>NW_027286874.1:99237953-99832953 GCF_022747635.1 Hetaerina americana | reverse complement strand
ACACGCCATCCATCGTCTCCTCTCGCTTATTTTGCCGTCTTTCTAAAAGAACCTGCTTCGTAGCGGATAAAAAACGGATAAGAATGAGGAAAGATGAGTAGAAAAACGTATCTCATAGTCAGCATGCATAGAAGAAGGAAACCTTAAGTTTACAAGCACGATCTGAGCAGGCAAGAAAACTTCACTGACTTTCCTCCATTTGAGGAATCGAAAATTCAATGGAGAGGAGAAAAAAAATTCTGAAAACCGCCTAAGAGCGGGGATATTTCCCATAAAGGGCGAAGGAGCCACTTGCCGACTTCTTTCCCATTTTTCCTCACGATCAATAGACGCTTGAGATTGAAGAATGCCTGCTATAGATCTGGATTTCAATCCCGAGTTGGCCTGAGCTCTCCGAAGCAAGGAATGCCCAAGACATTTGGTATGACGTCGCCCGGAAATCGGTGAGGTACGTTCGCACTGAAATATTATTCCTTCTTTCGCCCGAAGCAACACTTCCCATCGCTGTAAAATATCGGTCCATTCGACCTCGATGTGGAACATCTTCGATTGCTTAATGCATAAGCATCAAATCTTCGCTTCTTCTACTTATTCGTAATTTAAGTCCCAAGAAGTATAGTACCCGAAACGCAAAGACTTAAACCACATCAATAGCAAACTATTTGTTTAAAAAATCGTATAAAATCTACATTTAAATAATAATGTAAGCAATAATTTTTGTTTGGTTTTCCCTCTTTTCTCCTGAATGCTCGGCTGAAGTTCCATATTGTCTCTAAATTAGGTAAATATGATTAAAAACCTTGAGAAAGTGTTTACCCACGTCCCCTCAGTCCTCCTTTCGCCCGATGAAAACTCTTTGTGTGCTTTTGTTGAAAATGGCCTTTCACTTGAGTAACTCATACAGAAATGCCTACATTATTATTTATCTTCTTAAATTAATGAATAAATATCAAGAATGTCTCAAACAATGTCTGATGTGACGTCCTGGAGCGAAACACGTCTGAACAAATATTTATTTTTGAATTTCACATGAAATTTCCGAGAGGGAGTTAAAATTTTAAGAGCACTCTTCCGGATACAACTAATCAATCCTTAGAAAAATCAGAAAGCATTGAATTATATTTCAATGAAGAAAGTTCGAGGGGAATATTCATTTCACTTGGGTGAATTTAACTGTTTATTCGGAAACAAATTATTTTGAAAGACAAGAGAAATTTTTAGTTTTTGAATCTCAAGATGTATACTCACTTGATTAGAAATTATTTTACATTCGAGGTTGGTCTGAAAGGTTTCCGACCAAACAAAGAAAGTAGACATTTTTTCTGAAATTTTCCGAGGTCGGAAACTTTTCATATCACCCATGTATATAAAAAGCAGAAAGTGTGAACACGGTTTTCGGTCTCTGCAAAAAAAGAGTAAAAGAAACAATAGTAAGAACTTTAAAAGTAATATGAAAGCAATTAGGACAGTGATATACATGATTAAAGATATTTTTGAAAGTTTCTGATTGACTTTTAAGCATTTTAATGCGACTCAAAACCCAAAGAGATAAGCCATGTTTTTCTATTAATCACGGCGCTTGATGTTCAAATAAAATTAATTCATGTAGAAAATCATCTACAAAGGTGCATAAAATCTTTCGGGTTGTCAGTTACTATAGAGCTGTTTGAAAGACAAGTTTACTCAAGTATTACAAATTTTAGACTTCAGTGATTCTTTTTAACGGTGAAATCTGAGATTATGCAAACAACCACTAAATTATTTTATTCTTAGTCTACGATAAATAGTGTGAAGGGAAAAACTTTAAACAATAGGAAAAGACTGCTAATCCAATCACTGGCATTCCCAAATTTATATCAATCCCTGCCGTGATATTATTTGAATGAATAATGAATCCATTTGAAAACTTAGATAACTTTGCTTATTCCCGAAGCTAACCTTAATTTTAAAACTGCTGAGCTGAGTTGAAAAAAACAACTGAAAAGAAATGAAAAAATCGTCTCGTGGAAGAAATTTCAATTCATAACATGGTACCACCTTGAAACATTTGAATGAGCGAATAAGAAAGGAATACTTGTTATTAAGAGTATTTATTACAACCTTAAAAAAATTCATCCTCACTTATAATCATTTGTACCGAAAAAATTTTCAAGTGAATAGTTGATTGCACCTCTCAGAGGATTTCTACATTTCATACGCGATGGGGAATCACGTTGTTCGTTCCGTGAAATTCGGAGGCGACGATGCCCTCCGTACTTCACTCCCATCCCTGAGCACGGGGACGGACGGGAGCTGGATCTAAAGGCGCCCGCTTGGCAACGCTGGGCCACCACCGTGCACCCCCTACCCGCCTTCTTTTCTTGCCAAAGAGCCCATCGCTGCGGTCCTCGGGTGTGATCACGGTCACACAATCGGAGGCTCGCGCGAACTCATTAGGATTCGCGGCGGGTGACGTCCCTGAGGGAAGAAAGACAATGGCCGCCGCAGTGACCAGAAGGGCTGACGCATTTGTGAGTTTGAGTGAGAGAGAGGAGCCCCCCCCCCTCACTTCTGCCCATTGTGAGAGTTCCAGATGCATCGATTTCGATATCGAAATTTAGCATCGAGCAAACATCGGAAGCATCGAAATACGCTACCGTCTGAAGGAAACTTAGCGATTAACATGATATGTGCAGCATGGACATGGGATTATTTATTTTAACTTTTTCGGGTCACGATGAATACTAGAAGGAGGTGGTACTCAACGTTTCCTTAAAGTTCTCGGTGACTTTTTCGATGCGATGCTGGAATTCAGGGTGAAATGCGACGTCACCGCGTGGACGCCAAGTTGCGATTTATGCGATACGCGGCGCGCAATGAGATGCCGTCCCTATTACACCAATACATCTGGTATATTCAATTTACGTCGCAATTCAATGCCCGAATTTGACTATTGCTCAGCCCTACCGCCACCCTTCTCCCTTCTCGGCCCTTCTTTCCAATCATCCCCAACCAGCCCTCTTGTCTTTCTCCCTCCCTCTGTTCTGCTTCACTCTCTCTCCACCCTGACTACAGAGACACCCCACGCCCGGTCTCCTTCTCTCCACCCCTCCCTACCTTCTGCCTCCTCCAACATAGACATCCAAATCCCTCCACCACTTACACTCCGCCTGCGCATAGTATGCGTCAAGCAGAGGAACTGGCCACTGGATCGATTTTGTTTCAATTAACCGAAAGAGAAAATGAGAAGAGAGAAAGCTTGGATTAAAAAAAAACTGGTTTTCGTACAAATTCTATTCGACCGCTTTGAGTACATCTATGATACAGCATAATCATAGCGTACTGTAATTAAAAATGAATAAATACGTCAATATTCCAAAGCACCAACTCTTCCGATTAGAGTTTCTACCTCGCAGCATATTTTTTTAGATACAATATTTTTAAACATCCCGTCAGAGTAATCCTAATTATGGCGATGGTGAGGTAGAGCCCACCTCGTGCAAAACCTACCGCGTGTAAAATTTTCATGCACATCAGGGTAGGAGGGTCAATTCTTTCCATGTCACCTGCGGTTTCCCAAAAAGATTTAGTACAAGTAAATCAGTTTTGCTTTTGCTGTGTGTCCAAGGGTATGAACTAGTTTTAAACGCAGTACCCTCCGCTTTTTGATTTGTTTTTCTCATTTACCATTATTGTAGTACCATACCTTTTATCATTGTTTTTTCCTATTTCCCTGGACCGTTTATATGCGACGATTTTGTGTGGCTGCGATTCAAGTTACGACAGTAAGCCATAACGCCACTAACCTAAAGTCAGATTCGTCACTGACATCCCTGCATGTGCATTCTCTCTACTCAGGCGTCAGCCAAGCAACACTCGAATCGGTGCAAGAAATGAAATTATGAATTAAGTAAGGATAAACGTTGAAGGAATCAAATCTGCTCAGTCAGCAGAATTGATTCCACCCAACCTTCACCAGGTCCCTGACCGAACCAGAAGTCAATAATTACAGAATTGATTTTAAAAAGAAATTTTGTTCACGGGTCCTCAAGGACATCACGCGAAATGTTAGCAATTGAATACATGAGTAAAGTTTGACTAGTTAGTCGATCGTGAGGGTTAAAAGAGTTGAAGGCAAACACAAATCGACGTGAGGGTTTGCTCCAGTGTCTGCCTCATAATACTGTGTGACCGCGAGATCCATTTAGAGTCTCAGAATGTATGTTGAAACCTCCACTGTAATTCGTAAAGGCACTGTCGTAAAAGGTCACTTCGGATCCTTATAGCTGTGTGTATCAATAAAAGTTAAAAGGGCACAATAATCCACAGCAAGAGCCCACCAAAGAAATATTTCCCTACGACTGACCCAAAAATATTTAAAGCAATCGTGAATGAATGCCGCAAGTAAAAATGGTGGGACGCGCACGCTGGATCAAATGCCAAAGGTATTATTATATCTATGTCATTCTATACAGTGCTTATATTTCTATTTCACAAATCCAACTCGAACCACATCAAAGTTTCCAATGAAATCGTTGTAGAGTTCATCCTATGGCTTTTTCAAAAATGACATTCCTTCCCTACCCAACTCAAACTTAAGTGAACATAACGGCCATCTGTAGAGCACCATTGTCTGTATAGCGAAAGCGGACATTTTAAGGCGTATGTCCCCGTCCGACATTTTTATTTATTGAAAACTTTCGTACTGGTAACGTTTTTGGATCGGGCTCTTGTTTTATTTGGCTGGGCGGTTTAAGCATAAAGCAAAAAGACACTGCTCCTAATTCAAACTGAAATGGTTAAACCCTCCGTTTGCACTCCTGTCAAATCGAGTGGAAGCGGAAAGCCAGAATAGAGGAGATTTTTTTATTTATGTCTCGCCCTGAGGTAGAGCGAAACATAAAGAAGTGTGACCATTCCGCTACAACGTAAAAGTTAAAATGGAGAGCGTAACGTCCATTGGCTAAAATTCACCATGCCTTGCTCGTTAAATGTTACTCTATTGAAATCATTTCCATCATGTCCGCAACCGAAATCACAACTCGTTTTTCGCAGTTTTTTCACGATAACCTCAACTTTTGATTTAATGCTTGGGGTTTGAGGAAAACACTTAACCTCCTCATTCTCCTCCTCACTCATGTAGGCTCCATAATGATAAATTTTACATAAAAAGTAATTTAATAGGATTTCATTTCCATCGAAAGCTTCATTTCTAGCGTCATTTGCGTTTAAATCATTTTTTTAAATCCATAACACCATCAACTTTACACAACTATCACTACAATTACAAATCTCGATTCTCACATTTCTTGGTTTCCAGTCATTTGGAGTCGCTCTAATCTCAACATTTTTCTATTTCTTCTTTAAAACCCTTACATCCAAAGATAATATTTTTTGATATCATCTTACTCAATACCATTTTTTCACTAGAGATGCAAAAATAATTCATTGTTGTAAATCAGAATTCTTCATCAATATTTTAAAAATAGATTTCCGAGTTAACATTATATAGCAATACAATTATCATTCCAATGATTAAAGTTATTAACAAATCTAGGTTTTTCCTGATCATGGCTTCTGATAGTGAGGCTTAAGATATGAGCCGGTTATACTATCAATTTCGTCAACGCTTTTCTGTTCATGATATGAGTTTCTTTAATAACTATGAATACAGAATAATACAAACGGTAAATATTCAGCAACGGTAATAAAGCTGACATATCGCGACCTTCAACACGACCTTCACGATCATCGTCTCGTACAAATTGCATTGGCAATCTTTGTCCTGCTATCTCCATCTTTTGCTTGCCATTCTGCTTTGGCAGGAATGGGTTGCCACGTAATGAAAAATATTACGCATTTCCTTAAGACGTGACAGTTCCTTAGTATGGATACGCTCGTAATCCCCCAGAGATTTAATAGGATGCGAAGTTTGGTTTGGATCTCCGCCCCGTCCCCACGCCTCCAAATTCACCCTTTTTTATGTAATTACCCAGCCCTTTCATTAGACTTGCGTAAAGATATAAATCAACACTTCAAAATATATCTTAGACGAAGAAATATTTTTTTGCAATACGCATGCTGAAAAGGTGAGATTTGCAGTAATTAATAAATTATAGTTTTAAATCCTAAGGGGTAGTAAATATTTTTACTTCAAAATGAAATGAAAAAGTGTAACAAATGTTATAAAATGCCCACAAAGGTATTTTACTTCGACTAATCAAGACAAGTTCATTGATTATTTCATTAGTATCCAAATCATAAGCGGTGTAAAAAAGGATAACCCGGTTGTAATAAACGCTCTATCACACTATTCTGTCTGTCAATAAGCATTAATCTATATTCTAGTATTGCAAAATGAAAATAATTTTTCAACTGAGGTATTCTCTCGGTTGTGTAAGGTAACGAAGAGGGTGAAAAACCCAAAAAAAATTTTCTTCATCAGTACCATCAACGGCATTCTAATCTAAGCGTCAAGTAATGTTTATACCATTAAAATTTACTTTTTCACGTTTCAAATCTTAATTAATTTCTAAACACAGGTGTCCAGTCCAATGATCCTTTCAATTCTGCAGCTACCTACTATATTTTAAAAATGTATTACCTCGAATCAATCCATCAAGGAAAACATAAATATTTAATTTAGTAATTTTCTTCACCTCAGTGATAGGAGGGAGTTGTAGCGAATACCACATAGACAGGCAACAAAAATATTTAAAAAAATAATATTCCATACTACAGAAAAACTTATATCAAATTTAAGTGTATTAATTAAGTTTATGGGGATATCTCGTCTTCAATCTGGTTTTAACTCTTAATTTTCAACTCGCCAGTTTGCGCGAAATATACATAATACGAATCACATCTCAATGTCAAGTTCTTAGCCTTTCATGCGAGTTAGGATAAGGTAGTGAAATTTCTTTTCATTGTTTATATTTAAAGTTCCACGTATTTATGAAGATCAGGTTGCAGCAACCAAATTTAGTACGTCATCTACAAGATCCTTACACATTTTTGAACGATATATATTTTAACCATTTCGGCTGTACTTTATACAAAAATTAGATACTTATTTGGTCAAAATAGTAGGATGAAATCCAAATAATGGTAACTCCGAAATAATATAATGGCAGAGAGAACAGAACTGGACTTCTATCTAATATCACAGCTCGCATATAGAAATATCTTCTTCAACGAAATGGGATTCAATGTACTTAGATAGGACAGTTGCCCATATTATATTATTATTGGTAGTCTACCTTTGAGCTACGTTTCGGATGAACAAAGTTAAAAGTGATGAATTTATTTGTCTCTCCTAACAAAGAACAACCTG
Source organism: Hetaerina americana (assembly GCF_022747635.1). Lineage (NCBI taxonomy): Eukaryota > Metazoa > Arthropoda > Insecta > Odonata > Calopterygidae > Hetaerina > Hetaerina americana. The sequence continues at coordinate 99,825,641 of NW_027286874.1, read as the reverse complement.
ACATTCGATCCTAAAATAAACCATACTTCATTTCCTTCTTGCCTTCATTTTGTCCAATACCGCCTATTCTTACCCTTTATCACTTTCCTAACATTTTCCCCTCTATAACTGTCGCCATATTATATTACCTGAAAGACTTTAATTAAAATATAAGGTCAACACCCACGGTTAATGAAGGTGACAAAATTGAAAGAGGATAGAATTTGAGGTAATTGGGTGCCTTAATAAGAATAAACTTTTCCTCATTTAAAATTCACTAATAACAAGAGAAGAGCGATAATCGTTGAGCTAAATTTATTGGACGGGAGGAGGCGCCTTTAATCTCAACCTTTTCAATCCACGAAAGAAAAATAATTTTTCGTGTCCAAACGGCTCTGGTCACCCAAGCCGTTTCAGGTCGGCCCCGCTGACACGTCATAGTATTTTTTTCGATAATAATTCCGAAGATCTGCGGAAAAAAATATTCCACATGCCTCCATTATTTGAAAGGAAAAAAAGCTTGATCCAAGAGAGTGATGAAAGGAAAACGGCGAAGGGATTCGCCCAACCCGTCACATCCATCTCCATCCATCGCACCTCTCGATCTTCCTTCACTCTACCTCTTTCACCGTTGCCTCCTCACCTTCATCCCCTTGTTCCTCCTCCCGTGGCCCCTCATTTATTCACCCCTTACACCCTTTACATTTTCCCTCCTGCCCGTACATACACACACACACACACACAAGCTCGCACCTACTCCATCGCCCTTAGTGGGAGATAGGGCAAATTGAGTTTCACCCAAGAGTGAGGTAAATAAAATGTCATAAATCTCGAAAACAATCCTTTTTCCGAACATCCCTACCACACCAACCCAACACTTTCCCCAACCGCCTCTCCTTTCCCTTCATCACTCTTATGTCAGTAGCGGTCTAGCTCGTCCTCTGGCTAAAGAAGGGTATTGACAACCCTCTCAACATCCACAGGCGAGTTTTTACTCGTCCTCCCAATGGGACAAACCAGGCTTCATCAATGACTGGGGTTAATTAATCAACAAAAAGTTAATTTTTTTCCACTGTTCAATCAATTCATAAGAAAATGGAAACTTTGAAATCAACGGATATAAGTATCTCAACAAAACGTATCTAGTGAATTTGAAATGTTAGAAGCAACAAATAATTTTTCTCTAAGCGATGCTGCGATGGCATTGCAAGCGATGTAGTGGCCTAGTTTATCTCTTCGAAAATGGAAGACTTTTCTTCTCTCCAAAAATTAAATTACGGAGCTGAAGTAATGGCGATTTTTTCGACTGCATTAAATTATTATGCATGACAAAATATTAATATTAAATTGAGCACCTTCAACTCGAAAAATTTCAAAGGATAAGTACCTCTTTATACTAATAAAATCTAAGGGGTAAAAATTACATAAATGTATTCATCCATGAAACTCTGTTCATACAACTTTTACCTAGCACTCTATTACTATTAGCATCAATACTATATGTGATCTCATCCATTATTTTTGCTCCTCGACCTTGGCTTTGCCCATCTTCCTCCATTTATTCCTCGTTTCTCTCATTCTCCCACCCTTCCCAGCCACCCGAATAGCCGATGCAGGAGAGATCGTTCCATTCAACCCTTCCCCAGTCCATGCTCCCAGAGGGGAGGATTGGAGGAGGTGGAGGAGGCGGAGGGGGTGGTGAGGCTATCACACTCAACTCCCATCGCCAGTGGCCTTCGCGCCTTCGACGCACGCATCAATTGATTGGTCGCCCACATGATCCCACTCCCGGTCCATGAGCACGTACGGCTGGCCCAATGGGCTCCGGATGGACGTGATGCGCGAAGGGAGAAAAAAAAGAGGAGCGTCTTAAAGCCGCGCGGAGTACTTGCGTGCCAGCACCTTCCGGCGAGTATCCTCTCGACCACCGAGATCCAGCCATTGATTTCGTGCTCCTGCGAAAGCTGCGGATTCCTCACAACTCTCTTTTTAATACCTTTTTTTCGGAGAGGGAATGGGTATGGAGAGGAATGGGGATCGAGATCCCACACGCCCAAATTTTCCCGAGTCCATGCATAACTCAAGGATCAAAGGAGCGGTTGTGGATCGGTCGATACGCAAATTAAATTTGGAGACGGTTTGAAGGGCATGGAAGGGCCTTATGCCAAGAATGTCTCGTCTGGTTTGATGAAAAGGTAACTGATTTGAATATTCTTTATGCATTGTACACCATGTCACTCAGCATTAGGGTCAGGCATTAATGCATTTTAATTATTCGCTAGTACATTTGAAACAAAAATACAACGACGCATATTTCACCTACATTGTCTTTCATTTTTTCATACATGAATGCCATTCTGCTTTAGGTCTTAAGCCACACTCTATTTTAATTACTAGAAACATTTGAGTACATATCATTTTACATTATTCTATAAGATTTTTCCAAAAAGTAACTCCTAGACTAGTCAATTAAACTAATGATGGCTCATACAGTAATAGCATACGGGTCAAAGTTGACTTTTAGTGTGCCCAAAGACTAAGGACTGCTGTACTTAGCAGACCGGCTTAACACCACGTTAAATTCTGGAGGCACGTCCTCTCTAACCACGAATTCTCGATCGACTGTCCGTCTCAGGCTTCATCCCACCTATATACCAGCCCGGACCCCGAATCCGAGGCCGAGCGGGCATAGGGAGGTAGGGCGGTCCGGGACGGACGGTCGGCCGGATTCTGGTCCGAGGGGATCTACCTCCAGGTCACGTTTCGTGACAAATCCTTTATTAAGAGCATGTACAAATTAATGATATCAGGGCAGGATAACAAAACCCCCCTGCCCTTAGTAAGCGAGTATATAACCGACATGTTATCCGAATATACATTGATCAAAGTGTCGGGTTCCGCGACACTTATTGCGTGATGTGCGGCCATGAGGGCCGCTAGTCCCTCTGCTTTGAGGATGGGTCGCTCCTCCTACAGCGCCCATATCTCCGTGGTTTGCAGCATCGGGATGGTCCATGCCACCTGCCACGGTGTTGCGTCGGCATAGATGTCCATAATGTAGCGAAAGTTAGTGAATTCCCTCGGGGCGTGCCATGTTCCGTCATCCCATAGACGGGCTAGCCAGGTGGTGTCGCGTTGCGCCGTCTGGGTGATCAAGAACAGCGGGAGACGAAGAACATATACACACCATGATATAAATCCCATTGCTTTCGGGATGTCGCGGGATCTAATGCGCTTAATCACTTGGATTATATATTCGATTCTTCGTAGGGAGTATTTGGTGAGACTGAGGGTCATGGCTAACGTATCTATCTTTACTCCCAAGTACTTGATCTTGGTTGCTGGGACTAAGCGGCTTTTCTTATCGTTAATCTTTATCTGCAAGTCCTCGCGTATGAATTGTACGACATTTAAAATTTCAAAACGTTTAAAAACAAGTTCCACAAGACAACACACAAAAATAAACCATTTCTCAGTCATACATATTTATATCTCTATCCACGCCGTCCAAAATGCTTTTATTCCGTCTACTTCACGAATCAAATATTCTTCCCTGCATCACAGTCCCATTACCTCTCATTTTCTCCTGTATCCACTTCCCTTTCTTTCTTTGAATTTCTCCCAACATCCCCCTCAGTAAGAGAAATAGCTTGATGTACTGAGGAAAGACTTCCAACCGAAATAATACCTTTCGTCATCGTTCAATGGCAATCCTTATTCGTTTCCTCGTGTAACTGGGAAGAAGGATCGGAGATTAGAGGATATTTTGCGATTACCATTACTGAGGGAGAGAGTTTAGCTGCTACCAAGCTTAGCTGCCGATTTTCAGTATCGAATTATTTTTCAGCATAATTCAGATGCCATTTTACGCCCGGGATGGGTAAGACCTCCGCTTGCTAAACTAATCTCACGGATTCGCGTCCAGCCTTGAGCACAGATATTTCTGTTGGTTCGGCGAATGGGAAACCTGATAGCAGGACAAAAATTGATTTATTTAATCCCGGGGGTTCACGGAAATATCCCAGAAACAAAAAATAACATTGCTTGGAAAGTTTAGAGCAAAAAAAGATTTTTTTTCGAAACCAAATATTGGAATAAAAATGCAACCCCGACTTGAATACCGTCAAAAAAGGGAACGAAAAGAAATAGAGAAATGGCCCCTCGAGAGAGTATCGACATGAATGTAGCGATGCATTTAGAATATCAAATCTAAAGCATTAAATTCCGTCATAAATTCACAAGATATGAGCATATTTAGTAGGAAAAAATCTCGGCTCCGCTACCCTCTATGATTGAGTCGATAAAATATTCCATATGCAATAGAAAAAAATAATGTCGTGGAAACGTTTTCAAAAGTAAATCAATTAATTGGCCATGTACTCGGAAGTGAACGCAACACATATAGATACCGAAAGTTTGACTAAAAAGTAAAATAGCTAAATTCAGTAATACATTATGAAAATTAAAACCGAACCGTCATTCACCGAGGATTCCAGTTGCTTCATCTTTATTCCTTCTTGTACCCGATAAAAGTCAAATTAGGAAGGGGGAGTAGCATAATTTTTCACCAGCACACAATATAAACTTTCTCGGGAGCAACATTTTGGAGTGTAATTTTCACGGCAAGCATCGTATTCCACCATCGTTGAATTTGGAGACAACGGCAAATAATGGCTGCAAGGCATAAAGATTAAATATGCCTCTGCTTGTTTACCAGCGACCATCAGGCCTTGCCAAGTCGAACGCATGGCTGACGGCTCTTTTGAGGCGGACACCAGAACGCCTATGGAGATTGATTGGAACACGTTCGCCTGCTCTTACCAATTTGCGGCTCCGCATGCACCAATGGAATTGTGTCGTTGTTGCTGGTGGGAGACGATAATTGTTGCCACGTATTCACGCCCGGTAGGCGATCATTTTTTGAACCTCTGTTATTCGCGGTGGACTTCCATTGCGTCGTTTGCGCTTGCAAATCGGAATAGCAGAAGATAAATGATAGCCTAAACTCATTCATCATATACCTCTGACTCCAAACGCGGATGCCTTTAATGACTCGCTCAAAAGCTTCCAAGCCTAAATAAATTAAGTTAAATGGTTAACAATTTGAGTGAGCAGTAGAGTGGGCTACAAAAGATTACTACGCCTTCATATAACTCTTACGCTTTTAGTGATATCCAGGTCTTTCATAACATTTATCTATATAAATTGATTGATTTGGCATTTCACAAACATGAACTTTCACTTTCCTGCAAAAACAAGCCCCAGGAGTGAATGTCATCAAGTAGATACCAACAACTGAAGAAACCACTCCCTCCGCATTTCCAAATATTCAAACGAGTAGGCCGCGGATCAATATGGATGAAAAATTAACAGTCCTGCGTCCGATGCACTCAATCTATTTATACCTTTTTCATTGGATAATAATTAATTAGTATCTAATGTATCATTCTATCCCTAGCTAGAAAACTCACTCTTCAGGGCAAGTGGCATCCATGCATCCTACAACAGAAATTCGAACAGATTTTATTTTGAAATTCATTTATCTTCGGAAACCACTGCCACTTACCCCGTAGTATTTCAAAAATCTTATCAACCCCAACCATAGAAATAGCTTACATAGCGACTCATCGATCATTATTTTAAAAATCCCACAAAGGTTTATCGTGTAATCTATATGTGTGCGAGGGACTTGGAAGCAATCTTGTATCGTTGAAATTCTAGATGAGAGCACTTCCACGGAAACAATCGCGTCTCCCGTAAAATAAATAGCAGTTTAGGCCTCTATAAAGCGAGCGCAGGCATTATCTTTACGGAGAAAATTCCATGAGGGCTTTGTTCAATCGTCTGCCCCTCTCTAATCCAGGCTTGGATTATAGTTCTCTTTTAAAAGTTGTGCCGATGAAGTGAGTGGAATATATTTGGTGGCTAATCGGAGAGTCTTGGGTTCATATCGGTGTAAATTCCTTTAGTCGGTCATCAGTCAAGCACAGAATAAGTGGTTATCTGCGGATATTGGATTAATATGGAAAACCGCAGATGATGCTTGGAAAGGAAAAGTTAACTTTGTAAAAGAAACATTTTTAACGAACGGCAATTACCACTTAAAGTAGTACCAAAACCACTTAGATTTCATTAAAAACTACAACTAAATTTTATATTCATTATTGACAATTTTCTCTTTCATGTGTCAAGTTTGAGGTAAAAATGTAGTGTTTTTGGAAAACGGCCACGAGTATTAAGTTACATATCAGGCTTATATCAAATAAACGGTTTTAAAACATGTTCCTAAAATGAACGTCGCATGCATTATAAATCGGTCTGTGAAAGTTTTAACTTATAAATATCACTATACTCAATGAAGAATATAACTTGAAATCGTGAGGATAGGGTAAGAGTAAAAATATGATAAAAAAAGGGCTCCAATTCAGAAAATTACCATAGAAAGTCATATAAATTATAGAAAGACATACAAATTTACATTATTGCCATGCATAAATAAGAATAAATAAAAAATTATAAATACATACCAATATAATAGAAATATATACATATATATACAAATATATATATATAATATATATATATATATATATATATATATATATATATATATATATATATATATATATATATATAGTACAATACACAGTAACACACAATATAGAAAAAAAAAAACTTTTGACTTCTATATCTTCAGAGGAAGACGGATTGTTTCCGTCGAAATATCAAGAAATAACGTGTGAGTGTTCTTCTTTTTTTGTGTTTCTATATTGTGTGTTACTGTGTATTGTACTATTCGGCACTTCCGTGTTACGTCTACGAAAGCATATATATATATATATATATATATATATATATATATATATATATATATTTCGAAGAAACTGTGCCATTGTGGCGTTAAACGTTAAAAAAATGCTGCCGAAATAGGAGTTAAGTGAGTGGGTTTTTGTCAACTGTGTTTCGATATTTGCTTCTGCATTTTGTCAATGTGTGTGTGTTTTATTTTAGATTCATACAGTTAGCGACTTAATTTTAAATTCGGTGATTTCAAGTTGGATATTCCTTATCTGAAAACTTTAAATGGGCTGTCATGGCCTTTTCCTTAGCGTTATATTAAAAGAATTTTACGTAGCCCAAATCCTCCAATGAATACCAATAAAGCGGGTGGCTCGGAATTCCAAATATTTCCTCTACTTATTGATATGAACTAAGCGGGAACGGAATAGAGTGATATGATGTAGTCAATGAAGGGTCTCTTGTTATTTACAATTTAATCTTAAAGTTGCGAATGGCATAAACATGAAGTTTTCAATACGTTTTCATGTTACTAATTCCCTAATATTGTAGCACTCTTCATATTCTTGAATAAGTAACTAAAATTTAATGATAAGTACCAACTATTAGATTTTAATTTTTGCAAATTAATTTAAAAATTAATATTTAGTTATATAAATAGTGATCACTGAGTCATGACCTCTTGAGCAGGTCATAAAAAAAGATTATGGTAATAACTGTGATTTTCACGAAACAAAAAAATTGAATATTGTGCAATAATAATATTTCCTTAGTTGCATATTTTTGCTTGACCCTCTTAGAATTTTCTAATGTACATCTTCCGTTAAAATTAAGCCATACATATCCCCTAAAATAAGTACGACGGAATAATATCCGATAGACAGAAATGTAAACGAAGTGGTAGTTAAATTTCTACATAAATCATTGGGAAACTATATGCTCCCTTTTGGTTCTATGCAATGAATGCATAAACATTCTGTGATGTATTTATGCATTATAGAAAATGATGTTTTATTTCCATTGGTATTTCTGGGGACAAAAAATGCTGATGTTCATCCATTTCCCTGGCGAAAATGGAGAGAACACTATAATACCTAGAATCCCATGTCTTCGCGTGTTTTAACAACTATATGTAGGTAATTAACCATTACAAAAGTATGTACGGCCTATCGGTTACACCTTAAGTAATTTGAATCATTCAATCATGAAAGTTTATGCGTGCAAAGGATCTGTAGTGAAGCTCTTTATGATGAAACAGCTTCCCTGAAACAGTGTGGCACAACGAATATTTATCCTTTAAATAAAGTAAAAATTTTAAAATAAAATGAAAACTTAAATTTTACTAAGAGAGTTATTTTCTAAAATATAACTTGTGTTTTTTGACCAAAGTAGCATATATGACAGTTGTGTTAGACTTGACATCAACCGAGTGAACAGCCAGATGGCGGACATAAAGATGGATAGACAACATGACCACTCACATTTTAAAGGACCCTATATCACTCGCTCCTCCACTACTTTTACAATGCACGGAAAATACTTGAATTGATACTTCACCTCAAATATTTGGGATCGAGAGACTTTTATTTTCAAAATTCAATAAAATATAGACCTTAATTTTACGGTGTGACATCATTAGCGTAGGTTTTTAAACATCTAACTGAATACCAACCCCATTAAAAATAACTACTCCAGCATCAGAAGCTGGAGCAATAAAAACTAATGTGTGGGCATGGGGAGCTCAACACTCATTCTCTCTCACTAATGTAGAACGGGTTCAATTCCTGCGACCATATTGATCGATTTATTTGTAAGCCGAAATGACGAATGCCATTTCCATCGATAAAGAGGGCTCGTAAATTACAGTTATTTGGCAGGGAAGACACATAAACACAACCCATTATGAGTGTTTTCATTGTAATCATCATCAATTCAGCGGTTTTCGTTATTACAGAGTGGTCGGTTGCACTGTTCACCAAATGAATTACGTTTTAACCTGAGGCAAAACTCCCCGTATACCACGCCAGTGATGTTCATCCGAACCATATCCTGCTCAAGCTTGAACTCGTTCAATTTGATCAAAGGCAAGTTAACGCGACCAACTTTGATTAGCAAAGGCTTTCGGAAGCAGCGCTTGAGCTCGATGGAAACAGTAAAGGGAAGCAATTATAAGTGAACTATCTTTTGCAGCTCATGGCACCTATCTGTATTCTCATAAGCGCGATAGCAGCATATAACAATATGACCTCTGAGTTGGTGAGGTATTGCTGAAGACATACATGTACATAAAGGGTATTTTTAAAATAAGGACATGGATATCACAGAGATATTTATCTAAAGTCATCAAATTTCATCAATACCCAAATCTATTTGAAATTTTTTCGACTGACGTGACGCTTCGTTTTGACCAAAAGTCTAACTTGGCTACGCTTTGCAAATATAAATTTACGCTCCACTACTGGAGAAAACACGATTCACTAATTCGCCAGCTTACAAATATTCTCTGGTTTGCTTAGATACTTGTCTAATAATAGCATTTTTTTTACATAATTCCAATTTTTAAAATGCAATTAAGTATTTCAGATTCATTCTTAAGTTATGTGTGGCAATACTAATAATAACAACCATGGCAAATTTAAATAAATAGAACAAAAACGCACCTACAGCCATTCCATGTACCAATTCCTCGGAAATGACTCGAAGGAGGCAAATGAAAATGTTTTGCATCCACTGGTTGGATGCTTAGAATACGTAATTGGTCCTGATGAATTAATACGCGTCATTCTGTCGATAATCAAATTCATGTGCATAATACGTGTGGGCGTCAATACTTAGTGGTAAGGTGTCATATAATAAAAGAAAATAAATTAATACATCTCACGCCGATTTAATTTGGACCGACAAGTTTCAGCACATTAAAAATTCCAGCACTTTCGCGTATCGCGTGCGATTTTGTGTACCTTCATAATGACGCCATAGGTTGGAGCCAAATATAATTCTGCTCCATATATTTTTTTGTTATTTTAATAATAATTACTCATTTCATACCTGATATAAAACAAATTAAATAATTAGCTCTCTTTTAAAACCATAAGGATTGAGTGAACATTTGTAAAACTCGCTTCTACCTCACAGATAAGCATGAAATAGTACTGGTAATTATTAGGGGTGGGGGGCGGCGATAGCTGAGGTCATTTACGCCATAAGGGATAGATGGGGAATTCGACAGGAAGTAGGATTTTCAGATAATGAAGGAAGGGTGGAGAGAAGTCCGACGTTGGCATTAGACTACTCTTAACGAAAGACGACGACCGAGGGTTCCAAAATTTAACCTCCCAACCGACGAACGGCATATTCACTTATGACATATTCTCGCAACAACGCAAGTAGGGATACCACTGAAAAATCCTGCCAAATCGGGATTCCAACTTGGATCCGAGGGGTGGGTCCCCAGCGCATTAGCCATCTCCCCATCCCCCTATTCTTGAGCGAATCACGGCTTCATGCATTACACACAATTACGTTTACCTTTTAATAAATTCATAAATTTTGGTTCGCTCACAAATAAACAATTCATTCTAAAAGTAAAAATAAAGTAGCTGGTTAAGTCGAGGAAGATGTAAATCTCAGTTAATAAAGATAAGCATTTTGTAATGACGGTTCATACTGAGTGCCGTGCATTTCATTGCAGATGAGAGCGTTACAGTGAACTTTCTGCGAACCTGTTTATTACATAACAATCAATTGCGTTAAAAGCTAGCTCGTCTTAATTATGGCATAAGGAGAATACTTAGTATTGTATACGACAAGTAATTAGACTGACGCATCTGTAAGTATATAAAGTAGTCGGCGTATAATTGGCAAATACTTCGGTAACAGTCAGCATAATTGCGTTCAGCACGTTTTTATTCCTAGAATTAGACAATTTCAACATACAACCTGTACAACGTCACTTCAAAAAGAAATGAGGATAGTTTCTTATACGGTCCACTAACCACAGTATACTGCATGATTCAAAAGTCATCATTAGGGTTCATCTAGTATTTCTGGTTGGTATTAATGGTCAACTGTTATCGAAGGTGAGAGATTGAAGTACTGTTCTTGTGTCTACATCTACATGTATCCAGCAAGGGCGTGTGGCGATGCCGCATCATCATCATCATCATGGAATATCGTGGCGTAGTCCAGGTGCGCGACCTTTGGATCACATAGTGCATGAAAAACGGTGAAAAAGATTTGTCGGAGTGAAACACGTTATGCGATCGGTCTTCAAACTCGTGACAAAAGGGATTAATATATGTCAGTGGAAAAAATCCCAACGGAGCATTAAAATGACAGATATCGATGGATATGTCAAGAGAGAAAGGACAACTTTAACGAATGGATGTGACATGAATATTTCATCATATTAAGATAAAAAATAGAGTTAAAATAATTTTCTAAAAAAAAGAAGACAATATATTTAATAATTTTCTGACAAAATAGAATTGGGGTAAAGGCCAACAATTTTTGAAATTACATTACATATATTTTTAAATTGCTGTAAATGAATTGCTCCTCTCCTCGGGTTCATCCAAATCATGTAATTTTTGGGAAACAGATAATCCTGTAAAATCCTCAGGGAAAGTCCCTTCCATCATGCGCGAATTTCACAAGCCGTGTACTGTATGCTAAGCCGTGCTTAGCATACAGTAGCTCCAACCTCACCTATCGAAACCAACCTTCTGGTTGATTAGTGTGGTTTATATTAATGTCATGTGCACAAAACGGCATTTTGGTCACGATGATCTCAATCATGATGAAAATAATTTCCTGAATAACAATTCATATTAAGTGAACAAGCATCGAAAAAATCATGAATGCCAACGTCGACGGGGAGTGAAACGAAGAAACAGAGAAATATGTCAGAATGTAGAAACGAAAGCGTCTTAAATGGTGTGAAACAAAAAATAAATGATCCATATAAAATATTCCGAGAACTTACTTCGGGCGAATGCCGGCTGGTGTTAGACAACTTCGTAATACCGAATATCAGTTAACGGCAAAAATCCATGCGATGATCATGCAGGGACTTGGTTAGTCCAGTGGGCTATTGACCGGAGTGACACATTTGGGCACCCTCAACCCTTAATCCAAGCTATTTGATTTTTTGGTTACCAGAACTTCCTAGGAAATCATAGGGGGCGCAGGGAAAGTAACTGCCAACCCCTCCCCTCCCTAAAGTGTAAATTTCACGCGCCGTTGGGCTTATTACAAAGTTAGCTTCCACCCTCACCTATCAAACTAACTGTCGGGTTGATAACTGCGGGTGATCATGCGCCAATACAATAAAGGCCTCTGTTAGAAACGTGCGTAAGTCCTCTCCCCAATTCTCGGAAACCTCTTCCCTCTCGCATTACTTCAAATGATGGGAATTGCTTCCTCTTCCTCCCGTTTCGCGCAATTTCGTGCCTCTTCCCCCGCACTCCCCGTGATTCATTGCCCGCGCATTCATTTCAACCAATGCATGACTCACCCTTTGCTCACTGCCCACTAGTGCGCCATTAAAATACGCTGGCTAATCCATCTTATCCCGACATTTATTTTTTCTTCTTTCGTATTATGAATCCATTAATTAAAATCCGACATTCTCTCTCGTACCTGGATAGCATACGCCTTCGCTGGATTCAAAACAAAGCTCCTCTTTCATAACCTGACTTCCTATTCAATTTTATCTCGTGCACAAAAAACACCTTATCTCTCTCTTTCTCTTCTTCTTTCTCCCACGGACACAAATTCTCTCTCTCTCTCTTCCTCTCTCCGTATCTTTCAAGAGACATATATTCTTTTTAAAAGAAAATTCCATTTCTGCCAGCACCCAATCTCTGAAGTTTCTTCAGTCTACTTTTCAATTCATATCCAAGAATAGCACACTTATTCATGCAGGAGTTGAGGAAGTAATGTCTGTGCAACGGTGAATAGGGATAAAAAGGAAGAATGAGCGAGCGCAGAACGTGGAAGACTGTTGTCTTTCGCCGTCGAGATTCAACTACGCAGACTTAAGCAGCCGGCGCTCACTTGACACCCGGCGTCAGGTCGGCTTAACGTAACTGCCATGGCTCCGTCCCTCTCATGCCTCTTACTAAAATCCGGACGACAATATGTCCCACATTCCGAGAAGGAGTATATCTGTGTGCAATCCCCGTGTTGACGTGTGTGAAGCAGCGCTCTAAGCAATAGAAGATATGACATAGGATTTGACTTGGGAAAGGCATAAGTTAAACGTCGGCATTACGGGGAGTAAAATAGAAATGATATCGTACAGAACGTCATTCATCTTCAATTGCCACCTGGGCGTTTTTTTTCCAACACCATCCCCTTCACTTATCGATTTCATTTAGGGGAAGAAATTATTAACAAGAGGCATTACCTTACACAACTTTACGTGCGGATAGGTTTTTCTTCTTCTAGCATTTAAGGAGCAGGCTTCAAACCGTTCCAACTTCAACATAGAGTCCTCGGTTTTCCATTTTTCTTGTTCATATTTAAGCTATAATTGGTAATCGTATTTGCTGTATTTTTGTTACATGAACTTTTTTATTTTTCTTAATAATTTACGGCATTTTTTCCATAAGTTGCCTTCCTAAATCATAAGTTCTATTTCAGACGTCTCAAGAACTTAATTTCATAGGCTTAATCGATCAGAGATCATTTTGATTTTTTATCCTACGTCCATATCCATGGAGAGTCGTACATAATTATTCTTGCATGATTTTCACTTTTGTCCCCGGGTAAAGTTACGTTTGGAAGAATGCAAAAGGTTTTTGTGAAATATAAGGATTCTGGGTTTAAAATATTGATGAGAGGTAGTAACATTGACTACAGAGACAAAACAGTGCAAGGAGCAGAGAGCATATTCTAAGGTTAAAAAGTATATAGAAAATATACACATGCATGTATGAGTGAAATATAACACTCATTCATCCATCAGAGTAACATATGCAAAGGTTACTTACAATAGGTGAGGGTAGAGACTCACCGGACTAAGTCCTAATTAGCTTGTTGGTATAAATATAATGTGCGAAATAGTCACACATTAAGGATAGAGCGGTAAGTTGTTTCCCTTGCTGATATTCGGTTTCTCACCAAGTACTAGTTAAAACTACATCTCATCACTTGGATTGCGGATGGGGTTATCCGAAGAGATCACCGGGGTTTGAACGAGAGATTCTCTGGTTAGTTGCCGAAGTGCGTTGCCATGTTTACTACATTCTCACGTTTCTTATACTAATATAAATAAAATAATGCATTTAATAAAATGTCTGCCCAGCATTAGGTCCATGTGAAACATAAAATAGAGAAAATAGTTTCATACACTTGGAGGTACAAACTGCACTCTGTAAAATTATTATTTTACGCTCGCTGTAAAAAAAATATTTACATTCACTTATCCTCGTTCAAACTGTAATGATTGAGATCCAAAAATGTCGAATATCCATTTTTCATTGTTCATAAATTATAAATCTTCATCCGACTATGTCCTTTAGACTGAAATAAACTCCTAGGCAGAGCGAAGTCATGTCCAAGGAAAGGAAAACCTTGAACTTTCAGCGCGGCAGCGCAAGAATTGACGACTATCTTTTTCCCCGAAGTTCCGAGTCGAGAAAACGGCCCAAGTAGCGCAAAGGACAAAACCTTCTTTTGTCCTCCCTGGCCAAAAGTGGCGTGGCTCCGGGAGAAGAGAGAAAGAGAGATAGAGAGAGACAGACGGAATAAAAAATAAAGGAGGAAAAAGGGTTTGGGGAAGGCGGACGGAGAGAGATGAACCAAGCCACGAAATGTTCATGCTGAAAGAATGAGAGCTGCGCGAAGTGATGGAGCTGTTTCCGCGAATGCAAAATGGAGAGTGCCTCTGCGTGAAATTTCCGTTTTCCTTTTTTGTTTTTGGAGAGGGGCGATTTGATATTCTGGGAAGGCAGAGACGGAGGGAAAAAGAGAGGCCTCCGGAGTCCCGCCGCGGAACACCGATCATGCCGCCGCCGACGAAAGGGAAGGTGTGAAACGGAAGTGAAGTTATAGGAATTCAAGATGGGAAGGGAGGGAGCGAATGGGAAGGAGAAAATGGAGAGGGGATCGAGGAAGGGACGAAGTCGGGACCGAGATAAAAATTCGTGGAAAAAGGCGGTCTTTCCGACGAGGAATTGGTTTTCTCAGGGCCGAGCGGGGGAAGTGAGTTTTGAATAAAAATATGAACATGCACAAGCAGTGACGGCCGTAGCGGCGGCTGGGGCGAAGGAAGCGGAAGATTAAGACGGGGTGGTAAAAAAAAGTTTGAGAGGGTCCCATCCACTCTCAGTCCCTCGCGTCGTCGGGCGGTATGTAAAACGTGCAAGGGGAGGAGTGGGAGATAAGAGGAGGGTAAATAAGGGTATGCGGCGGGTGTATGAAAAGAGTGTGGCGGGCGGGAGGTGAGTGAGGGTTGGAGTTTGAAGTGGGCGGGAGGAAAGGGGTCCAGGAGTGGATACAGGAGGGGAGTATGGAGTTGATGGGAGCAGGCAAGGCGCGCTTGAGATTAAAATGCGTGCGTGGAGGAAGAGATACTAAGGCAGTGTTGTAGAAGGGTATACGATACATCCGAACGGATAGACTTGTTCTTCTGCGGCAAGCCGTAAGAGACACTTGGAATATGTAAGTATTTACGCTTGCATCTCCCCCTTCCTCAAAAATATATGTTAATAACGTAATCCATAGTGATCTTCTCTCTGGCATGCTAGGGATTCATACGCGAAGTTCCTTACAAACTAAACATCTGAATGACTTAGATGTGTGTTTCGATGTTCGAATATCTATGCAACAAATTCAGAGGAAAATAAAATGAGTCTTTCACTCATAATGGGCCACAACCAAAGTTGTTTAGCACTCATAGACTGTAACTTGTGAAATAAAATTTTCTCTCATGAACGAATCATGAATCTGCAATGCAAAAATATAATCTAAATTTGACCAAAATACTTTATTTTAATTTCTTCAGAATTCTCCAATCAATGGCCCAAATTGGAAATCCAAGAGTCGTGATTTTCTGAATAGCAGACATTCATGGGCTACCGTAGGTTGAATAAGGGGAAAATGGTCCCCATAACCTGAATGAGTGGACTTCATTTGCCATAGGACTTAACTCGCGGCGAGATTATTCTTCAAGTATGAAAACCAAACTTCGAGTCGTTGGAATCATCAAACGTCAACTTTTTCCGATTAGTTCTATATTTGAACATACATTCAAGAGAGGGATTCAAATTATTTAGGGTCGATTGACCTTATACAGTACATGCCTTGAAAAGCAATGAATTACGAATTCAGTTAAGAAAAATAGGTAAAGTATGAAGCGATGGATATCGACTGGAGAGTGGTACTCATGTTTGTAGAAATTTTATTCTCGTCTAGTCGAGGGAATATATGCTACAATCTTTTCATGCAGTGAGCGTGTCTGTACGCGCGCATGCTGGATAATCATAATACTGAGTTGTGCGTTCCAATAAAAGTCGCATTATAGATTTTCTTTCTGCCCAAGTACCTCTAACAGCATATGAAAGGAATTAACAAACTTTGGAGCGCTTTGCGCGTTCTTCTGGTTGGAAGGTGTCGCGGGCAGGCACGCTGCACTACCACCTCTCATTCGGAGCCATAAATAACCTCATTGAGAGTCCCTTGCACCCCGGCGAGTACACCTTCCGACCTCTTGTTCGCGAGGGCGGGCGAGGGGGTGAGAGCCCTCGCGGCGCCGGCGTAAGCCTCCTCCTCATTAATCTACCAAAAGGTTGGGGAGAAGGATAAACGCCGCTCAGCCCCGCCTCCACACAAGACAAAGCACAACACGTGTTCCACCCCACCCAAAAGCACACAGAGATAGAGAAGATGGCGGGAGATGCCTATTTGCCATTGAGAGAACTAGAGCATTGGGTTAAACATGTCGGCATAATTTATACTAGCCCATTCCTGAAACGGTGATGAAGGATGCGGAAAAGTCGAGGAGTTGGAACATCTACGAGTGCTCAAAACTGATAGTATATTGTACAGGAGCTTCTCAAACTGGAATTTTCGTGCACCAGTAAAGGGTTACGGATAATTTTTGAGGTTGTACTTTATTACGCAATACAACACGAAAAAATGTTGTAGAAGATGGTAGGAACACAGCCGTTGATCAAGATCAAGAGTAAAAATGAAAATGCGTGATCAATAGATGCCTCATTATAGTGATTTGGGACACGAACACATTTTTTTACTTTAAGGGACACTTCAATTATCTAAACATCCTGAGAATCCTCAATGATGACGCACCCGGATCATTTTTTTAATCAGCTGCTTGATAATTATGGTAGATATAAGCGGGGTATTTTTCAATATACCGTATCTCGTAAATGTTTGTTAACTCTATGTCAACTAGTGGTTAGTTTATCCCTTCTGATTTGGTTTTGAGGTCTAAAAAGATCTAGTTTCATTTTTAAGAGTGTTCCCACCACTGTCATTATTCGTGCATTCCTCTCTTCGTTTCATTATCATAGTTTAAACTCACGGCATGGATAATGAGTCATTTACGGAATGGAATGCTCTTCAGGAATCACAGAGAAATATGCAATGCGTTCCATAAAACAAAGGTAATTAGATTGTAAAAGTTAAGTCCTTACACTTACAGCAGTTACGTTAAAATATCTGCAGATTGGAACTTTCAAGGGTTCATCCCGGGCAACACACACTGAACTCCTCAATTTCTTATCCATTTCCATAATTATGCATTTATCCTTTGAACAGTTTTAAACATATGGTATCCAAAGGATTTATCGAATATCGATAACTAAGAAGTATGAGATCTTCTGGTCTCTCAACTTATAACAATAAAGTACTGTATGCTAATGGTATCAGATAATCTATGAACCTCTACGTAGGTTACAGTACTTCAGCTGATACGCACAGGTAATGTAGCAGTGATATCAACATCAATGGGTACAACAAGTGGAAAAATTCGTTTGAAATTCCTTAAGAACGATTGGTGATTTGATTTTAGCTCTACTGTGGCAGATGAATGTAAATTGGAAGTTCTTTTCTGAACTCGCTCTTCCTCGGGTCATCCCTGCCCGTAGGGGTTCAAGAGGTGAAAGGGGCAATGGAACCCCGAAAATCTACATCCACCTGTCTCCAGATTTTCCAAAGCCACTGACCCGAGTGAAAGGGAAGGAGTGACGTGAATACCAAATCAGAGCACAGGTAATGAAATTCGTCTTATAATCCAGGTCAGGAACGAAATCAGATCCAGCGACAACTGTTCACTGATCAAGAACATTAATCAACTTAGGGATCCTGGTCAAAAAGCTGAGTCTAATAATTATAATATGTAAAAGTTAGCTCATATCTGGGAGACCAATGGAAATCATGCATGAGTAAACCCTCTATAGAAATTTATGGGCCCATAAACGCCAAATATTGTCAAAAACATCGCCTCTCAATACGTATACCGGAGACATTTCTGAATACAATTTCAGTGAACCTCTCACAGCGTCGCCGATTCGAATTAATCCTGCTAACTGCCATCCCCACTCGACCCCTCATTAACCGGAATGGATGCCAGCCTAATGGCATCCATTTCTGCGATGATCTACTAATATTAGGGACAAATAAAATAAATAGGGATGATGAAAACTAAATGCCCCCTCGTGAGGGACAAAATAATCTAATCTGCTAAACCAATTTTTACCACTCATCCGCTCCGAGATTTAATCCTGAACGTGTACGGTCAATGGTTCTGGTGCACGAAAAAGTTAAACTCGATTTAGCAGCGCGTGCGGAGCGATAGAGAACGGATGCCGGAAATTTCAGGGGTGGGGCGGGAGGAAAGCGGGAGGGAGAAAGAGAAGGATGAGAGAGTGGAGAGGGAAGTAGAGGTCGTTTTGGAGAGAGGGTTGTTGTACTGGAGGGACGGGGGTGGAGCGAGGGAGGGCGGGCGGGAGGGAGACGAGGTGGAGGCTTTGCAGTCGTGCTCACGCACGATGGATGCCGGCGTCGGCCGCTGTGGAACCGCGATGGAAGCGATATGGAAAGCGATGGAAGGAAATGGCGTCCGGCGCGACCAAGGGGGGAGCTGTGGACGAGGATGGATGTTTAGAAGGGTGGGCGAGGATAGCGCGGTGGGGGGTGGGATGAGGCAGTGGGATCCGCATCTGAATAAATAACGCGCCCGATCGGGCGTCTGTACGGTGGGGCTGGGATGGAGTGCACGGGGGATGGGAAAGGATTAGAAGAGAGGGAGGAGAACGGGGGCAGGGGTGGGTAGGAACCATGGGGAAGGGAAGGCGAGAGTAGGTCGTAATATTAGTGCGGAGTAACGCCCCCACTCTCCCAAACCCTCCCTTCCTCTGCCGACCCCCTCACCTCTTACCCTCCGCCGCCCACAAAGTGACCCCTCTTTTCACTCCCACCATTTGACTTTAGCTTCCCTTCTTTCTCCAACCCCTCTCTCCGATACACGTACCTGCCTCGCTGCCTTCTCCCCCATATCGTCCTTTCACCATTTTGACCCCCCCCCCATCCCCAACCCCTTGCCAGCCCTAGGTGGGTACGACATCCAGTCTCCCTTTTTAAAACAAGAGGAGCCCACCTCTTCCCGACATGACCTCTGCCTCCTCTCGCCGAATGTGACTCTTCCACTCTCACCTGTTCCGCGATGTGCATATGCATGCCGTCGAACGGGAGGGTTGGGATGGGGATCCGGGCGAAAGGGAGACGTTTGAAGGGGCGGAGGTGAGTTGGCTGACGGATGGGAGTTAGGGATGCGAGAGAGAGAGGAGTTGTGAAACACGCGAAGCAATGTGTCCGGACGCGTTTTGTTGACGTTTTTCGGGGGCGTCGTTTCACATTCCTCCCGCCTTCGGCCGCGCCACCGTCCGTCCCTCCCCGCCCAGCCCCGCTCACATTCCCGCACGCCAGTCCCTAGGTCATAACATACACGGAAGTTGCATTTCGAGGCCCATATTACTCTTTTTCCTCCCCGTCAGCCCGAAGGACGAGACGGAATTGAGCGCGAGGGGCCGCGCTCATTCGTGTGTTAGGGGCCCCTCGACGTGAGCTTAGCTTTTTCAAGCGTCGGTGTAAACACGGGAAATGCATTCCGCGACGGCCGAGGCTTCATACATTTTTTTTATTTCTTTGTTTCCTCCCGGCATCGGATCAGGAAAGCGACGGAGTACATATTCCCGGGTTCACCCGCAGCGTATTTATATCATTTTTATTTTGAGAGCCACGTAATCGATGGCTAATACCCACTTCGCAGAAGCAGCGACTGCTTTTCTTTTAATGGCCTTGGAATGACAGGTCTGGGGTAATTTAGCATCCATTTTCAAGTTATTCTCACTTTTTACAACTTGCTAAGAAATGAGACAGAGAATAATTCACGTAATGAAGGAATGAATGGCTTATTTATTGTATCACGTACCATTTTTCCAACGCACCATTAACGATAAGGAACACATGCCCATAACACTGACCTCAAGATCATAATTCGGGAAATAAACGAAAAAATGAGAAATTTATGCAAGGACTGGCAAAGAAACGCGACGGGGAGACAAGATGTAACAAAATGCTTAACTACGTCATCAAAAATTTACGAGCCACAAGTTAGCATAGCTTCAAGCTAAATTAATGTTTATTTTCAATTTTCTTCAAGGGAGAGGAATAATTTCAGTAGTGAATGATTACCACCCGGCAAATTAGACAAATATATTATCGTTGAAATTAATTAAGGATCAACATAATTAACATCAGCACAAAGCAACAGCAGAAAGACGGTCGGATCCCCTTGCGTTGTCAGCGTTTCAAATGGCCACGCATCGCTAATTTGATGGCCCTAATAGCAATTTCACTCAACCTCCCTATTCTTCTTTTTTATTTAATCCTTTGTAAGATAAATATAATTAAGAATTCGAGGTGACAAATTTATTGGACCGTAGGAAAAGAGTTAGCGAAAGATGCTAAAATAGGACGAATAGTTAGCGGAAAGATGAGAAATTCTATCGTGACAACGCCATTACTGCTGCGTAAGTGAAAAACCTTTTTAAAACATGATTCAGGAATAGATCACGATTTTTTTAATGGCTCAGCACTCCAGTACGTATAATAAGATAATTTCTCTCCAATTACAACCTATAATGATAACCCCTGGGAACTGACGCAAAATACCAATTATAAAAATGCAGGTGCGTAATTCTATCCATATAACTGACTGAGTTTTCTCTTTACAAGCACAAACGTCAGTGATCCGTCTATCAAGTCATCTTATAGCTATAATGTCAACATGGATTTATCTATTGTATTATCTCGAGAAGGAATTACTATGTCCTACAATTCGTAGAGATACAGTATCTTCTATCTCGTAAAAAATACATATTTTTTCATAACATATAAATTGAAACATTTCTGATATTTTCCATTATCGTGAGCTGCAGAAATATTCACCTTATTTAATTTATAATAACGATTCGTTTATTTTTACATACTGTACGTGGCTGTAGCTTATTTAAAGTAAACTATTTCCAGTAATTAGTACATGAAAAACGACGAGAAAGTGAAGGAAGATGTAAGTTTATTAAATCAAGCGTATAGAGAAAACGTTTATAGTGATTAGTGACGTGCACATAGGTGCTCCATAAAAAGATACATTGGAATCGAACGATTCATTGTTCCATAATCTTTAAAAACATTTCCGAAGGGGGAGGAGAACAAATACTAGCACTAAATTCTGAAGGTCCATATCAAGCGTCCAGTGAGGAATTTTCGTATATAAGTAGTAGGTATCTCATTTTCCCGAGGCCGACTGCTGAGCGTGGGCATGAGCGCAACATTTTTCTGCTCTCTTATGCCGTCATCGAATTCTCGAGTGTGCCAAGGCGCCCTAGTCTAATAAAAGGAATCATTACCGATCCTACCCTAGAAGTAAGAAATCCCTCCAACCATTCAACAGCGCTCAATTCGAGACGGCAGTCACACTATTATTACGAACCTTGAAAAAACCACCGACTCTCCTCGGATGCAGCGCGGAAGCATTTCCAATTTTTTTTAATCATCGAGTCCCCAATTAGAGGCGAGAGGGAAAGAGAAGGGTTGGATCCAAAATTTTCCCTTCCTCTCCTCTCTCCAAAGGGGGGGGGGAGGGAGGGAGGCAGAGTCAAGAGAAAAGAGACGTGGGGGTGCAAGAAGAGGGGAAATCAGACACTCCCTCGGGACGGGAAAGAAAGGAATAAATGAGCATCGATCATACGGGGCGTCGATGAATGAAGGGCCTGATTGATTTATCCCTCTTTAACTTTGGCCAGGAGAAAAAAAGGGGTAGGCAGCTCCCGTCGGATGGAATACGGCTCGGAAGGAGGAGGAGGGAGAGAGAGGGAGAGAGAGAGGGTGCTGAGGGGTCGCTCCGAAGGGGAGACGGGGTATCTGAGATGAGATGGGAAGAGAATGAATGGAATGAGTTCATTGTCTCCCATGGACGTGTCCCGCAGTGAAGCCAAATTAAAGTCACAGTGAGTCACTCCGATGGCGAAGGAATAACAAAGAGGAAGAAACCGCTGCGCACAACACGACCTTTTTTAAACAACAAGATTGAACATTACATTTTATCTTCCGGCTACGGACCACTGAAATGTAAATCTCTGACTTGTCTCCAGCCAATTGGAGAGCAAACGTCGCTTTTACAACGCACAGCGTCAAAAAATAATGACTCGCAGAAAACAACATCTCGGAAACTAACGTTTTACCCTCTTCAACGTCCAGCGTAATATAAACATCCCGCGTAGCCTAAGATCTTCCTTAATCTTAGATTAGAAAGCCTAACCGTGGGAAAGAGAATTTCAGATGAACCTGTGATTCAATACCAGGAATAAGTAAATCCCCTTTACAGATAAAAATCATAGAAAAAATGTTTCCACGCGAAAATTCAGCCCGTGATAGAATTTCCATTATCTGAAAAAGAGACGAGGTAAGTAGAGTGAAAAGGTATTAAATGTTGTCATTATCAATTAAAATAAAGATTTTGTGGAATTAACCAGTATATTATAGGGCATGGAGATATATATGTGTTTGTGTGTGCATAACCATATATATAGAAATATATTATATATATATATATATATATATATATATACATATATATTTATTTATTCACACACATACATATATAGGAAAGGATGGCCGTGAACAAAGAATGGGTACAAACATTGACGAACCACCAAGTGGGCGAAAAATGCGGGAATCAAAAAATCTCCCAACGACTGCGGCGAAGAAGGGAGCGGGGAATGGCACGCGGGAAGTGGCCACATGGGAGGGAAAACGGGGATGTTTTGGAAATTTCGAGAGGGATGCGGCGGGCGAAGCGTCGGCGAAGACTGCGGTGCATGACGGGAAGAATTAGCAGCAGTGGGAGAAAGCAAACTAAAGGAGGGATATTGAAAGGAGGAGAGTAAATGAGAGACAGCGGTGATGGGGTGGGCGGGGGCCAAAGGAAGAAGCCCAGGAAGAGGAGGCGTCCGCCCCCTCGGAGCATGACGGAGATAGGGTGAAAGAGGGGGGAGACGGGGGAGGTAGGCCTGGAAGACGTGAGTTTCGCAGGACAGCGAGAGGGGGATGGGGGCGGTTCGGCCGGGAAGGGCGGTTGGAGGTTTGGGGCGCGGGGTGGCGGTGGGGAGAACTCGGCCGAGGGGAGACGACGCTGGGATGAGGTCGGATGGAAGTGGTACATGCACCAGGGTTTGATGGAAAGGGTCAACCAGGGGGTGAAGGGTGGGGGGAGGAAACGCGAGGCGGGGGGCGCCTGCGCAGGGCTATCGATTCTCACGGCGCCTCCCTTCGCGTCCCTTTTATCGAGCGCTTCAGGGTCCCTCTCTCTCTCCCTCTTCCCCTCCTCCCCCTGCCCCACCAACTCCAGCCCACCATGCCCAGACACCCTCCCCCGCCCCACCGTCAACCCCCATCCCCCTTGTCCTATGCGAGTTCCCGCACTCCCGTGATAGCCAGAGGGGAAGGGTGTGTATGTGTGTGTGTGTGTAAGGGTGTTGCGAGAAGGGGGCTATGAGCGGCTGGAACGGTGAGAGGGGAGGAGGGACACAGACACCCAGGGTAAAGAGGGAGAGAGGGACCCCCGTCATTTCCCCCTTTCCGGCACCCTGGTCTCCATCCCCGGCGTCCCTCCCCAACCCCAACAACCCCCGTGTCCACGGTCCTCTGCCCGGATGGCCCAGCCGCCGTTGGCGGGGGCGGAGTGGGCGGCGGCGGTGAGGAGGATTTCCGGGGAGAGAGGGGGGGTGGACGCGATGGGGAGGAAGGGAGGGGACCTCAAGGGGGGGAGAACGCGGACGTGCCGGCTCCGAGGGGTGGGATTAGTGGGCGGGTTGACTGTGGGTGGGCAGGCGAGGAGGAGACAATGGGGTTGGACTTGAACCCTCACCCCAAGGCATTCCCTTCTTGCCATGTCCTCGCGGACGGAGATGGTGGGCGGGATGGGGGGATGGCGAAATTAGTCATCAATCGAGGAGACGTGATCGTCAATAATAGTGGCACGAGGAAGGGTCGGTCGGCGACGGTGGGCGATATCCTTTCACGTTTCCCACCACCCACTCCCCCCTACCTCTTTCCCCAACCGCCCAATCCGAGGGAAAAAAATGAGGGAGGGAAGCGGGTAGGGGAGGGAGGATGGTTGGTTTCGGGACGGGAAAGAAGAAAAACGAAGTGCGTTTTCAGAACCGCGCGAGACGGGATGATCCACTCACAGACCCCGGCCGCTCCGGGAGCGGAATGATGGGGGGTGGGGAGGTAGATTATAGGGAAGGGTACGGGCACGTGGCGGAGGAGGAAGCGGCAGCGGAGACCGGGGAGGTGCGGGACAGGAGGAAGGCGGGCGTCTGCTGCACCCCCGTACACACGTCCCACCACACACATTGAAACAGGCGCACACACGCGGATTCACACAACTCCCCCTTCGCACAAGGAAAAGCCCGGGGCTCACACATGCGCCTCCGCGTGGGGGCATCCCTGAGCCTTCGAATTTCTTCCGTGGGGGTGGATCCCGCGTGCTCGTGTGCCATCCGCGCTCGTCAGGTTGTGTGGGTGTGTGTTTGTCGCCCTCCGAGGAGAAGTGTCGAGCGTTCCGGAAGAGCGGGCCGAGGGAAAACTTCCGGGGTGGAGGGATGTGGGTTTAATTTTTGAACAACGGACATTGAACGCTTTCGTGTCGGGGAACGGGGTGGGGAATTTATTGCGCGGTTCGAGGACTCAGGAAGGACGCAGGTGACCGCAAGATGGGATTGGCCCCCGTCCTTCTTACCCTTCGATGAATATGAATGCGAACCCTAAATTCGCGCATTTTAAGTGAGCGGTGCATTAACTTAACCTAACATTAGTACGCTCTCCTTAAGAATAATGAACGACTCTTGCAAAATGTTCCGCTATTTTCTGGAAATGAAATTATGGCATTTTTAGCTGTGGAGAGAAAATACCATTGGCATTCTTAAAGATATGGATACCTTAAAAAGAGATAAGGTGCCTACACACATAATAGAGGGGAGAAGATGAAATGGTAGTCACTCCGAGAAATACAATTTTGAGACTTTGCTTCAAATATACTTTCATATAATTAATTACTAAACATATTTGATGTAATATTTTAAATTAAAAAATGTATTGCAAAATAATTTACCAGTTTAGACTAAATGCACTGTCATTTTTTTATATTCATTTGAAATTGTACACCTGAATTCGACCCATCTTAGATCTGTTCGAGCATCTTAGAATGTCCGACCACAAATATTTCTGTATAAATAATATATACACATTTTATTTAACAATTATATTCTCATATAGTATATGTGTGTGTGTACTAAAAGTACTTGTACAATAAATAGTGGTGATAATTCAAAGATTAGTTAAATTTGTTTCGTTATTGGTACAGAGTTTCCTGCCCATCCAACAAAAAACTGAAAACATTTTGAGAATCAATAGTTGTGCTAACCCAAATTCCACCTCGATTTGGCGATAAAATGTGGTCAATTATGCCAAGAACTTGAATTTACCAATTGGCATGCAGAAGTATCTAGTCATATCATGTCGTTTCTGCATCTTCGACCGCGTCCACTAGGGCCAAATTCTAAAAATAATCCCAGAAAGCAGGTTAATTTACCTCGCACGGATGCCAGTTGTATTTTTCCTTTTACGAATAAGAAATTACGAATAATATCACAAAATCCTTTTTGAACTGACAAGATATCATCAGCTTGATTTTGGGGCTGAATTTCAGCACATCAATTCTTTAAAAAGAAAGAGTCGAGAATCAGTAATACTGACTAGGAACATTTTATGACGGAACGACGACGGAAAAAATCCGCACCGATATAATTTATCCCCCGAAGTAACGTATCGATGTCCCAAAGGACCCGAAAGATTCAGCAGAGACTGGAGCAACTGTCCCAGGGTTCCCCACGACAAAAGGGATGGGATTCAGAGTTTCGTTGCACGAGCTCTCGGGGACATTCAATTATTACGTCAGAGGGAGGTGGAGTGGAGATGGAGTGGGAGAGGGGTTATGCGGGTGGAACCGTTGTACACACTAGGGAGAGGGGGTTGGGTGGGTAGTGACGTCAAGCTCAAGTGGTAGTCGTTCGTCAGCCAAGGTTTTTTTTTTACTTTTGTGCAAAAATTTTCCCTTTAATCCCCAACGGGACAGGGTGGATCCCTTCTGCTAGTGTCAATTCAGCAACCGGATCGAATGACGCCGAGTACAGCTAATCACAACTTCTTTTCCAAAGTTCACACAGTTTCACACCCTCGTTACGTGTCCTACATGTAAATGTATCGCCCTTAAAGGATGTACTACGGGCTTTACGAAATCCATTGACGAAAGAATTTTTTAGAAGTGCTGGGGAAATGTCACCTAATAACCACTTATTTTTCGGAATGAGCGTAATATTTTTTTGAGTCGGTGACAGGATGACGAAACAATAATCGCCGAAAAACAGTGCGAGGTCGTAATGGAATTCCTCCTCCGGGGTGCGGCGGGAAATATATGCAAGGTGCATGAAAGAGTCAATCCTTCCATGTAGATTTCGATCGACGTCAGAGCTTGTTCTTCGTGATACACGCAACGAGAGATTCTCATACGAGTGGGCATGCGGAGGAGCGCGTAGTATTATCCCTCTCAGTCAGGATAAAAGAAAGAATAAACATAAAATCCAATCATAAATTCTTCTTCCAAGCCATTTTCCTTCCTCTAAAATTCCTATGTTCCACTTTATTTTCCTCTAACACATATCTGCTGTTAATTCCGAGTCTTCCCTCTGTATCGGTGATAATTACTCGTCATCCTACTCTTCTTTACTATCTCTTTGCTTATTACTGCGTCATTGTGATGCTTACGTGAGAATTAAATAACTCAAATGAACAGAAATGTTGGATTAATAAACCCCTTCTAAATATATTTGAATAAGCATTTATTAAATGGGTTCCAATGTCACAGAGGAAATGAATCCTTTCCGTGTGCGAATTGGTGCCCAGTACCTGTATTTATGCGAGAATATTTCTTCCCAGTCTCTTCGGACATTACATGTGAAATATGGCGCATATTTGGACGACTCAGATGCTACCCAAAGCTGTGGGGGACCTTAATCGCTTGGCAAAGCATGGTATACCTACTATATCTTTCCTCTTCTCTAATATATTTCAAATTCCTCTTTATTCATACCCTGATCCTAACTGTTAAGTGGCCATACAGCAAAAATAGTCGTATAATCTCATAATCTTATCTTATATCTCAACCATCGTAGAAGAAATAAGAAAAGGGTCCCCTAATCGCGATACTGCTTTTGGGCGATGGCAAGCGTATTTGTGGAAATTTGTCCGTAATCTCGTTCCCAGAAGCCTCTAAAGATATATTGTTAATGGCTACTTAACTCGTGAAGCCCTTTATTCCTTCGGGAATGAAACCGCGAGTAAATAATGCAGAGGATTACATCATATTCCAAATGCAACCCACTCAATCTTATTTCTGTGAAATTCCATGAAATTATTTCTTAACAATGAATAGGCTTATTGGTTCACTGTGCTTCCTCATACGTAGCTTTTGTTGAGTGGATCTTAAGCGATAAAATTAAATTAAAAATTTCTTCGTCCGAAACTGAGATTACATTTTCTTAAGGTGACTGCGCGAAATGGATGACAATGATGAAAACGGAGGTATCATTTTGATAAAGGGGAATTTGTTATCACTAAAAAAAATAACCCTTTTCCATACCTTAATAATTTACCTATAAATATTAATTATTGCATTAGTCATAACGGTTTATTATGTAATCCTTCCATTAAGTGGATTGAGTGCTTCATGATTTCAGTTCTAGCAAGACGAATGCTCAAAAATTCAGAATTACACTAATTTTGCGAATTTCTAGGACATGAATACATGTATATCCTGTAACTATTTTCTTTGTCTACGACGATGCCTATAAATGCTCTCATGTCCCTCATGCACTGATGGTCTTTAACAGAAGTGCGCACGATTCAACAATCTACGTTAATTAAACAACTGAGAACGTCGCACCCTTCCGCTAGTTACTATGACCTTCGTACCAACACATTCGCCCTCTGTTGACAACCACGTGTCTCTCACCCGAGTACATGAGGCGCCTCGTTCTCATTACCAGCTGCGGTGTGAATTGGTGTTCGGCAGACGTTGCCCACATTACGCTCGAAAATTGAAAATTTGACTCACGGCTCAAAAAATCGTAGCTAATCGTTGAAATAGAACCAATGGCAACACAAGTGAAACCAAAACAACTGATTACTTCGTCCGAATCGTACGTTAATTATTTCATGACGCCCCTCACGGAGGCATCTATGACGACAATGGGCCCGAAGTTCGCCTCAATCCAAGTTAACCTTGATTTTGTTTCGAATCTTTCCATAGACCAGGTCCAATAAAAGTGAACAGGGCTTGAGGTGTTGTTGACAGTGTTGTGGCTGCGTGCGTGAGGCCGAATGACCTCACCACCCCCTTCTCACGGAACCCCACTCGCTCCTATCAAAGCCACCAGAAGTCGTGACGCAAGGGTGACCAACGGCACGCCACCACCAGCGCTCGCGGAAGGATTTGCACTAACCCTCGGCCTCACGTCTCCCATCCCACGGCGCCACCTCTCGGCGAGCGGAGCTTTCGCCCCCACCCCCGCCCTCTCGACCCCCGCTCCATCCCCCGTAACCCCCTCCCCCCTTCGCTCCACCCGCAAACCCACAAGAGTATGTCCAACACCCTCCAAGCACCTCTTCACCCAACAATGAATGGAAGGGATACGGGAGACCCCCGCTCTGTGTAGCACACTAGCCAGCCAACAACGTGCTACCCCCTCGGTCGTACAGAACAGTTCTCGCAACAGTGGCGGCAAGAACATTAAAAAAAAATCCCCATCCCTCACGCCAAATGAAATAAGTTTAAACTCGTTAGAATTAGATACTTATCCGGTAGTAGAACCATTGAAGGAGACATGTTATTTCGCATTAGTGAGGTCACCTTCAGAACATTTGGGAGCGTCGGAGAAAGTTTTAATTAGGGAATTGGATAAAGTTCGAAGGAGATCCGCTAGATTTGGAAACGATTGTTACTCGGAGAAAGCAAGCGTACCTGGCTCAAGAATGGAAACCCTTCATTTCGCAAAGAGAACAAGCGAGACTGAAACTCTTGACTGCGTACAACAGCAACATTTATTCTGGTGCGCAGAAAAAAAAACTTTCACAGCCACTCTCACACTCTCAGAAAAATATATCGAAGGTATAGATATTAATGTGATACATAAAATCAAATACAAGCAGTTATCTTTTTGGGAACGCGTACAGTAAGATTTCGTGTTGTCTATTTCTCTTTGACTAGACTACACTGTTGAAACTGTAGGCGATTCTATTTCGTCTAGATCCTCGATATTAAAATTCAATTAAATGCCTTGGGACCCATTTACGGGAGCAATTTAAAAGAAACCTGACAACAACCATAAATATAATAAAATCATTCTTAGTCAGATTTTCTGTGAAATGAAGACGTGATGGGTCGAAATAGGTTTATTTTCCTTATGGGTGTCCTCCAGTGAGCAAAGTACGAGGGTTTATAAACTGATTTGCATAGCTTTGGGGTACTATTAACCCCTGGACTTGTGGACGGAAGGGCGTGGTTAATACAATAGACACTTAAATGCAAATTTTCACGGAGACTGCGACTACAAGGTGGACGGAAAGGGACGCTACTTTGGGGAAAACGTTCTCGGGGTGAGCGACCCCTTCTCCCCCACCTATCACGCTTCTGGCTATTTCAACCGAGCAGAACCATATCTGTGCAGTGTTTTCGGGCGCCCAATTTCGAGATGTCATCTGATTACGCAACAAGAAGATGCTGAACGCATCACTCTTTCAACATATTACCGAGGCAAGCCAGTGGCACACATGTATGTGTAACGACAGCAGCTGATAGGAAAAAGGGGGAGAAAGATTTTGATATATCCGCTGTGACAAAATAATGGAAAAACGAAAATATTGCTAATAACAGACTCTAGATTGCAGGGAATAATTCCAGCAGTGTAATAAATCATCGAACTGATGAGAAAAGAACAGTTTTAAGGTATTTATTTAGTTACTCAACAAATATTTTTACTTGCTTGGGGACTTCGCCAGCTTGTCCGCACTTCTTTCTACGGTATTAGAAAAGATGCAGGCGTAGGAGTGATTTGAGGGAAACGTTAAGCCTACAAGCTGACCATCTGCACTTAGTAGCCTTTAAGGTTTTAGCATTTTGAAAGTAGTGGAACTTCTAAATTAGCAAGGGGATAAAAACGATGCGTTAAACGGGCAAGCGAGACAGTCACCGGCCCAAATTCTACTTACCTTAAAACGCATGGAATTCTATTGTTTCAAAAAATTGCGAATATAGAATTAATGAGTTCAATAAATAATATTTTGAACAAACAGAAAGATTTTTTGTCATTAATAGGATTAACTGCTGCTACCTGCAAATATGAGTACGTTGATAACCTCAGAAATAGGTTGATTCATTTTCAATCCCTTTCAGAGTATTAAAAAATAGGAACTTTATCTCTCAGGGAACAAATCGCAAACATACTCTTCTACGTAGATGTCACGATAGCCGAAGTGACTCTTGTGACGTCATAGGAAGGATTCCACCCCCCCCCTCTCTTTTTTTCGCCCCCCTATTTCGCAATCTGTTTTGCTGACAGGATCAATTTCCAATTCCAATTAATTAATCATTAAATATTTGTTTGAATGCCTTTTCACTTCCACTCATATAAATTTCGTGACATTAACCAACAAAAATCCCAAATTTTCAAGCATAACATAAACGACCACCAATTCGCAATATAGCACGCAGTGAAAACAAAATTCCACATTTAGGTATCGACGCGGTGGAAATTGTCGTCAACGAAAACCAATACGTTGCCCCATTCGTGCCTTACTTGGTTTTGACCATAGGAGCATCATGGTGTTCAAAATAAATTAGGTAATTCAATCTTACCAGCATTGGATGTTACGGGCTGTATCACACACAATACACCGAAAAGGTTTGGAAATTATTTCTTTCTTGAAATTCCTCGCTTCATAGCCATTCAACCGTGTTTCGCGTAATTTGGCGGAAGAGTATTTCATAGAATTGAGGACACACTTTGTGTTGTCTTTATGCTGTTTGTACTGTTTTATTAAAAAATACAACGCGTGTTACCCACCCCTGGGCGTCATCACCAGGTATGAATTGCCA
Organism: Hetaerina americana; assembly: GCF_022747635.1. Taxonomy (NCBI): domain Eukaryota; kingdom Metazoa; phylum Arthropoda; class Insecta; order Odonata; family Calopterygidae; genus Hetaerina; species Hetaerina americana. The sequence continues at coordinate 99,794,059 of NW_027286874.1, read as the reverse complement.
CGAATTACAGTTTTACGTGTGTCTATATGATCATTAAGATTCGAGTTTATTTAAACCAAAGTCACTCGTATTTTTCGCTAACCTTTTGCGTATGTAAGATTTAAGATGAACCTGACAGCTCCAGTTCTTTGAAATAAAGTGAGAGTTGATTAGCTCCAAGTCTAATACGTCTCCGAGAAAGAGATACGTGGAATGTTCTCTCCTGCTAAATATAATGACGCTGTAAAGAACCGAGGCAAAAACGATCCCTCTTCGATCGAATTCAAGCAATAAATTTGAAACAGAAGTTTTCCTCTAACATCCAGCTCAGTGAAAGGGAAAAATCAAAGAGAGTAAAAATAGATTCACCGCGACTTGAGCGGTATTCCATAGGCAAGGGGGTGTGGTTTGAGGGTGGGCGTGCCATCCTGATCTCGTTCGCCTTTGTGGCCTCAGTAGGTTGATTAGGGCTTCAAGGGTTAGCCGTTCGATCGGTGACTTGGCTATTGAAGTGCTTTTCTTTCGAGCCAACGAGTATCCAAGGAAAAGGATTACGTGCCCTTGATGACTCCTGCGATGTCGAGAGGGCATGGGCAATAATACTACATACTTTACACCCGAAATCAGAAAAACACCGGGAACCTGATCTGCCAACTTTATTGTATCACGAAGCTTATTCCCGAGAGCTAAAATTACCCATCCGCTAATAAAGAGCCCCTGGACGTCAAATTTTCCCCACAAAAAACAGCCGGACTTGAATGCTGGTCGTGGAAAATCGATATCATAATTTTAACGAGAAATTTGCGTGTCTTGAATTATTAAGTTTCCTTAAGATGCCGCCGGTATAGTATCTGTGCGTGAGCTAACATCAAAATGACGCTAAATTTAAGTATTATTTCATCTTTTGCTCATTGGAAGTGTGGGATTCGAAGTACTGAACTCTCGTCACTTCTACGGAATTCAGCAAATGTTGGGAGTTCCAAGTTCCGAGGAATGCTACTCGTACTACTAAGAATGATACAATATTTTCCCATTATTGTGTTGAGTAACGAATGTTGATTGAAGGCATTCACCACATTTAAATATTTGGAAAATCTCCCCTGTGCCAAGTTGTGTTTAAAGCTAATTCTATTTGCTTCATCCAGGGCTAATTTCTAACTTCGTTTCAGAAAAGCAACAATAAACTATGAACAAAATCTCACTTGATTCTGAGTGTGTGAGAATATTCCAAGGGTTAATGACGAAATTTATTGAGAACTAATGATTAAGCTATTGATTTTTGCGCCAACTAACTACAACGATTACCTAATCAAGGAAATGTTTTTTACTAATTACAGTCTATTAAACTCACATGTGGTTTTTTCGAACAAAAGTGACCGTTAAACTCGAAACGTTTTATGGTTCGTTGTCCCTTTCATTTCCTTAAAAAATCGATTACTCCGAGCGTGACTTTTGGGAAGTTATTCTAAAAACAAGAGATCTACTCACTTCTGAAAATTTTGAGATTGGTTAAGGACTCCACAAACGCAACACTTATCTTCGTAGCGTCGTGTCACTAGAAGGGAATATTCCCGTGATAAAATGTTAACATTAATTTATTGAATTTTAATGATTTGGGATGGGTGGGAACCTACGTTACGCTACGCTACGTTTTGTGAAATTTTACGATCATTCCTGATTGAACAATTGGGATTTACACCACGGTATTAATTACAATAAAACAAGTAAATTCCATAATATCACCTCCTCAAAAACTCGGAACATAGCTGAGAAGCGCTTAATTTAAGGAATATAAACGTTTAATAGAGCTGCATCACAGAAAGCAACGATCGGAATCTTCTCTCTCTCTCGGAATCTTCTCTTCTCTCATCTGGGGTGCCATGGCTTCCACTTCTCAAATGTAAAACTCAATTTTCAAGTACTTACACCATATCTATGTAGCTTCATAGTGTAATGCACTGTCTCAATTGCTATCACGTATATATTAAATAGTATTTGTGGTTTTGAATCATTTGTTTTCCTTTTAATTTTTCGAGCAGCTGAATCTTATCTTTGAGGTATGGCAACTGACCAATATTAATATTTACGTTGACAAAAATGACACCTGTATTCCTCAGGCTCAGGAAATTACTCATGCAATTCATTAGTTTCATTTGTCTCAAGGCCTGTCACATAGAAATGGAGTCAATAATCTCAATGGAGTCTCAATAAGTTTTCATTTGCCATCGATTTCCGGGGAACCAGAGCGTTGACACAATATTAGTTCCAAGGAGGAATATCAAATCCGGGAAACTAAATAAGGTCTTAGCTCACCATATTAATTAGACGGGGAAGAAAATTACTATATTTTACCGCAGAAAATACTATATGATACTAATCCATTTACTAAGGCCAAATGCTGATTACCTATGGTATTTTTGAACGAACATGTTAGCAAGTCCATTACCGACCCAGTTTCGATGTACGAGGGTCATCCGGAAAGTAGTACCCGTTCGTGCCGCATGAAGTGCTGACGACGCGAGTAGCCGCTGGACGAGGTCAGATAGCTTCAGTGGCTTGTCTGCCTTCTCTGAGCCAAGTTGCGTGACGCTAGCATTGCCTGTGTTGTTTCTGTGATTGTTTACAATGTTTAAAAAAATTGAGAACGCCGCCAGTTGTGAAGTGAGGGCAGTGATTAAATTCCTCAATGCAAGAAACGTTCGCCCATGTGATATTCATCGCCAATTAAAGGAGGTGTATGGAGACAATGTAATGGACGAGTCGTCTGTTCGGCGGTGGTGTCGCAACTTCAACATGGGGAGGGGGAACACACACGACGATGAGCGTTCGGAGAGACCGTCTGTCATTACAGACCAACTGGTGAGCTCAGTTGACGAATTCGTGAGGAACGATCGGCGCGTCACAATTGATGACATCTGTGAGCATTTTCCCAATGTTTCTCGAACAATTGTTCATGAAATTGTTAAACACCATCTGCATTATGCAAAAATTTGTGCAAGATGGGTCCCTCGCGTATCTCAATGAGCTGGCGGCGAAGGACTATGCAGCAGGAATACAGAAACTTGTCACACGTTATGACAAATGCCTTAATTTGCTTGGAGATTATGTTGAGAAGTAGTTTAAAGTATCCTCTTTCAAATAAAATTTTTTATGTTTGTTAATATTTACTTTTGTGTCTTTATTTCACGAACGGGTACTACTTTCCGGATGACCCTCGTACTTCACCATATTCAGGTCTAATATGTTAAATAGAGGAAAATTGCTATCATTTGGTCATTAAAATGTTACAGTTCCACCATTACACGTCTGAAACTACAGCATTCGCCAATAGAAATATCAAAATCCTAGCGTAATTTAGAAAGTTCAACTAGGGTTAAATAGACTGCTGTAGAGTGCTAATGTCGTCGATATTCAGATGATAGATAAACAAGACAAACATAGACAAGTATATTGCAAATAGTAACTAAAATTGTATGTATTACATGTAAAAAGTTGTGCACACAAAGGTTTTAAGTTTCCAGAATCGGTTCTGCGCTGCCTGAATGCCTTCTGATTACTGACGAACAAAGCGAATGAAAACTAAATTTACTCTATTATGGGGTAAATAATTATTATTCTTTATTTATCTGGTATCATTAGCCCATTTTTAATTATATTTTCCAGAATTTATGGTTCCCATTTTCCCCATGTGTATTTATGGTTCCCCACTCAGCTGTTATACAGATCACTGTGCCTACTTTGTTTTTTACCCTGCTTTTTGTTTTGTCATCTCAAGCGGTAGGAGTTTGCGTAATTATTTTTAGAAACATCACGCTTCTCATTACTCCGCATGTGTTGTCAATGTATTTAATTTCTCCATTTCAATTTCAGTAACTTAATAATATGTATACTCTGTAAAAATGATTGTTACAATGTACATGCATCTTTCCTCTAATTAATAGGGTTTTCGCAGGTTTTTCACACCCCCCTTCTCTTCGTGGGTGTTTTTCCTGCGTGGGTTTTTACTAGTTGAGCAATGCCACGCTCTCCCTAGCTTTTCCCACAAACCTCATTCTTTGCTCAGACTTTCCTCATTTTATTGTACTGTTGACTTCACTGTCATTTAATTTGAGTATATGTAGGTGTATTCTTAATTTATATATGTATATGTATGTATGTATGGGTGTGTATGTGCGTACTTATGTTTGTATTTATGTATGTGTATGAATGCATGTATGTATGTTTATGTGTGTATGTGTATGTGTGTGTGGATATGTATGTATATGTGTAGGTATGTGTATGAATATAGGTATGTATGTGTGTGTATGTGTATGTATGTGTATGTGTGTGTCTATATATATGTATATACTGTTTTCTTTTCAATGTGCAAATCTGTGTTAATGAATTGATGTCTGTCTATATGTATTTATGTGTACATATGACTGTATTTATAAGTTTAATGGCTAATATAATATGTATATGACGATGGGTTAAATGGAAGAAGGGACCATTTGGTCTCAATTTCGCCCAAATAAAGACCACTATCTATCTATCTATCTATCATGTGTATGCCACTTCCGAGTTAGCATTAAGAGCTTCCGGACTGCTTTCCTTGAAAATATGACTGCTATTTGGCGTTATTCTATGAGCGTCTTACTACATTTACAACAGAATGTACGAGACGTACGTACTATGCAATTTCCTGAAACCTTAAGTTAGTCGCAGCACCAGAACGAAAGCCATTAAAAAAAAGGCAATAATATCCTTCGGCGTCGACTCTCTCGGCAGACTAACAATAAGCGCAACGGAAAGTCAACGTCGCGTGTACAAAGGTAAAGCGAAGGCACCTGTCTCCATGAGCTGAGAGAAACGAGGCAATCTGACAATCGATCCCAACAAACCCCTCGTCGAGCTGAGGAAGGATGCTGAGACAATGGATCTGCAACAAATTGCGGAGAGATTTGGCAATCAAACCCCGTTCCTCCTCACCACCCCCTCCTCACGTTCAAACCGTATTCTTTCATCTATAATCTTTTAGCTTTCCCCGCACACAGGTCGAAGGTGCTTCTTTTCTCTCTCTCCCTCTCTACACTCTTCCTCGCCTTCCCAACTCCCCCTTTCTCCTGAGACCTGCCCCTTCGTCATCTCTAGCGGAGAAATTCGAGACTCAACCATCGTGAAAGGAGACTGGAAGTAAACCCTCGTCAACGAATTTCAGGGGTCGGAGGGTTGGCGAGAGTGGCTACAGAGTAGGACGGAAAACCCTTCCCTTGCCTAAGGGAGGGCCCAACACCAACCCAACACCAATATCACATCCCCACCTTCTTTCCCCCCACACCCTTATCCTTGAGGAGGCAGATAGATGGGAGGAGGCAGGGAGAGCAGGAATGTTGGAAGGGTAGGGAGAGATGAAGAGTGATAGGGTGAAGGAAAAGGGTTGGAGGAAGGAGGGGGAGATGTTATACGCGGGAAGGTGGGAGGTCGGGTGGCAACTGGAATCTAGAGACATAAAAAGGGCTTCATAATAAAGAAAAGGGTAAGATGGAGGGGAGGATGAAAGGGTTTGGGCGAATAGGAACGGGGTCCGTTGGCCAATTAAATATCTGGGCGGAGAGGATGTTTCTCCGTGAGACAGTGAAGAAAGGAGACAATAAATGTCTTCTTGATACTCCCCTCACCTCAGGATTGATCCAGACTTTTCCCTGCTGGAATTAAAAAGACAATCTTCGCCGGCGGGATCGCGTCAGAACACCAACAGCGGTGCGATAGCAGTGTTTGCATCTCTTATCCCAATAGATGCGAATTATTTTGCAAGCACTTGCAAGGCGTGAGGCTATGACCTACAGGACAATACAAACGAAAAATGGGGAGTAAGTACGGGTTGAAGTGAAATTTTTTATATGTTAGTACTTCTTCTCGGATTTTTCTAAAACCTTTTGTAGTACTGGATTCCAAAAAAACAGTCGTAAAAATTAGCCTTATGAACGAAGGACTGTTTACAATTGAAAATGTTGTCAATATGCTTGCAATGTCTTAAATGATTTCATATACGTAGCTTCATTATCATACATGAATACACAAAAAACATTATTATATTATGTTAAAAAATCTTTTTAAATAGATAAAAATGTAATGTTTAAAAAATACTTTTAAAAAATGTATTATTATTTTTAATTTAAAATCAATTGACTAAAGTATTTAATCTTAAAAGTGTCTGTAAAAGTTTCAAACGATACATCAAAGAGACTTACATTTTAAATTAGTGTTTATAATTTTAAGGAAATATAAGTTTTCTTAATTTTAGTCTGGACACAGGTCACGGGGTGGCCTGCCTTTCGCTATGTGTGCAGTGAAAGGATGAAATGAGGGTGACCTGACGGTGCTCAAAATATTATTTAGAATAATTACATAAAACCCCGATACGCTTGTGCAATTTTCTCATGGGGCTGAATTTTTTGATGGACTGTGAGCGCAAAATTTTTTCGTGAAGCATTTATTACTGAACTTTAAAGTATGAGAATAATTTGTTTCAAATTATTAATGTACTCGTATCACTATTGTTTATCTTTTTTACCTATAGTTCTACAGATATACGACATATTGAGGGTCCTAAATGCAATTTACGCTTTCAGTACGAAATTGTGATAAAGGAAATCATTTAGGTAGAAGGGAGGGGAAAATAGCGAAGCTAAGACTAGTCTTCGCTTACAGAAAAACATTAAGATGTAACAGATAGATACCGTCACTTTCAGTTGACAGGGTACTGTGCATACGAGTAATTCACTTTTTATCATTCCAGGATAAAAGACCCGTCGGTGGCAGTGTGGAAAATCGTGCACGTGCATGAATGAACGCCTGTCCTCGCGGTGGAAGCAATGCGTACGTCAAACAAAGCGCTACCGATTATTTAAGTGTCCCGTCCTGTTTTTGGCGGAAGAAGTATGGAGGCATTAAGTTACTTTAGAAGTAGAGTACTGCGTAGGAAGGCATGAAACCCGTCCTCCTCTGTTCTTGAAAACGTATGTGAAATTAATGAATGAACTCCGTACTCTTGTTTTCTCTTCCTCTATTCCATGGTTCTTCAAAAAGGTGCCGGAAACAGAAAATTCCTCTCTACTTCGCGACTGCATACTTACTTCCTCTAAGTCTTCTACTTGGAGAGAAAAATATGAAACGATTTTGCAACGCTTTCATTTCAGAGTCATTTTTGAAAAGAGACCTGCTTCTTGGCAGTGCACAATGACGGGAATCACAGGTTGTAAAACAGCAGTGTATTACCACTCGTGGGAAAGTAAATTACTCTTACTATTAAACGGTGGCATGTCTTCAGCGAGAGGATAGTTTGCTTCCCTGTGGATAGGCCATATGTACTTCATTTGGGTCATAATGCGCGAGTTCGAGTCATGTTTCGGTACTTGAAACTGCCCGCTGTTGACCCTCTTCTCGGTTATAATAGCGGCAAAACCGTGTTTCATATATTAAACTGTAAGAAAAAGTGCACTGACCTCGGAAAATAAAAGAGAGTTGTAAATATTTGAACCCAGTAAAAATTTGCCACATATCAATAAGTAAGACATCTTTCTTTTTATGCTAACAGATAGAAAACGTGCTCGGACAATTTTTAATTGCTCGCTGGAATAACATAACACAGTTTGTGGACGGTCGCATAGGAAACGGGCAATGAATGCGAAGAAGCCTTCCCCACCATCACTGAAGAGATAAAGTGATATATCCCCAGAAAAAAACCGAAATTACAGGATGACTGTACAAGAGTCAGGCGTCCACGAGTGTGGTTTGCATTGTAAATTGTAGATTACATTCGCCAAAGGTCCCTGAACCAAACCAACCCCGAATCTTGTGCCGTGGTCAAAAATGAATCTCAATTGAGTCCCAAATATTTTAGAATTTCTTACTTAATACAAATCAATCTACTCCGTGAACTCAACCGACATCCAATGTTTGAATCATTAGAAAAATACCACTTCCATTTTAGGCTAAATGCTTTGTAGTACCATTCGTTGGAGTGTTCGCATGGAAGATCAATTTCAAGCATATTTTGCGCTGCACAAAAATGACCCGGAGAATGTGATAAAAATTTTAATTTTCAAAATATCTCTTGTTTCTTCCAGGGTTTTGAATAAATAACTGGTTGAATTCCGGAAAAGTGAGGGAAATAGCCGAAATTAGTTTTATTTGGTTTCAGATACTCCGCTTGATAATCGACTCCACACAATACGTGGAACTGTTTCGGGTGAGTTTGATGATTCTCGTGGTCATTTCGACTGTCTGGGTAGTAAGTTTTCTGGGGAAGCGCATTAAGTTAAGAGACTCGCAGTCTGGCCGCTTCAGAGACGATGAGCTTTCATTATCGTTCACGCGAGAGCTTGCCGCTGTAATGGCAAAGCCCTGCGAGTTGGGTGGGGAAAATAGAGAGGCAAGTCATAAGGGATATGATACATCTTCATCGATCTTAGCGAAATCCACCGAGCACCTTTTGTGTTTGCGCAGCACTTATCAAATGTATTATTAGAAGCCCTACGCTGCTAAAATCTCGGGGGCAGAAAAAGGATGAAAGTTGGCCGGCAGGGATGAGGGGATGAACTTCACTACGCAGGAGTCAGGCGCTCCTAATAATTGCGCTGCAAGCCAGTAGTTCTGTGAACTACTCGATGGTAAGGTAAACGAATGAAACGGAGACGCTTGAATACGCGACTCATACTTGGCAAAGTAGAATATCAAAAGTGAGACAATAATGCGACACACAAAGCGCCGGCGGCAGTTTTTAGACGCAAATGTTCACTGCGTTTTCTCCGTAGTTTTTTAAATCTTTCCAAGACATTAACAATGTAATCTTACTCATAATTTCCGACTCACCTTTACCTTTCAAGATTACACATATTTCTGAACCGGCTCTGATAATAAGAATGATGGATTTTACAACGCCGTCGAGACGGTCTATTTAAATACTGCCGCGATAAAAGTATCACCGGAAGTAGACAATACAGGTTTAAACTCATATGCTAACATATATTCCGAATTAAAAAAGCCTAATAGTTTTTGACGAGCCTGATTTCACGGCTTAAGTGATAGGAAAAATTTCCTCGATTAGTCAGTTCCAGCGAGAGTACTTTGAAAGCATACTAAAAACATTTTAAAAGTGATCAAGCACGTGATGCGAATTCTTTGTACGATATATATATATATATATATATATATATATTATATATATATATATATTATATATATATATATATATATATATATATATTATATATATATATATACTATATATATATATATTTCCATAATATTATTTAAAATTAACATTAAAGAAATTCACTCAGTGATTATCACGATGATCATATTATCTCATTGAGTGCGTTAATGAATTTTGATGAATTAATTCAACGATGGAAAACTGCGTTCGAATAAATGTACCTTAATTCTATGGAGATTTAAGTTCAATACTGGCAGCTTCCCTTATGTGAGTCCCCAGAGTAGTCTCATCTAATTTATTAATTAAATCCCGCCGGGATTTGAACCCGCGCCCTCTGGGTGGGAAGCCAGTACGTTAACCCCCGCACCATCTCGATCCCCAACTTTTTTCCTCTATCAAGCTTTGAATTTTTAAAGTCTCATTCATGGGTTATAGACAAGGAAAAGGTTTACTGGTGTCTCAAAAATAATTACGGCAGTTATTGATAAAGTTTATGTTATTCCATTTACTGGTTAGTCTTCAGCGTGCTCAACAAACGCGCTGAAAGCGTCGATGACAATTAAAAGTGTTAACCTATTCTATTAACTATTCTATTAACCTATTTATGCGGGAGGGACCCCGACAGCAACTTTAACGGAGTTGCATTATAATGCAACAATTTCAAAACGTTAAAAACATTCGCCTTAAAAATCATCAGGGTCAAGGCGAATGATTCTTATACTTCGACATTGCTACATTATTTTTTTTCAAAATTCATTTAATTCAAGGGCATAAATTCTGTTAAAATCAGCTGCATCCGGTATATTTTTAGTGTTTAAAATGTATCAAATTCGAAAATCTGCTAAATTTATTATTAATCGACTATAAATGAAGATAAACTCTTGAAATAAAATCTATATCGTGCAAATAAATCGTACATAATCTTCCCGCATGAGATTTTAAATCGGGAATTTACAATACTGTACAATGAAAAGAAAAAATACCTAAAAGTTGTTTAATAATATCTTTTAAATTCATTAACACTACGCAGGAAAATAGTGAGTTTCTACAAAAAAAATGATTGCTTACATACGTTCAGGTTGGTTACAATGGGTTTCTCCTGGATCATTCAGGAATGCAGGAAGCCATTGGCTGTAAGAAACGCCTAACCCAAGATCAAAATCTCCTCCCGTCTGCAGTCATAACTGCAGGAATTGTTCCAAAATTAGCTTCGTTTTCCGAAAAATAGAGACATTCCGATGTAATATCGGTAGTTTTTGGCAACCTACCAGCGAATCCACTCCGATAACTTTCCGGCGCACACTCTCCAACCCTCGCATCGAGGTCGAAAATCACTCGGAAATAGGAAACTCCTGATAAAGTCGAAAAGAGAAGCATCAATCCCGCAGATATAAACAGCAATTAGGCTAGATTTATGTTTTGAAGTCGGTGGCAGTCTACCTGAAATAGCGTTTTCTCCTCGTCTCTAGGACTGAAGCGTTGTCCTCAAGTTTTTGATTGGTGCTACGATACCCTTCCGCTCAGTTCTTAACCTCCTGCCCGCAGCTTATTAATCTGCGCCTCAGGGGTCGCTTACACGAAATGAGCTTGCGCACTACTCGCTAGCGAGTTCAGGAGCGGCTACGGAACTCGCCTTGAATATTCAATGAGCCAGTAAGTAAAATCACCGAATAGAATGTACAGACGAAACTGGAGGGTAAGATAAAAAAAAACTATCTGATTCTTTGCTCTTCACAGGCTATTTCATAATGTACAAATTCACGACATTTTCGGTGCATTTATCCAAATTCTGTCAAAATTAAATCGATTGTATTTTATATCATGTGCACAAATCCGAAATAAAAACATCCCAGAATTCCGATTGGGGCATGAGCCTTCAACACTATAAATGGGAGAAGTTATGAGCGACTGGCGTTGCTGAGATGTTTTCGGTGTTGATCCCGGTCACTAATACCAAAGAGAGGCGGTTTTCGAGTCGGTTTTATAGCTTCATATCCGGCGAAAAGTCGAAATTGCCAACTGGAAGCGGATTTGGCTAAGATTTTACTTGGCTTGGAGTGTATGTATCTGATGTCGCACACGCCCTAGAGTGTGATTAGTTACCTCTTCTCGAAGAACTGTACTCCACGTTGCATAATCTAACGGCGAACCCATACGAAAAGAGGCAAGAGTGCTCAACAGAGGCAGAGAACCCAAAGTCCGTCCCTCTCCTGCGCACTTCCATGTTTCATCGTACAAATTCGTGTGAATTTTATAATGCTATCCGTGATCGACTTCGCCCAGAGTTGCTCCAGGTCCTACATTGGCGGATAGCTTATAGCGCAGTAGGAAGGTCAAGCTTGCCCACATTTTGGGTGGACTGCAATTTACATGCAGGACCCATAATCTTTAGATTTACGATAAGGTGTAGAATGCACATCAAGTGAAAATTATGTATAGGAGGTCGAAGATTCGCTTTTAGATATGCATAAAATGAAACTCATTATGGAGCTACTATCGCCAAAAAAATAATACTTTTAACATTCGTTCGCTGTGAAGCCATTTCCTAACAGCTAATCCTATCACGGTATAAGGTTGACGGAGTCAAGTTAGTACTTCTGCTGGCGACATCGGTATAACAGCTGACCGGAGATAAACGAAGCAACAGCTAGTAAACAAACAATGAAGGATAGTAGCAATACAATTGTCTTTCATATGCATTCATCGAAATAAAAGTCACTAGGCGTGAAATCCACATTAGAGTACAATAATAGGGAATTAGGGCTGCGAAATATATCTCAGTTTGGTTAAAGTTAAAAATAAATCTGGATATAATCTTCATTACATTTTAGTGCTAGCGCTACATATACCTCGCGCATGTTTTCTACCCGAGGTTTTTGTTTCCGGTTAAGTTTTTAGAAAATATTACAACATAAGATCTCAATTGCTTTGGCAACAAAAGAGAATCATATTCGTGTGGGTATGTGTTTAAACGTTAAACGAATGCACCTGTCCCACTGAAGCCTGTCTAATTCTGATTACAAAACATTATTGTGCATAAATAAATTCTCAACCAATTGCATTAATCCTCTCCCAGGTTGATTATAAATGAGTATATTTAATAACGAGGATACCAGTGTCTTCCATAAGTCTAGCCAATAGACTGGAAAAATTCCACAGAAAGGAAAAACTGGAAGATTGTGGTGTTAACGAGGAGAATGACTTAAATTTGTTACTAGGAAATACTTTCATAGGTATTGACCCCGATAAAACTATTTAAAAACTTCAGTATAGATATAAACAGACGGAATTTTATTTACAGTGTATTTCAGGAAAATTCTAGAGATGAGAAATCGCATATATAACTTTGCAAATACATACGGACGATAGAAGGTGTGTCCTGTTTTAAGCTTGCGAAATAATTTTCAAGTTAAATAATATCATATGTGTACACTGTAACATTGTAGCTCGAGGTATGATAGGGATTTACGCACTCACCGGGTTGGCATATTCCAGGTTGGAAGGCATATTCTAAATATTTCGACATAGAAATCATTAAAAATAAAATCACAGGTGTACAACAAGAACAATATTCGGGTGAAATTCACACACATGATCGATACATATTAATACAATTTTTTCGTAATGAGATCATTAACGTTTTCCAAAATGTCATCGATTATTCAAAATAATGACAATTGAAGTCACCGTCATATAGTAGTACATCTCTCAGCCTAAAATTAATCCACCGCAAAACTGCAGCGCACAATAGATGAAGTATTTAACTTTATTCAAGATAACTAACAGACATGCGCACATAACACTGATGACCAAATCTGAGCCATCTAATCTTCACAGTTTTTATGTCGACTACATTGTTGCTGTGTAAGTAAATCTTCATGTTGAAGAATTCAAAATAGATGCACCATGATAATTTAAGACTATTTCAGTGTTTACATTTCATGAATTTAAACATCAACCAAGAGACATTTATACCACAATAAACTATACGATAGTTTAACATACATTTTGCAAACTCTCTTGCAGCCCTAAAACTCAACTAGTTATAAAATTCTTCAAAAAAATAGGCATAACATATTCCTAAAAATGCGTGCATCCTTCACCGATACGTATTCATCACAGCCACTCATGATTACACCATTAGCATTTCAGCGACTTGCTTTCCGATGGATTGGTTGATTTATTTTCAATACACCACTCATTTCTTATCGAAACTTTACGCAAAAACGAATAAGATACATTTTGAGTAAAGGGAATTACAATTATGCGCATCAGAAGAATAATTTATTCTAAAGCAAATGGTTTCACGCAAATTGCTAAACAGGACTTAGAAGTGCTTGATTTATTTTAAGTTCGCAGCATTGGATTTTTCAGGGTTTCTTGCTGTCCTTGACCGGTTGGTTTTAAATAATAAGAAAATAAAAGGATACATTTATTTTTTTCATTTTCCATACATATTCTTTCTTTATATTCATATCATAATCGAGGGGCGTGGTTGCCCATTAGGTAGTGAGCTGGGCTACTTACCGGGGGGCCCGAGTTCTATTCCCGGGCATCCCTCTGGGCACTCTTAGCTTCAGCCAAGCTTAGTGAATTTTCGGGTGCCAGGTATTCCTGGGGAACCATAACCAGCACAGGGAAAGGAACTGGCCACCACATCCTGATGTGTGAATTTCACACGCCGGCTTAGTACTGAGTGAGCTCCACCCTCACCTATCGAACCATACTCCGGGTTGATAACTATGATTTATTAAATGATCTAAAATAATCTAGATGAGAGAAAGAGGGATTTGAGGTGTAATGTTTCACCGTGTTCATTGATGTCACACGTTTGAAACGTTTATTTTGATACTTTTAGCAACAGCGCAGATATTGCACCAAACTGGATGGACAGAAGGAGAATTTAGCAAAATATTTGCTGATATTCAATATAATCTATACCAAAAGCGTTAATTATTATTCCACGCTTTTACGGTCCCTTCGCCAGAGAACCAGAAGGTCGAGAGTCCAAAATCCGATCAGAGCTTTTCATGCTGTGTAGTCATTGTTGAGATTTTTCTGGGAGAAATTCACGTTTGGATTAAATGGTTTTCAGTCAAGGATCTAAAATTCTAACCTAAAATCCCTTATCCTTTTACCTTATGATCTTTTACTGTGGCTTCTACGATATAAGTTACCTAAGAGAAAGCCCGTTCGCTATATCAGAACTTTCAAGGCTGTCCCACCGATAAATTCTGAGAGTAACTACCTTAAGTAACTACCCTTTTAACGCTCGAAGTTCGAACGGTGATTTGAATAGAGTGGAGGGGTAGTTTTAAAGGAGGCGACTCAGGTTGTACAAGAGAGACGATAGAATAACGTCAGACAACTAGAATACACCATATTCTTTTTTAATTCAGCAGTGGTAACCTCGCAACTATCATATGAGAAACATTTTCGGACATATTTGAAATTGGTGATGAGCGACGGTATTTAGAGTCAGTAATGACTTGACCTTCCATGGCGATTGATGAAAGGGTCCTAGTTTGATTCGAATGACCTTTTTTTCGCGGCGCTTTCCATCCCCGTTATGTACTCAAAACGTGACATGTTAACGTAAATCGAATGGTTATAAAGGAGAACCTTGAGCGTCCCTCTTTTACGCTCTATGTTATGCAGTCCGATGTAAAATTTATCGGAACACCTTAGACTGAATTAATTCTAGCATAGAACCCCAACCGAAGGAGTTGCAGAGCTTCATTGGAAATGAAATGGTGGCAGCCGAGGACTAAATATTGGTCTCTACCCCTCAAGTCCAATGATTAACTTCATAGCGTTTGGTTCGTCTTAAGCTATCTCTGCCATGACTTATTCTTTCGATTGTTCATTTTCCCAGGGGAAATAGATGTAAAAAGGAGGGTGATGCATGCTCATACGGCTGGTGTATCTGAAAACATATCTGGAACAACTTCACAGGACAGCTCAAAATTAAACAGATGCAGTCTCGTAATACCTGTGCTCCATCCTCCACAAAAACGTGGACGGGGAAGCAGTTCAATCATCGGGATTTTCACTAATGAAGTGCAAGACTTACGGCATGGCAATTAGGAATTAACGAGCACGGGTGTCGTAAGAAAATTTCGAGCGTCGGAAATACCTCAAAACGATTGATTTTAGGCTCTCATGGATCTTTCAACAGAGCGGATCAAGCAGCCAAAAAAACGATCGAAGTCGTCAACCCGAACGTAGACGAGCAAGTGCAGTTTTCACCTCGTGCTGAAAGCAGACGCGAACAGATTTGAACCCGGAGTCCGATCACTCGCTGTACATCTTCATTGGTCTGCGAATTCACGCATTCAGGGAAGGAACATGGTGACGTGATCATGGTGACATAACGGGAACGTGTGATTTTCCAGGTAGTCTGGTATCCACGAAATCGCACCCTCTAGGCTTACACTAAAGTGATATCCGATTTGGAACCCATACCCTTCGGTCAGCTGCCAAATTCTTCAGAATTCAGCTATCATGCCGCGGTAAGTTCAAAAGCGTACAATCATGAGCCAATAGAAATGGAACAGGGTCGATATTAACTACGCTAACATGTACAGGTATACTCGATATTTTTCTATGAAATAAGTGTGCATAACAATTGTAATGAATTTCCAACGCTTGGGATTAATGAACCGCCCGGAGAAACATGTGTCTGATGAATGGCATAGAATATCATCTGAAAACCATTTCGAAGTGGTACATTCAATAAACGCGGTAGATAAAAGAAATTCAATGCAATTAAATATCCTTCATGCAATTAAAAGTTCCAGTGAGTCATCAATTCACACAGTGGAAACATCAACCATCCAGGTTGGCAGGAAATTAAATATGCGGAGTATGCGTTAAACATTTGAGGCCGACAACAACAATCGAATGTTCGACTTAAGTTGTGTATAATGTTCACAAAACATTGGAGAGATTTTTTCACTGTTAGCCTTACATTACGAGAATTACGTTTTTTTACGAGACGACATTTTCATAACTCCTGGCAGCATTTAATATAGCTCTTCTTACGACGGCAGAAATAAAAAGATATAGCATTTCATTAGGCACCTTTGCAATACGAAAATATTTGGTTTTTGGCTAAATTATGACACTCGCTGTGATATAATTCTCACTGTTAAAATTTTACGTAAGCATAGAAGTTTTTATTCTTTCACTCCTCATCGGCACTGACATATTCGAGGGGACAATTAGCCCTTGTTTCGATTATCAAACCAGGACCCCCCATGCATGAGGCGCTATTCAAACCTCCAACCAATGGACGCGCTGAAGAGCTCACAAATGACCGACGAGAAGCCGGTGAATGAAATCAATCCGTTCACTCCAACGAACTGGAATGTTGAATACCAGTGAGGAAAGAACCCTTGGAAATATAATCTATCGAAATTTTATCATCGTTCGGGGTGGCGAAGAAATTAATCGCTTTTTAAACGGCTCGGTGTCCAGCACCATTGAGTGGACTGCTTACGTGCAACTCCGCAAAAATATAAAAACCTTAGAAATATTCTTTTGCCTTATGATTAAGGCCAGCTATCTTCCATGTTAGTCACGCATACACCTCCAAAATAATATTTGAACTGTGACATAAAAAAACGACGCATGAAACACTAAACAAAATTGTTAATTAGCCAAATGAACGAACATAATTGGCATTCGAAGTCCCTGTGTTTCATTCTATTTATAAGTTAAAATATTATCAATTACGGATTTCAGTTCATCTAACTTAAAATAAATTACTGCTGGTCATACTATATATAATTTTACATAATTTATTAACTGAAGGACGACACTGTTAGAAATATGCGTAGAAGCGACCCGTAATACGTAAAATATATAGGCTTGTAATCGTAATTGCTAGTCACTCATCGCGTATTTACATGTTATTTTACTTCTGGAAAAAGCGCATTCATTGAAAATAAATAAAATAATCAAACATTAATACAGCATTCAGTAATTAACTTGCTAAAATAATATCATCGGCCGAAAGTTTATCTTTTTGTCGTGTCATTTGGGTGAATAAAATATATTCAGTTATCCTATTCCCAACGAATAAATATTTTTATTGTTTCGCTGTATAGGATTTTAAAGTAACATATACTCAGAATACTTAATCCATTAACTTAATGAAGGCGATTGTAACAACAAGGAATTATTTCAAAGAAATGAGAGACTGGCTGCTCCCACACAGTCAAGTCTAATTCCACGATTTCAACCACTGTCATGCAAAACCCCTATTTACATAATTGCTTCATATAACTATTTGTCCATGATAATTAACCCTTGAACGTCTTCTTAATTTTTCATTTAACTATCGGGAACCAAGAAAAATATATTGCCTAAATAAATATTTTCAAGGTAAAGTAATTTCATAAACTAAGCACAAAATGTTCATATTTTCTTGGATATATAAAGACGGCAAGGCGTAACTACTTTGAACGAATACTTCGCTACATAGGTACTCACACTATACTCTTATACGTCAAAATTCGGCATGCCAAAAAATGGACTTTACTCACGTTTTTAATTTTTTGGTGTCCTGGTACATTCCGCACGGAAGACAGTGAAGGCGAGAAATACAACGCCGGTGTCACCAATAGTCTGCATGACGCTCATGCAAAAAATATTTTCGTCTCCCTGTCAGTGATAAATGGTAATATTACAATTATTCTCTCTGAAACAATGTCTTTTTCCAACGCAATATTCCAAAATATTCCTATATTTGGTAATTACATAAATGTGGACATCTTCTACACCTAGAGAAAGTCGATGAAACCTAGACTAGACTGAGTTGTATTCACGATACAATAAAAACGAAATTAAGCTACCGCGCATACGACCACTTGCCCCCGTGCCGCAACATGCATTAAACGGACAACCAATACTTGCCTTCTATCCCGCTCCCAGCTGCTCCTGCCCCAACGATTCTGGGTAGGTGTCTGCTGGGGAACGATAGTTCACCATAGTGCGTTAGGTGGCAGCACAGGACGGCCAATATTACCGGCGATTCAGCCAATGAAGAGCATCCCTGTGTGTGCACGAAATCGAAAGTTTGGAAAATCGATATACACTTCGCACAGTGTGAGGAAATGTCTGTCGAAGGAGCCAGAATGTGAGTAAATATTAATATCTTTATAGTGTTGGAGGAAGTTATGAATTTTAATGATTGAAATGAATGGAATAATAATGCACTCTTTTGAGCCAGTGAATGCCCGACTTGGTTTTATTTGGTCAAGCAAGAGTGCTACACTAAAGTTTCCCTAGTTTGATCTTCATGTCACCTCGTGGTGGTTATGATTGAACAATTAGGCTACAATTTCGTGGGTTTTCTAGGATTGTGTTGCTCAAAGATGTGTGTAATATAATTTGTTTGACATAATAATTTTTGTTTCAGCATCGCCTTGCTCATACTGCAGTACCATCGATTTTCCTTGCGATGCGACATTTTCCCTTGGATTTAGAATATATTGGTAACATGGCCGAATCCATAAGGTAAAATTGTTGGAGTTTCTCATTCCATTAAATGTAAGGTCAGAAATGTTTTACGATTATGCATTGTTGAATTTCATTGTGTTATTAAATGCACGTTGCGTTGTTAATGGTAAATATTGTAAGTTAATGTTAATAAATTTTTAAAGATGTTTTCTAGATTCGGTGCATATTTATTTACCTGCTGATCAAATTAATGAAAATGTAACTGAATTGGTTATATTTTCCCTGTTGTTTTGTGGAAGGCAATTTTAACAGCTTTGCCCGGAAATGTGCGAAGATAACGGGTCAGCACAAATAGGGGTAAACCTGGATAAAGAATTGCGGAGAAATCAACCACTCTTAACCAAGATATGAACTATGACTGCTTGAGAAATTCAAGCCACCTGTATACTTAGTTTGGAATGAGATGTTGCACTTGCACCCTAACATAACCATTATTGATGGCTGCATTTATGAAGGAGTATCCTCTTATTCTGTCTATTGCCGTTTTCAAACTAATGATCTACAGCCAGGTATCACAAATAATATAATTTCACAAAATGTGCACTGAAACGGGAACTTGGGTATGCATTGTATAACTACAAAGTGGTTTCTGTTTCTATGGCTTGTCTGAATTTTGGCACTACTGCTTTGTAATGGTGATTCACGTAATTGCTACATACTGTAAATCAGCATCCTTCTCGGGTTCAGTTTCGATGGAAAATAAGATTTTTTAAATTATGACTACATTACACAAGTTAGAAAAATACAATTATTTCCGAGATAAATGAGGTCTGGATGCTTTTGCTGAATGCTTGTGGGATCATGGTCACAGCTGACTCCATTATGGGGACGTCATCAAAGAGAGGAATATTTGGGGAATGCACAAAAATGCAATCCATAATCAGGCAGAATTTTAATTTCCATGCAAATCCCTAACAAAGCGAAAAGTTAAATGGGGGATGAGGGTGAATAGTTACAGACTAGCAAATTTTATGAAAAATTCCACATGGTAATAATAATGTTAAAAGGTCGCAGAAGATATGAAAACATTTGTTAGTCTCATCAGATGGTCAACTTCAAAAAATAGAATGCATGTTACAATAAATATATCACATTCTGTTAATCTTAACATAATTGCCACGAAAGGTGATTCAAGACAATCCACTATAAATAATTTGATTTAACCATAGTTTTGCAACTTTTATTGAATCTGGAAGCTTATTGAATAATTAACAATGCCTTACTGAATAAATCAGGATTTTGTTACGTAATGGCATAATTCTGTTTATTTGTGGGTTGATATATGTGAATCTATTGGTCATTTGATATATTTTTGTTTTAAATTCCTGAAGTCAAATAGTGGAGCCAAAAGCATTAATACTTGCAACTGGTAGGAGTTTCCACTTCTAAAACTTTTCTGCAATCAGCTTCTCTAATGCATATGAATATGATGGCCCGCAATGCAGCTTAAAGAGACAAATTGTTCTGGTGAATGCCTCCAAGGCAATACACCAGACGCAAGTACTTTAGTGCATAAGCTTATGAGCATTAATATTGTACGTAGGCATTCCTACATTTGTGAACTCTATTGTTCTTTTTATTTAGCAGCAAGAGGCTATAGCAGATGCATTTAAATTGATGTGTCCCACTCCAGTAATTTATTAATATACAGCCCCACACTTGTGTATTTTTTTAACTCTATTAACTACAGCCAGTATATATAATTTATGGGCTACAGTTCTTTTCTCACTTGGATGAAAGAGAACATTAAAGATTTCAGTTTATTTATGTTAACTCTGTTGGGTGTGTGCCAGCTAGTTATCCATTTTAACAATAGGAATTTGAGTTTCATTTATGTATGATTTTTCCATTGAGTTTGAGGTGGTTATTGCTCTCCTTGAATTGAAAGGTATGAAGGAGGTTTAAAACAAGGAATATTGCTTAGAAAACTTGTTGTAAGGGAGGATTTGTTAACATTTTTATTAATTTAATCAATAAGGGATCACAAAATTTCTCATTTCAAGAAAGTATTAGCAAAGTCATGCCCTTGATTTTGGAAAAATCCAAATTTACACAGCAGTGCTAGCTAGCTTAGGGTAGTCTTAATACTCACTGTCCCTTGTGGTCCAGTGGCTAGGATATCTGGCTATCACCCAGGAGGCCTGGGTACGATTCCTGGCATGGGAACATTTCAGCCAGCCCTGGTGGTGGTAACGTCCTTGCCTACCAACCCTAGGTGGGTTTTCCTCCATCTAGGGCTTGGTTGTATGCAATCGTCTTCAATGAATGGCTGAAATATAAGGGTTATGAGGAAGAAGAGACTACAAGTCTCAACCTTGCCCAATCAAGTCGATAAATAAATAATACTGTAAAAATATTCTTTGTTAACCTACTGACTGATCCCAACAATTAATATACAAATGCAATGGCATTTAACCAATTGAAAGCTGTAAGAGGTGATTTGATGTCACTAGTGAGGCAATTGGTTTTGTGCAAAATACTATTCTCCAGCTTCTTACATGAATCAGAATAAATCAACATCTGCATCAATCCAACTCTTAAATATTCATTTCAATTCCATTATTTTAAATTTCTTTACATGGTCTTGCATTTTCTTCAGCAGTCTTTAATATCATAGGAAAATTTTTAAATAGGAAAGTTGTAAGATATGATTCATTTATGGGGTTTTTCCCATTTTCAGGATACCAGATATGTATACCCCAATTTAAAAAAACCACACCCAGTAATCAAGCGGTGGTTGGTTTGGTAGGTGATAGTCGAGTTCAACCAGTACTAAGCTTGACAGCGTGTGAAATTCACACTTCAGGGTTTGGAAGGCCTGTTCCTCAGGAAGATCTGGTACCCAAAAGATCACATAGCTTGGGTAGAGCTGAGGGTGCCCAAAGGGCCTGGGAATTGAACCTGGGCCCTCCAGTCAGTAGTCCAACGCTCCACCCCTGGACTACCATAACCCACTATTGAACAATGAAGTGTGATAATATTGTGTTTAACAATATTTTCTCTAAAAAATGCCACACCTTATGAGAAGAGTTTAAAAACTTCAAAGCCAGATTAATAATTATTAGAATCTCTCATCATGTGGCATAGAGATTAGTAGGAAAACTGCTCCTCTGTGAGTAGGGACTGTAAAAATGTACATTAAAACCATAAATTCCAGCGTTAATATGAGGTTTTATTATTAAACAATGAAACCAACCAAGGATCCTTAATAATATTGTAAAGAATACTATATAATGTCTTTTTCTTTCCACCTTGATTAATAAAATGGAAGGTCAAATATTTTCATTGGGTTGCCCAGTTTCGTGAATGGAAGAGGGGAGACTAGTGCGGTTCTTTGATATCTTTAGAGATAATCTACATTTCACTAAGGAGTTGCCAAGTAACAGCAGGAGTCATCCTTTTATTTTTTTTAGATACATCAGTGTCATAAAATACATTGTTTTCGATTTCACATTAAATTATTTCACTTATTTTTTTAGATACTTGAGGTTTATTTGGAAAATAAGAGCAAGCTGCACAGAAGGGCCTTCCATGATCTGGTTTGCATTTATGGTCAGAATTCAAGTAGTGTGAGGCTAGAGCTACCTAATTTAATATTCTGCTGACCAACTCTTTATTAGAACTTCCAAAATAATGAGCTCAAACAATATGAATACTGTTCTGGGGTCTCAGTGATCAGGGGAAAATAATAGTGCTAAAATACAGAGGACATTAAGCTTTGCCGCGAAACTGGTCTTAGTGCTCTTTAAGCTGTGGAAGTGGCAGGAGGTTAGTTATTGTAAACCTCGGCGTGCCAACCGTGTTGCGAAAAAAATGGCATTGACGATTGAACAACATTATGTGATTAACTTTTGTGCTAAACCAAAAATATCTCTTGAGGAGACTAACAAAATGATTTGTGAGACTAACAGGAACAATGCTCTGTCTTACTCACAAGTTTCAAGGTGGTTAAAAGGCCTTAAAGGAGGGCCGGGAAGAGGTTCATGACAAACAATGCTCTTGGCGGTCGTCAACCAGCAAAACTGATAATAATGTAGCTTGTGTTCGACAATTGTCGGACTCTGACCATTGATTATCATGATGGTTGCCAATGAACTGAAATTGTCGTCTACTGATGTGTTTTGCATTATTACTGAAGATTTAGCGATGAGTAAAGTGAGTGCCAAACTCGTGCCCAAGGTGTTGTCAGGCAACCAAAACACCAACCGAGAGGAAATTTCGAGTGAACTTTTGCAACCTATTGAAAATGAACCTGATTATTTGGACATCATCATCACTGGTAATGAAACCTGGGTTTTTGAATACGATCAAAAAAAGACTCCAAAGCTCTTTGAGTGGCACACCAACCAGCCCCCCAAGCCCAAAAAGGCAAGGATGAGCAAATCAAAAGTGAAAGCAAAACTCATTGTCTTTTTTGACAGTCGAGTAGTGGTCCATAAGGAGTTTGCTCTTCAAGGACCGACAGTTAATGCTGCCTACTACTTGAATGTGCTGGAAAGACTCCAAAAAAGGGTCATCAGGATGAGAAAAGACATCTCTGCAACCTGGCGACTCGCTACGAGTCCGTGAGTTCCTGGCCAAACACCAGGTACCAACGATGCCTCACCACCCCTATAGTAGTGACGTTGCCCCAGTAGACTTCTTCTTAAGATTAAGGTGGCCCTGAAAGGAACCCGTTTTTCGTCCATAAAAGAGATCAATTTCTGCCTTGGCGAAGACCTATCAAGATGGCCCCGAAGATGCCGTCCAGGGCACATACCGGTCATGGCCCAAGGACAGTGCTTTGTAGAATTTCTAGTGTTTGTGCATACATTTTTAATTAATTACTTTAAAAAAATAATTGTATTATTTTCAGAACGCAGCCTGTATGTAAGGCAAATCCCTTGGATAAAGGCATTGACAGGAAGTATGTACAGAAAATCTTTGAATTTAGATTTCATTTTGTTAACCTACTGCTGGATTTCTGGGGTTTGAGGCAGGAATGAGGGTGTGCTGATCAAATCAATTCGCAAATGATAAAACTTCCCTTAGCCTGGCATCGAAAGGATTTCAGACATTGCTGAATGCATTAAAAGATTCGGTGGGTAGTTTGAGGTGAAGTTAATTTAATTTTAACGATGTATTTTATGAAGTTCTCAAGAAACAAACAGGGACTAAGTTACACATCAATTTTGGAAGGCATAAAATCAAGAAGGTGGTATTTTGGATGAAGAGAGGCATGTTTGCTTTAGCGAAAGAAAATTCAAGAGGATGAGAAAATGAATTATCAATAACTTGTACATAAATATAATGAAAAGATGCGAAATCATCGAACATGGTATGGTATGATTCCAAAATCGGATCTTTGAGATAAAGAGTAGATTGGAAAATTTTTAAATTAGGATAATGGAAATATTGCCATGTTAAATTAATCACCAGGAGTATGAACCAAATTGTTTTTTATTACTTTCAACAAAAAATACACGATGGTATTGTAATTTTCAGTTCACTTGAGTCATTGCACAAGGACGGCATCCCCATTGTGCACAGGTAGGAAAAGAGGAGAACTGTCTACACCAGCCTCCCCGCTGTCCACCACTGCAGTGGGACAGGCCCATGAAATTGAAGTCTGAAAGGGCATAGCTGTAGATGAAGTAGGGCACATTTCAATGCTGTAAAAGAAGAGACCTTTGGGATCATTTTAGAATAAGGCACCAAGGTATTATCCTTCCTCCCACTTAAGCCAGTCAGTCGAAAGTGGCCCTTCCAGTCCCAGTCTGCCCTACTCAATTCCATAAGCTTTTGTGAAAGCTAAGTCATCGGGCAAATATAGGTTAGAGATAGTAATGATCATTTTTGAATGCATGGAAGGGGCAGAAAATATGTATGCACTGTCAAATACATGTTTGTATTTGTACTGAGAAATCCAATGAATACCATCATCCTATATGCTCAGATTGGGATGCATTACTGGAAACATGGCTATACATATAGTCATGCATCTTCATAAAACCATTTTTATGTTTCCAAGTTGAGACATCATTTACTATCACAGGCCTATTGTTTACAGGTGTGCAAATGATAACTCTTAGTGCTTAATTAAATGCTAACTAATGAATCTGAATCAATTAGTCTTGGCACATAATGGCATTTGATCCAGCTTATTGCGACAAGCTTATCCCAACCATGAGCTTGAGAAGGAACATATATTACATTCACGCAGATGATCAAATTTAATACATTCCAAGGAATCTAGCAAAACAAGGATGCAAGCACATCAAGAACAATGTGATAGATGCATGAGCAGAATTTTTATCCCAGTGCATCCACTACACAAAATTGAAAGATGAATACCAGACAGATGACAGCAAAAGAATCTTAATTGGGGATCTTGAGAAAAAAAATAAATGGGCAAAAATAAAACTGCAGTAATTTTAATAATATTTACTTGCACAAAAATAGTTACATTTTTCAACTGGAACACTTGCAAATGTTAGAAATTAAATTAAGCTCACAAATAGATTGTAAATAACTTACAAATTTATACTAATTAATTTCCATAGATTTTTTGTAAAGAATATACAAATTCAACTACATACACTGCTGCAGTTCAACATAAATCACTCTTCTTGAACCATAGAGTAATTTCTAACTGCAACTACATGTAAAAATACACGCTTTGTAGGAAGTGTAGTACCACCCGCAAGAAGTACTGATGAACACAATGTATTTAATCAAACATATTTATAATTGGCAAGTTAAAAACATGAGACCCAATACTAATCTTTTATAAAATAGTTTGCATGGTAAGCATATTGAGAAATTCAAGTTGGCAGTATATGACTTTAAAACTTTGATATGCTTCTTTGTGTATTTAAAATTATTTCATTTTTGTGATTGTAACAATATAATATTGGCCAATTTTCAAACTGTGCACATGAAAGAAATTTCTGATATAGAGCCATGGAAGATTTTCATAGAAGCATTATCTATTACATAATAGATTGTTAAATATGTATGTTGTCTCACAACTTTATTTATCTATATTTAATCAGATTTGTATTAGAAGAACATCACCCTTTAGACAAAAAATAACTTGATATACATAATGAAATTTCAAGGCAACATAGCACCACGATTTTCTCACAAATTGCCAAGATAAGTAAAGGTCATTCAAGCGATCCTTTAAAAACAACAATAATGCATCAACAAATCTAAAACAGTTTTGTCTTATGATAATAGGTATCAATATTAACTTTCAAGTATTTCAGCATATATGATACATTTTATAAGCTGGCATTTGAGCATTTAAAATGTACAAGATAAAAATAGATACACATCCAAAAGAAATTGGTGTTCGAACTTTATGGCACCATTAATAGATATTTGGGATTGGCATGTTGCAGTAATCAAGAAGAATCAAACTATGACTCCAGCATTTGCTGCACAAAATTACAGCCAAAGCGTAAGACAATATTTCATTTATATAAAAATATAGCATAGGCCATGTCCCTAATCAACATAAATGCAAGACTGTGCATTCCTATGACAAGACATGAACTGGTGCAAATACATCAACATTAAAAATAAAAATAAACCGGTTGACTTACGCTGCCAGACACAATTCCAGCTCCTCACTTGATTACACAAATGTACAAAAATGGTCACTTTATAGCTGTCCAGTTATTTTTAAATAACTTTAAAAAACTGTTACAAAATGAATGTCCCAAATAGTTTTGCCTGAATTTACATAAAAAATATGCATATATTCCAATCTCATTTCATTGCTGTACAAAAGGGATTATTTCAGACTATATAGTTACTTTTTATAAATAAATAAGAAAAAAATGACTGGATTAATTTATAAAATAAGTGGCAAGAAGGAGCATTTCTCATTTTTACAAACTTGATTGTTCTTGACCAAGAAAAAGATATGTAAATCTTCCTTGTAGTTTATCAGAATAATTTAAAATTAGATCAAAAATTTTATACACAAATTGGTTTCAGAGTTTCCTTGATTAAAATGCTCTTTCATGTGCTATGAGAACTTATAAAAAATAAATCAAGATCTCTTTGAGTAATATTAATTCAACAATTGCCCAAGTCAAATCACCAGAAATTGCCTTTCTCCAGGCAAATAGGTAATCAAACCCTCTCGAATGCTTGACTTTGTAGCCTGTTTACTTTTTGTGTCAAATGATTTGCAGTAAAACATCTCAGAAGCAAATGCCACTTATGACAGTGTCTCATATATTTTTCAGGAGAGATTTACCCAGATCTTCTTACCAGCTCTAAAGGAGATCAACCTACACATATCAATATAGCTGTAACTTAGACATCCCAGCACAGCATTCTTAACACCATGACAATTTAAAAATCACTCTCAGAATTTATGGTAAATATATAAGGCCACTCATACTGTGATCCTCACTCCACAACATTATGGCACCCTTAACAACATATTGGTGTTATCCTTAATGGTTTAAATTAGAAGCTTAATGATAAGAAAAGCCTCCAATTTTGTTAACAAAGGCGCAAGCCTGATTTAGTCTCCTTGACGCTCCCTCTTTTTTTTAAAAATAACCTTGTCCTACAGGAGGGAGCATTTACCCTTTCCCTTCCCTTTACTTCCCTTGTTCTGACCACCTCCTGATGCAGGTGTCCTCTCTAAAGCTTGGAACCTTCTCACCACACGTACCAGCTCATGAAAAGCTTGATCAACATTTACCCTAAGTTTGGCACTACATTCCACATAAGGTACTCTTAACTGGGCACTAAGGTTTCGAGCCTCCTGAGTTGAAACCTGTAATAAATACATTCACATGTTTATTTTTCTCTTTCACTACTTCACGTAGAATCTTTTCTTTTCTAGAAATGATATTCAAAATATTTTCAAGAAAAGTGGCATGCCAACAATAATGAAAACTTCATTTTTGCCCTATTTACTTCTTCCATTTCTCATGCAAATCTAAATTAATAGTATAAAAAACTACCATAATTCAGATATCACCAGACTCCTTCACGAAGTTTGTATTGGAATCCATAGCCAAAAGACCCGCTATCTTATTAATCAATCAGCACACTTAGGGGCTGAGAGACACCATTTTCATAGCAATGCACCCACTGGTGCAGGGCAATAGCTAAAATTTAATAAACAGGATTTATAGTTAAATTTAAAGCATTTGTATTAGCTCTGCAGAAAAAATTGAATCCAAAATTTTTAGGTTAATTCCTTAACATGGTTAGAATTTTATAAAGATAAAGTTATTCAAGTCTATTGAAAGAGAGCAAAATTAAATTCATGCAAGGGTATTTAAGTTTCATACACTTCATTGGGAGCATGAACCCAACCTGTATTTATCCCCAAGGGCATGCTCAACATTTTTGGATTGCAAAGATTCTTTTCGAAAAGTAATAAGTCTGATAAGTTTCAGAAGAAACCAAAGTGCAAAATTTTAAATCAATTCTTAAATTCTCAAGTGTCTCATAAATTACTACATTTTTTATGGCTGCACAGTATATTTCGCATGGCACATAATACCCTTCAGTACTACCATGGCAATTAAATTTCTGGCTCTTTGTGGTATTATGTGTGTTTCTAGGTTGTGATAAAAAAGATTCTACGTGGAAAAGCAAAGTGCCTGCTTTCAACATGAATGATTTTCACCATGCTACACCTGAAACTGTGTCATATATTATACCAACTTGATGGGACACTGGAAAATGAATTAAAAACACCTCCCTTGAGAGGAAGTTTCTTTGGAATAATCAAAGTCAAAATGGGAATTGGATGGAACCATCTGGGACCAAAATGTTCCAGACAAGCTATGGCAATGGCACCAGGCTGAGATATTGGAAATGATATTCGATTTATTTTGCACCAATCAAAACAAGAAGTGACAGTACTGCTACAGCAAGAGCTGCAAAATATGAGAATTCCTTTCTGTCATCATGCACCCATAGGATTATGATCTTCACCTAAGTTTTTATTCATTTCAGTCACCTTTCTGTTACATTGCTGTAGACACTACTTGGCCAGCCTTGAAAAGTTCTACTTTTGTGAAACAAGTATATTTAGTTGCAAGAAACTTTACACAGATCAGAGAGTGATGAATGTTTCTCTGATTTGAACCCGGGCCCTCTGGAATGGTTAAAACATTGGTGATATCTTCCCTGGCAACCCATCATGTGACTTATCTGGTTTACCTGCACTCGACTGTTTCAAAATAAAATGTCGAAATTTGGAGAGGACCTCTCTCTCTCTCTATTGATTCCCGGAGACAATGGACTCCAACCAAGTGATATGACTTTTGAGTTATCAGATCTTCCTGGGAAACTGCAGGCAGCTCTGGGAAAGGAATTAGTCCATCTATTCTAAACGTGTGAATTTTACAAGTCATAAGGCTCAGTATGTAATGAGTTTCACCCTCTCCTAAAAGCAACTTGATGATTACTGTGACTAATGCCACTAAATCTTAATATCAACCAGTGTGTACACTGCCATTTTTAATTCATCACACAATTCATGTACAATATTTTATGCTGAAATTAGTAACTTTGAAGGTTCTGAATGATCATTTAAGTGGGTAATATTTCTATATTTTGCATACCTTAATTACTTCCATAACAGAGTTCATTGTACGAATCACTAGCCCCAATATCTTCCAAAAGTAACAATTTTTTGGGTCCACATCCATTTATTGATCACTTGATTTAGCCAGACCCAACAACAATAAAAGCAACTATATATTTAGTTAGTTTTGGATCAGTAGCAAATTGACTTGGGCATTATTTTTGGAATCTAGAGATATTCAAAATGTTTAACAAAATCTTGGTACAATCCCTAACAATTTATAAGATCCCAATCAATTTAAACTATACACCATGTCATTGTCAAAGTTACAATGCATTTTGAATCTCAATAGTACTGTTACCTTGAAAAAAAACACTCAAACCATTGAATTGTTGGCTATAATTGTATGGAGATGTACATCAGTTGTCAAAAATCACTATGGACAGTTTTGCAGCTTCATTAACAATTTAAATCAGTAAATTAATAACAAATTAAGGTGAGCTATCATGGGCTAAAAATAAGTAAAAAAAATGAACAACTCCTTAGGCTGTTAATAGGTAGTGCCAAATGTGGAAATAAATGAATGGGATGAAATTAAAATAGACCAAATATACCACAACCATATGATCTCAATGAAGTTGTTTGTGATGGTATCAAACCATAAGCCTTTACAAACTATTCTATTAAGATCATGTGAACGTCGTAAGTTGACCTAGATATATAAATTTAATGTCATTTATTTATTTCCTCATGAGGAACCAATTTTCCAAGGCCTAAGGATTTATGGCACATTTTCCAAATGCAACACATGACTGAGCTAACCTGGTTTTTCCAGGACATAAAAGTGCACTAACTACAACCCTATACTTAAGTGCTGGGTTTTTAGACTAAAATTGTTTAGTATTTCTCATTCACTTTACATTTTTTATTATTAGCGGTTGCAAATAAGCTTTCCCAAAATGTATTTCTACTTTCATTGGACCTACTATTATGAGCCAGCTGATTAGTCAATTAGTTCAGCCAAATAGTTGAATTGGTGATAGTGTGTGCAGGTACTAGATTGGAGACAAATACCTATAATGCCGGAGATGTGATTTCTCATGGTGGCTAAATACAACAGATGGAATATCCTCTATCTATACATGCAAACTCATACCCTACTGCACTTAATTTAAGATTCCGGTAGCCTTGAACATTTAATAAACCAGAAACCCTTTGGTTCTCAAAATATTTTCATATTTTCTACAAAAAAGCACTGGTGCAATTCAAGAGGAAGGAATGAGATGCATGATACTATTTGTATTTGATTATCAACTATGATTCGCACCCTCGGGTGGTAAATATTCCATTTCCCAGGGTGCAAACAGTTAGACAACAGGGAATATTAATTGTACACTGGATACTGTAGAAAAATAAAGAACAAAAAGCATTGTGAATTCAACTGCCAGTTATACCTATCATGCATGAAAGAGTATAAAAGGGATTTTTTTTTATTTCTAGGGAAATTGTAATGACATATATGATGCTGAGCGGAATAAGTTGAGAACCTTAGGCCTTAATAATTTCTGCCATGGTAACAATATTATGACCGACAATACCTCTACACATTCTTAATTTATCAAGATATACATACTTTTTCTTCTTAACTGGAGAAACTTTTAAGAAAATAGAAAATATCGTAAGAAATAAATTATTTAATATTTTAAGAAAAAGATACATGAGAATGTCTTAATCCATCCTTAATTATCTGCTACGCTTTTATGGAGTCCTTTCATGGCTTAGTCATCCATTTATTAGACCATTACAATGGTAAAGGCGAGTTATTCAATGGAAATTAATAGGAAAAAATTAAAGGTTGTACATCATTTGCAGAGAAAAATTTTATTTACAGAGCAATCATGATTTCCTGATAATCGCATTTTTCATGTCAAAGATAAAAATAACTATCATAGTCCCAGGTTATTGATGCAAATGCTTGAACATTAAATGCTGCTTCATTAGGAATGAAATAAACACGAAAAATTTATTTACAGAAATGTTGCATTAAAAATGCAACCTTGAATCTACACTGATCTCTAGCTGAATATGTCTATTTAATAATATTACTTGGATGAATCTCACTATCACTTTCTTGGGGCACTTGCAGACAACACTATTACAACGCAACCATCATTGAACCTCCTCATCAACGTCATTACTTGTCACTTTGCCAAAACCCATTCCTAACACATTGGCGTAATTGAAGGCCACACCCCCTTTAGGGAGGGTTCCCAGAACACTTACCGTCACAAATTACTACAGATAACCTTAATTGTTTTAAGGAAATTCAGAACTTGATTGGTGTCGTTACCATTATAAAATACTCTCTCTATTGTCCACTCACCGTAAAAGGTTGGCACATGGTAGAAGAATTTCTTTAAAATAGTTTTGCAGCAGTATTGAGCATGAAACACTCTGAGCTGCGCCATGGCCTATGAAATAGCCTAAAGCAACCTTAAGATAGTAAAGGCATGGTACTAAAACTTCACATTTCTATACAATTAGGTTCTCAAATGGAATAGATTTATGAAAATTCATTGTAAGTTTTGCCACGATCATTGTAGCATTTCCTTAAGACTAGGAAAATTATGAAGCAAACGTTAGAGGTGACGTCTTACTTCCATTAATTATGGCCATTATTAATGATAAACATGTAACTCTTTGCCGGAAACTGTAATTGGCATGAAACATCACGCACATGATGGCGTTGATGAAGTTCAGGTAACAGACAGGTCACTTACCACTCTCTGATGTTCAAGGTCAGCCTTGTTCCCTGCTAAGAGCATAGGAAATTCATCGCGGTCTTTCACTCTGAGTATTTGTCGATGAAAACGGAATGTTTCTTCAAAGGAAGCTCTATCTGTTACAGCAAAGACAAGAAGGAAACCCTCACCGGAGCGCATGTACTGCTCTCTCATTGCACTAAACTCTTCTTGGCCAGCTGTATCTAGAACTGTCAACAGTGTACAGTATATTAGACAACGATTCCAAACTTTAAAAATTAATGCTAAATTATACACCATTACCACTAGAAAAAATAACTCACTGTCAAGTTTGGCAGGAATATCATCAATGACACATTGTTTGGTATAAGAATCTTCAATTGTCGGGTCGTAATCGGTAACAAAGTAACTCTGAAAACAAATAAAAATAGTCATTAACATCCAAAATCCTAATTCCATGTAATTTTTGGCAAACAACCTACATAACCGCCAAAAGGGACCGTCGCGCCGGGACAATAATAGATCGCAACATGATGAATCACTACCTCCTATCTATACTTAAATTTCGCTTCTTCTAATTTCCATTTGCATTACCCTCAACACGAAAAGGCGACATAAAAGCAAAATGAAATCAATTCAAAAACCAGGTGGGCTATCAGTCATCTGTTTATTGCAAGAACACGATACAGAAAACGTACCTGAATGAACTGTATCGTAATTGCTGATTTACCAACTCCACCACCGCCTACAACTACTAACTTGTAAGTTTGTGAATAGTTTTGCCTGTCACCCTGCTTAGACATAATGAATTAGACTGAAGTTCTTCCTAAAACCAACAATGGCACACCGCACAAGATTCACAAAAATAAGAACATAAAACTAAAATGGCCGACTGAGTTTCTCATACTATCCTTGTATGGAGAAGACGCCGCCTACTGCTTGCTTAACTTGCTCCATACGGTCGGAAAGAGAAAGCTCGCGGTTTTTGCTACGCCCTACGGAAGACACTACAGCTGTCAAATCTTGAAAGCCAGCGTGCAGCCCGAAACTGCTACGAATGTGGGAGGAACAACTTAACTCATTCCTTTTTGGGTTCGAGGTCGCTATGACGCAAGCGTATCATTTTGGACTTGTTGCCGTTCCTCTGAGAGAAGGGATTACGATTGCATTTAAAACTTAAATATTCACCAAGGTATTCACTTATGGTATTTTATCCGTGAATTCCAAGTATGTAACTACCTGGAATGGCTGTTAAGCATTATGTGGCGCAACAACTAGCAGACTGAAATTTGAGCCCGGTGTAACAAATTAAAAAATAGGCAGCAGAGAAAATATTACCGAAGTATAGAAATTATTATCAAAGATTTCTTAAAACATAAATGATATTCCTATAATTTTCTTTTTCTGGTGAGAATTTTATGTAGAACAATTTTCACAATACCGCTTTAAATACGAAAGAGCAGTTTAAATTTATAGCTTCAAAGTAGGGCGCTTGTTAGTAAAAATAGCTGCAACATACTATTAGTTACACACTGTATTTTATATTTTCATTTTAGTTTCGCATGGCTAGGTCATGCCTATTTGAGTAAATAAAATGTTGATATAATATTTGTGAAGGGTAAATGATGTATATTTTAATGCAATTCAAACTATAATCATCGCGGAAGTAATTACTTTGACTTTCAATTTGCCATTTGGGCATGTTTTCTTGTCTGTTAACTTCACGGCATTCAAGAACATGCAATTTACGTAGGTCGTCGTGCGACACAAAAAACTTCGACGAGGATGGGATTCGAACCCACGCGTGCAGAGCACATTGGATTAGCAGTCCAACGCCTTAACCACTCGGCCACCTCGTCCTTAAATTTCGGGGTTACTATATGCATAACCTATAGAATTTGTACAATTTATTGTGCTAATAAGTGTAAAATTGGGTGCCTTAAATTGTTTGGCAACATAACATTTTGCCGTACTGTTACAAAAACATTACTTAAATCTCAAACATCGTGTGCAGTTATTAATGTGATGGTACTATCAGTATATCAATGAGCCGTGGCAGACAAAACAATATAGTAAACAGAGTACTCCTTGTGCATTCCATTGCGCGATGTTTAACTTCAATAATCTGTCCAGCTACCATTTCTACCGGGATTTGTAAGACTTATCATATTGATTATTCCATTACGATGTAATATTTTGTTATTTCCTCAAGCCTAAACGTAAATTAGATGAAGATTTACCTTTATCTATCATTTTAATGTATAGCAATAACTTATATATATTACAGATTCAGGTGTGATGTGGCGGAACTGTTCGATAATAACAGAGATTAAGACTACCACATTTTTCGTCGATCTAAATCCAATGATCCAATCCCGAGCCATTTTAATGCGGATATTTTTTATCCGTCACATGCTCCCAATATATATTTATGAACCTAGGTGTTTGTTATTAACAGAGAGGCCTTACAATAATTCGGCATTTTTATTCTCTTTCGGCGCAAATCATTTTCTTTTACCGAGTGAAGTATCCAAAACGTTTTTCCTGATCAAAGCAAATATGGATGATACGTTATATATAGATATCAGTGTATATTTAAAATACATATTCTGGGTAATAAGGAGCAAACTTCTTCTTTCCTCAAGACCAGTTGATGTTTGAGGAAAACAAGGAAGTTTTCTGCGAAGGAAATATTTCAGATTTAATTTTACCTAATGCTAACATTTTTACCTTGAGACTTGCATAGTACTTTATGCAGCTGCTGGTTAATCTTTAATGAGAAAATGTTTTAATTTTACCATCATATTTTATATTTTGGTATTTGTGGTATCTTTATGGTACTTTTCTTTCATAGATGGCTGTAATGGCTGATAATAGCTGGATGTAATTTATCCAGGAATAAATAACTATTATTTTGATTTATAGGGATTGTGAATTCTGCTATGTTATGATTTTAAACATTACCAGTGGTTCAAAAACTCTCACATGTTACTGAGTAAATCCTCAACACAGTTTAAAAATGTTTGTACCTAATATTTTCTCAAAAACTTGGGGTTGCCTATGACAAATTTTGCCTACCCTTGGTGTGATATGGGTGCCACCCATATCACACCTCTTACGAGGTTATCCTGAATCCCTCCGTAGCAAAAGGATCCGAAGACACGCTTACACTCCCAAACCTTCCTCCACCACGGAAACCCACCCTCTTTCAATTTGCACCACATACTTCCCTGGCCTTGAATCTCTGCGATTAATCCTAAAAGACCTCTAACCTATCGTCAAAAGCCATAATTCCACCACCAACCTTTCTCCAAAATATCCCTCTTTTACTTTCAAACACCAACTTATCATATCTCCTCAAATCAATTAATTCACTCCTTAAATCCCCGCCCCATGCCAAAACCACTCCCATGCTCTGAAATAAACAAACCTAGATGCCAAACATGTCCTATTTCCAAAACCAAAATTCCATCCCTTTCCCACTCACTTTTAAACTCTCTCCCACCAATTCCCTACTCTACTTGAACATCCAGCAATGTAGCTTACCTGCTGAAGTGCCAACTTTGCCCTGCCTTTTGTATTAGACAGAGTACATCTACATCTACATAATACCCCGCAAGCCGCCGCAAGGGCGTGTGGTGTATCACACCCCTCAACATTAGAATCAATAGCTACAGGGCTTTCTGTAAGAATTCTTCCCTGATTGATATGCTCCCAATTCCCAAACAAGCCTCCAAACACAACACTCCCTTTGATAAATGCTATAGTGTATCCAACTTAGCATCCCTCCCACCCTCGGATCTACCAATGAAACTCAAAACAATAGAACAAGCATTCATCTGGATCCTGGATTCCTAGAATTGCCCAGATATTAATATTAGGCATTAATTACCCCGATCTGCACATATTTTCATCTCCCCTCCTCCCCCATCACCTTCCATATTAGCCCCACCCTTCTAAAAATCCCCCTCCTAACTATTCCCTTTGCAAATCTTTCCCCACCTACCCCTTCCATCCATTGTTTCTAGCCCCGTATTTTCCTCAGTTCTGTCCTTTTCTTCCTCAAGAAAGGTGGCTTGGACCACTGAAAATTTGAAACCAAGTGAGTTCTTTTCTTTTTTTGTGTGTTTCTGTGTTTTTGTCTTTGTCCACTAGTGCTAACTTCATTTACATTATAATTCACGTCCATGAGACTTTCACCAAAGTGTTATACATTAACATTTATACATATCGAATATGTAGAAGCACTCACGTGAGCAATCTAACACTTAGATGGCAGAAGAGAACACAAAAATACAAATATAAATAGGGATGTGGTAAAAATGTAGGATGTGGTAGTCCAGGGGGTAATGCATTGGACTATTGACCAAAGGGCCAGGGCTCGACTCCCAATTCCTTTCCTTGTGGCGGTTATGGTTTTCCAGGAAGATCTGGTACCTAAAAAATCACATAGCTTGGGTTCCCAGAGAGGCTTGCCTGGAAGTCGAACGTGGAATCTTCAGTAGCCCAATGCTCTACCCCTGTAGTACTACGACTCATATGTATGCAAATATCATTTGAACTTATTCTATCAAGGGGTGATTCAATTTCACTATATTAATACAGAATCAAAATTTACTCCAATTACCTACAAATTATATGGCAAACAGAGCTATGAACCTAAACAAATTTGTTGCCCCTCACATAGGCTTTTTAATCTTCATATATATGGCACAGACAATTTCTTATTTTCTGTTGTAATTAACAGGAACTTTATACTTCACT
The DNA here is from genome assembly GCF_022747635.1 of Hetaerina americana. Classification (NCBI taxonomy): domain Eukaryota; kingdom Metazoa; phylum Arthropoda; class Insecta; order Odonata; family Calopterygidae; genus Hetaerina; species Hetaerina americana. Next base: position 99,757,281 of record NW_027286874.1, on the reverse strand, counting down.
TATGCTATAAGTTTCCAGTAATTATTTCCATAGTAATTGTAATTATCTTGGCAAGAAATAAACGATGTTGCCAATAAGACACACTGTGGCAATGGCACAAAAATATCTATAACATTCAAATGATGATAGGGACCATGTATTATTGGGCCTTCTACCCATCCACCAACCAATAGACTGAAAATTAATACATGGATTCAAATATTTACTGAGGAAGAAAGGACATAATCTGCCAGTTTTTCAGATGGTTCTTTATTGAGCTTCATTTATAGCATTGGACAGAGGATAATTACCACATACCTACCTGCCAAGGGAATTTGTTTTCCACATCCCTTCCTCCTCACTGAATTCAACACTAGTTAGACAGTACAACTTCCAGCTTTGATGCCAGAGAATAATGCACATGTTTTGCCAATTCACTTTATGTTATAGCTGGATTTCAAGATGAAAGCCTCTGGCCCATGCTTAGGTAATGTTTTAGCCTTCGTTTGGCCTCTGCCCACTCTTTGTTTACATTTAGGAAAAATTGTTATTTCTTTGAAAATAAACTGCAGAGTTACCATATTTTAGACAAACTCTGCTGCTGATATTTTTACGATACATCTTTAATCTCTAACTTAGAAACTAATTGAAACAAGCCAATAACTATGTGATTTTAAGCAGGAGATTGTAATTGAGAGCAGCCTTAAATTTATTCCTGAAAATGAACAAGGAATGGGACCCTTTACAGTGGATGCTGAATGATCAAAATTCTTAAAAAAGTTATCTTAAATGTTATTTCCACACCACCTGCCTTATTGAAAGATAAGAGGACTTCTAACCAATGGTTTCTGCTATTTTTGATTTAGTCTAGAAAGACCATTGATGTTATTGCACCCTCATTTATTATAAAAATGTGCATTAACATTAGCACCTTTTGCATATTACCTCACAAAGTATGAGATCTTGAAATTAGCCATTAAACTCTAAACCATAGGATTCAGTAAATCTCATATTACCTGCTATAGTGTTTGGTTTAGAGGCTCATGTAAAAATATTCCTGGATTGCATATTTTAAATTTGTGCTGCTACCTTTTGAAACAATATAGTAAATGTACTGGAAAAAGATCCAAAAGAAATTTGTGAACTTCCTCGACTTACAAGTCATGTGACATAATAAATTTAAGAGATGACCACTTCAAATATAACATAAAAATATTGCTCTGAACCATTTACTTTTTATATTTATTGCCATAAAAATGTATTGGTAAGCATTTATAGTTCTACGAATGATCTTCCAAATCATTCGAATTGTAAGTCAATACTTACAAGACAATCAGATAAATGCTGCCCAATCGAGTAAAATTTTAACTCTGAAAAAATAATACTACTCCATGGCATTACTATATGACTTGGGTTCCTACACAATATAGCTACCTGCAACTAATCAAGGCTTCAATTCATGCAAGTTAATTGTACCCTTAAATCATCAAAGTAATCCAGAAGTAAAGTTTTATTACATTATGTGAAAAAATGAGTTGACATTTTTAACTTACAAGAACATTTACTTTAAATATGTTTGCTTCATAATAAGTTATTAAAATTGGAAATGAAATAAATAGAAATTTGTTTCATGCACATGTGACTGATTGTGTTCACCACTAAGGTTCTAAAATGAAATATTGCTGACAAGACTGCACTGTATATATTGTTACCGCAGCTCACCAACAAAATGATGAATATGTGAAAAACATTTTCGGAATAGTTTATCCAACATTTTATTGTACACATGAGGAAATTAATCAAAAGAAATATCTACTGTGAATAACCCAAAGGTTGGTTCGATAGGTGAGGGTATAGATCACCTTATACTAAGCCCAACAGCATGTGTTATTCACACATCTGGGTAGTGGGAGCTATTCCTTTCGCTGTGCCATCTGTGGTTTCCCAGGAATACCTGGTACCTGAAAAATCACGCAGCTTGGGTGGAGCTGGGAATGTCCAGATGCATTACCCAGAATCAAAACTAGACCCTTTGGCAAATAGCTCAGCGCTCTACCCAGTGGACTACCACTTCCAAAAAAAGATATAAACATCACAAAATATTTCCTTTTATCTTTGGACTTGATGGAGTATCAATAAAAGTTATTGCTGGAGCTGAACGAGGAAGTTTCAACTTAGCAGTTGGATGATTTGCAGTGCATCCTATTCCTAGAGCTCCAAATTGTCCAGGGGATCTTCTTTCTACAAAACCAGCTGTTAAATTACCTTCAGGTGGGCATACCTAGAATGATTGAATGTAATTTTAAAAAAAGCATGGAATAGCAGATGATTTCAGTGGTGAAAACGTAACTTAACTCTCCTTTACATATTTTTGAGGGTACCTATAGAGTTTTTAAATGTGAGAGATAGTTGAGGCTGATACTCTTTGGAATGCCATTAAAATAAAAAAGGAAGAATTAAATAACTTTATGTTTCCACAGAATATATTAATAATATTTAAACGTCTTAATGGACTAAAGTTAATGATGAATTTGTAAAATCAAATTTAAATTTACACCATTACTTTTCAATATTTAAGTGAAATGCAGATTTCAACATTTTGGCTATATTTTATGCTCTCTAAAGTGAAATTATCAGGTAAATATCAACTTTGCAAGGTGCAATATTAATACATATTTTGATTTTTCACTTCTTTACTCTCCTTTAGGTATTTTGTAAATTGCTATCCACAAGTTGTCTTTTGTCCATAATTTGTATCCAAGTAATGAGATATCTGTATGATTCTGAATAAGGAAGAAATAGGAAGGTTGTAATCGGAAATTTTAAAAATAAACACGTATTTCCAGCATCCTCCTCCACTTTCACAGACTATGTCACAACTTTGAAATGTTATTTTCAATTGAAATTGAAACATTGACAAATATGACAAGAAGGGCATTTAATAAGTCAATTGAAAACCATGAAATCCTTACTTTTTTAGACAACCCAAAGGTATGGGCAACTGCTCTTAAGTGAAGTTGGTTTAGGATGGGACATCCTTTTGTTGGTAAAGAAGTTGATGAAACTGGATGATGAGATGATGACAGAAAATGTGCATTCTTTAGACTTGAGTGTCTGCCTGTAGTACATGGAGATGCTGGAGAAGATGCTGAAATCATTGGAAAGGAGGAGCGAGTAAACACTGGAAGATGATTAGGACATTGTTCCCTTATAATTTCAGCTCCAGCAGGATGTCTCAGGAGATCTGGAGTTTCATCATTGGATGCAAATCCTTCATGAGGTCCTAAGAAAAGATGGAAATGATCTCAGCCACAAGTATTCAAAGACAAAATGACTGACAATATCAATTCATAGAAATAGTATGATCCGTAATGCATGCTATAAATTAATTTATTTACATAAATAACATCATTGCTCACACTGCAATGAAGGAAAGGCATTTTGTTATCACCCATAGGAAAATGATCTAATGCAATAGTTTCAGGCATCAGGGGGATGGCCAGTTTGTAAATTATAACATTTTATAGTGCTGAACATGCCAATATAGGAAGTGGTATATGCATCAATTTTGTAGTGAGGGGAAACTGCAAAATTTTGTGTATCTTACCCCTTTTAAAAAGGCATCATCATCTGTAAAAATCCCTTTTTTTCTTTCCTGAATGGAAGGTCCTCCCAATATTTTCAAATAACATGGCAAGTCCATAGCCTTCTTCAACAAACTTAAATTAAAAACCTAATGCCACGTAAAAAATACAAGCCCTTCCACACAAAAAATCTGAAGTTTACATGGAAAAATACCACCCATCCAATAACATGTCAAACATGGGGTGAACCTAATCTGAACTCAAGAGTCAGTTTTAAAGAACATGCATCATAATTGTAACAATCCAAGCATCTCATAGAAACAAATTATTTGATAATCATGACTTTCAACTTCTAAAAAGCCCAGCCACCCTTATTGCCTGCTTGATCCATATTGTCTGTCTCATCATTCCAAAATTCACCAAAAGATTTAGAACCCATTATCTCACCTGTTCCTCCCCTTCCTGCAATTACTGCTTCACTAACTCTCATTCATGAATGTTGGCTAAAAAATACACACTGTAAGTGTTATTAACATTGAAACAGCTGTACCTTTTATTTCTTTTCTGCAAATCTTAATTTTCTCCTCCACCTACCATTTCTATCCCAAGCAAATCTTATCTATCCAACTTATTGCATCTCATTCCTCATCCTCCTCCCTTTAACATCATCCAAGTACCTGTAAATCATGCCCCCCCATAGCTCTTCAATAAATAACACCCTCGTAGTGCCCAAAATCCACAAGCAACTACGGGAGCCCTTACCCATCCACAAACTAAAGTGCTTCTCAGTATTCCTTCAGTGCAATCTTCACGGTCAATTTCATTCATAAGCTGTAGTATTTCACTAAAATAGTAAGAATGCAGCATCTTAAAGGATTAAGTGGTGTACTTTGTGGAGTATCTTTTTTCCCTTCTTCTTTCCTAACCATTCGTCTTCCAACTCCTCTTATTTATCTCCTCATCTTTATTATATATCTCTTCATTTCCCACCCTCATTTAACATTGAAATGGACATGATCAAATCATATAGGTATTATGTAATGTATTACTATGCTATTATTACTTAATATTAAATGCTCATGATAATCAGCTGAAGTTTTTTGCCGTAATTTTTTATACACGTAATATTAATAGGAGAAATGTGAAATAACAGAAAATTTAAAGATATGCTTAGTAATTTGTTTTAGCAAACTGAATATAATATAACTTCATACAAGCTGTCTCAACCCTGGGGGATAAATACATAGTAATATGAGGGAACAACTTGTGACTCCAAAGCTTAGCTTTAGTACATCCTTTCCCAGTGACTTAACTGGTAAAGCAAACTGAAGAGTTTCTGTTTTACCAAAAACAACCCTTTTCTACCATTTTCCTAAGAAGTAACTTGTCAAATGTTGATAGAATGGCATATAAGAGTGTAAAGCATAATTACCATCAGAATGTACACTTGCAATTGATGACTTTTCTTGAGAATCTTTACAAGACTTGTGGGCATTTCGGTGAGATGGGTCTTCACCAGTTAGCCAATAAGTCCTCATCTCTCCCTTACCCTAAGAAAAATTAATTGCCAAAATCAGCTTAGTTTTACTTGAATATTTTTATTCTTCATTTTTTTGGAGCTTCTTAAAAAGTTAAAGGAATAATATTTAAGAAATTAGATTAATTACTGTAAGATTTAGGTTTGGACTATTAATGCATTAGCATCTTTAAAAAAAGCTTTATTAGGTTGAAATCAGGCTGGTAAATAAAGTTTTTATACCATTATTATTATTATTAACCCAGTTTCATCAGTAGCACTGACATTTTTACAAAATTATGCCAGATTCTTAATTAAAAACACTAAATAGGCTTTGCTCAATATCAGTAATTAAAAATTTTCATGAATAATTATTTGTGACACTTATACCACAACTAAGGTCACCAAAAATGTAAATCAAAGTGTCACATAATATAGCTCAGTAAAAATTCAAGATATCAAAATGACTCCCTCTGTCCTCAATTCATGAAAATGTGATAGATTTAACCTTAAGCATGATCATTGTAAAACCTGTTTTTTGTAATTATGACTTAGGAGTAGATAAATGAAAGATTAGCTAGAATTAGTATGAAATAATTTTTAATACCTTAATAGGAATAAGACCCCTTTCCTCACAATAATAGCCACCCAACCTTTCTAAAAGCAGGAAGGTTGCCTCTGATATGTGGATTTTAAGAGCTTCTCCTGAAGATTCCATTCGTGAGGCTGTGTTAACAGTATCTCCAAAAAGGCAATACCTTGGCATTTTCAAACCAACTACTCCAGCAACACACTGGCCTGAAATGATAAATTGTATCAATCAAACCATTAAGAAAATTGAACTTTGATTAACAAAACATGACTGAGCTTACAACACATGTTCAAATGGGTACAGGTGTACTTACTTTCAGATTTTGGAGCCTAGGGGCAAATAAAAGTTTCCTTTTCTTAAACAGAGTATGGATTGAATCATTGAATACCTTTGTTTTTTATTTTTGCCATACTTAAGTGTGATGAATATATTTTGTGGAAGGTTATTTTGCCATAACATGATGTAAAATCTGGTAATTTGAATAGCTTAACATATGCAAGAAATATTTTCCTGTTTCCTTTTTTCCTCCCCTCAATCTTTAAGAGAATACATGTATAGACCAGAGGCCCTCAACTGGTGGACTGGGACTGCTCTCTGCTTGCTTTGCTTATCTTTGGCCCACTTAAAGGCCATGACTTGGGACCCAATGGGTGGGCATCCATTCCCCTTTCTCTAAGTTTGCTCAAGGCTCAAGAATATTTGTTATAACTTTGGCATAGATCTCCCCTCCCAACCTTAGCCCACTGTTGGCTTTGCTTGAATATGATTTTGTAAGAGGATGATCTTCTTATTATGTTTGTAAACAGCTAAATGGAAATCTTTCTGCAGAGTGCCCTCACTCAAAGAAATTATGGTCAGAACTGAGAGATAACCACAGAGTTATGTTTATTTTTGGCTCTGCTTCACTACCTCATAATATGAGATAAGAAAAGCTTGAATGAGCACTTGGCAAAAATACATAAATATTCTTTTGAAAATTACACCAAAAATACAAGTGTACAGCTCCTTTTCCAGAACATTAAAATGCTGAATGATATTTGACAATTGTTGACACCTCCTGTGAATGATAATTCTACCTAATTTGACATTAACTACGTAATTAGAAGCTTCTTCACCAAAGCAACTATAATATGTCAAAGCTCTTGACTTTTGCAGTCCCTTTCCAAGCTTTTGACACATAAACATTTATATTAACTTGTAATTATATTGAATTAGAAAATAATTTTTGATGTTTTATCTCTTTTTATAAAATTCTGCAATTTTTTTGGGTAGGCTTGGACATACAACCTCAATGGATGCATTACATCTGTTCATTATCCATGCAGAATCATAGGTAGCCAAAAAATAACTCAAAATAGCCTTCAATGTCAAAGCCAATTCAATCCTTCAAATGAGGAAATTAATTTACTTTAAATATGTGAAATGAAATCGACACATCTTTCATCTAGTCCCGGGCAATGGATTCAATTCTGAGAGATTTGTGGAGACAGAAAAATACCTGTAGGTCATCACAGATGGAATGTTAGTTGACAAATTTGACAGAATAGCACAAGAATGGCTCTCAGTGTACAATACAAGTACCTATTCTAAAAAAATATCCGCAAACTGGCAATTTCCTGTTTATTTATTGAGTAAATTTAGGACAGTTAAAACTTAATTCAAATCTGATAATATTCACATCTATGGTGGGACCCAAGCCTGTGAACTTGGGGTTTGCAAATGAGCATATTCCCCAAAAGGCCTCCCCAACAGGCATAATAAGGTCATCTATCGCCACTTCTAATTTATTTTAGACCTTCCTCTGAAGTAAAATACAGTCTATTCTGAACATTTTGGTGGTTCAACCAGGAAGAAATGATAAGCATCTCCGAGTTCTAAATTTAAGAGTACATGCGTTGTTTCACATGTAGAGTGTGGAACCAAGTCTTTAAATGAAGATCTGAAACGTAAGTGACATGCCTAATTTATAAGAAATTATGTTATCAAATTACCATTTCCTTTTTGTACATTTTGTTATGCTGTACTATAAAGAACCAGTAATGAACCTCTTGGGGTGGGAAAGGGAGCATTGTCAAATACGAAGAAAAATAATTTCATAACCCTTTTTCCAAAAAAGAAAGCTGAAAATTATGATAAATTTGAAACAATCATACCGAATTTAGAGACCATAGTGTGGCCTTAATTATATAGTTTTGTACTTGAGGAATGAAAGGTATTCAAAAGCAGTGTTGAGTATCTGAGAAATGTTCATTTTAAATTTTATTGAAGACAAATATTGCCCAAGAGGGTGAACTGTCCTCTCTTTGGATTCACCCCTGTCAAGAGCTGAGTAAAGATACCACCACAGAGAAAATATTGCAATACATACATCTAACAAAGATCACATGGCTCTAACCTTTTTTCCTAGCCTAGTTTTCTTTGCAAAATTTCACAATTTTTAGTTTTAGTATTTTAATTAGCCTGAATGTGTTGATTGAATTAGACAGTTTTAGATCCAATTCAGTTTACCAATAGCAAAATACCTCAGATAGCCTGTACAACACCTGAATGTATGCCAATGCGCAGCAACAGCTGTTCAGATGTGGGGCGATGACGTATGGGAAAGTGCTTCATGCGTTGGAGAAGATGTAAAGCCAGAGAAGCCACCTCTCCAGCATGGCTATCACCATTTCTCACAGGAAGTCCACTGGCTACCATGTAAGCATCTCCAATTGTCTCAACCTTATAGACATCATAGCGAGGTATGATTGAATCAAAACATGTGTATAAATCATTCAGCATTTCAACCACCTGCAAGAAGAAACCAGTATTAAGCCTTATTTTTACTTGAAAATAATATAGTAATATTTGATTAGGTACAAAAATAATTTTCTTACATTTAACAAAATATGCAAAAGATCAAATCCAAAAATGAAAGAAAGTGGTAGATTTTATAAACATGTATTCAAATGGGGGATGAGATAGTCCATTGAGTAAGCACTGGGCTACCGATTGGAGGGTCGGGATTCGAATCCTGGGGCACCTCTGGGTAGCCTCAGCTCCACCAAAGCTATGTGATTTTTTGAATACGAGATTTCCCTGGGTAACCACAGGTGGCACATGGAAAGAAACTAGCCCGCTCTACCTCGATGTGTGAATTTCACATGCTGTTGGATTTATTAGTAATATATGAGCTCAACCCTCACCTAACAAACCAACATTGAGGTTGATAATTGTGGCACTCAAATGGCCAAATTTTATGCAAATTAATTAATTGCCCGCCAGAAATTAAATTTTTTCCAAAGATTTCATTTTTAAAATTTGATTTCTCTTTAATCTTCGTTTGTTAATTACAAAAACATTCTCTTCAAGGAATAAATGGTATATAATTAGCTACATGTGGAGTGGTCTAACCATTCATTTTTTGCCATTGTTCAGGAAAGTATTTCAATTTTTCTGGCTACAGTTATGCTGCACAATATAAGAAGAAGCTTCTAATAAGAAAAGTGATTATGCATAACTCAAGATCAGTTAAAAAATAAACGAACAAATGCTTAAATTTAAAATTCTCTCCCATCTTATTGATTCAAAAGTAAAAAAAAAGGGTCTGTTAATCAAGCTGATAAAACAGTATTTATTCCCCTTTGCTAGCAAATTGGATACCCCTAATAGGGTGAAATGTAAATCAATGGATGTATATTAAATTTCCCATTATTTCTTATAAATATCCCACAGTTTCATTAAAAGACAAATATTTTTAAATGCACAAATGGAAATGTTAGTAACAGTTTTGTTTTTTTTAATTCTACAAACTAACATAACTTTTCTTTATCAATTACTGAAAAACAAGATTGATTCCTTAGAACTCCTAAGGGCAATATCTTTCAGAGTTCCTTCATATAACACAAGGTATGAAGCACTCTTTGAAATTAGATATCATGCACAAAATCACACTTACCTATACGCCTATAAGCCAAATTATGAGAAATGTCAAATGTGATTATACTTACCTAATTTCTATCTCATCAGGATCCCTTAAAAATATGTTATAAAAATACTTGAAGAACTTTAGAATAAAAATTATTGCTGTGTGAATATCTGTACATATCAATAGGTTGTTCCTAATACCCATTGGCTAAATTTTCTCAATCAATGCCTGACGGTCTATTTAATGACTTCTACTAAACATAACAGTTTCAGGTTTAACTTTGTGGAATTCCTTAATTATGAGGGTAAAAAGAAACTTAACACTTCCACAATGAAGATTTAATGTTTCACAACTATGGTTTTGTTGCTGTGCATCATCATCAGGTAACATACGTCAACATTTTTTCAACTCATATACTCTGGCTCCAAGAGGGGAGTAAGGGAGAGGAGAGGGGGTAAGGTAGGGGGAGTAAGGGAGAGGGGGTAAGTTGAGTTTAGGTGGCTATATTGGACAGACAGGGAGGACATTCGACATTAGGATCAAAGAACACCATTCATGCTTCACAAAGAAAGACAGCAGATCCCAATTTGCCAAACACCTCTTAGATAAAAATCACACCAGTAACTTCACTGCAAATATTCTTCACACTGAAATGAAAGGATGCAGGTTGATTGCTTTGGAGGAGTTGGAAATTTGGCAATCCCTTCAGTCTGACAGGTTTGAGGTGGTCAATGAAACATTATACCCCTCCCGTTCTCCCCTCCTAAAATTTTTAAAAGACTCCAATATCTTTCCGCACCAACCCTACCCTCACCCTGGCAGTGATGATCAACCATTCCTTAATAAAGCTCAAAGCATTGTAGACAAACCCCCCCCTAATTAAATGTAGAACACAATGTTTTTTTTTTTGCCGCTATTTCTAAGAACGGTGGAGTGTTACATTGTGTTCTTAATTTAATAATAGTTTAATTAATATAAACTTTCGCAAATTTGAGCCAGTAACCTTCCAATACATACCCTCCCTCTCCCCTAGGCCACTAATAGGTTGCTGCACCTAAACTCAACTTACCCCCTCTCCCTTAATCCCCCTACCTTAGCCCCTCTCCTCTCCCTTACTCCCCTCTTGGAGCCAGAGTATATAAGTTGAAAAAATGTTGATGTATGTTACCTGACGACAATGCGCAGTATCGAAACCATGGTCGTGAATTATTACATCAATATTTTGGAAGTGTAAAGTTTCTTTTTTACCCTCATGACTACCACTAGCATTATTCATTTTGTGCCATCATCTGGAAAACTATATATTTTAAGTTCTGTTTCAATTTTTTTATTTGGAATATCATTTCGTAATGATATTTTGCCCACATTAATTAATCTAACTGGGTATGTATGTGTACCTGTATGTCCCCTGAAATTGCCTGTTATGCATTGCAAATCAAGATTCTTCTTAAATTCTAAACAATATTTTATTTCTCAATAATGAGAATTTATCTTTATGTAATTTGTATCTGTATGTGAAGGTTTTTTTAACCGTGGAACATGGAACTAATATACGTTTTTGCCTGTCTTTTTGTAAAAGAGTTATTTCCATCAATAAATATCTACATTAATAATTATAATTTAAAATGTGAGTGATAAAATGATTTCTTGCCTCTAAAGGAGTGCTGACTGCTGATAGTTCAGTGAAACCAACTATATCGCTAAAATATATTGTCACACAATCAAAGCTTTCAGCTTCAACAGGGTCCCCTCTCTTCAGAGCTTCAGCAACAGTTCTCAAGGTTCATGAAAAAGAGTACGTTTTATGTTGAAATTATTTCAACAATTGGAAGGTAGAATAATTATTTGCAAATGCTGTGATCATTTATTTCAATAAAGTGATTTTACCACGATCTATATATTATGATGTTTTACTTTAAAGGAGAGAGCCAGGAAATTGATAAAAGTATACTTATGGTAAAACTCTTTATTTGTACAATGGATTTCACGGTTAATATAATGATTTTTACCCAGGAGGGGAGTGAAATTTCAGCACCAAAGTACCACACTGAATATTTTTCAATGGATTGAGAGCCACACAACTTGGATTATTTCATATTCCATGCACAATGATAGTCCAATAAGACATGCATATTTTATTAGCATAATGCTGCATCTCAAAGGAGCAAAATGGATTGTCATTATAATGTTTAAGCTATGTTTCATCCAAATATCTGTTATATTTTTAGGTAGTAATAATTGCAATGTTATGATACAAGGAGAGGATATAAGTTGAAAATCATGAAAGGTAAATAAGTCTTTGTTCAGGTTTTAGGGCAAGAAATATTCTACTTACTTGGGCAACATCCGATGAAGGAGAGCTTCTGTTTTCTTCTTTTCTTCACTTAACTGTATTGTCCTTTCCTGAACCAAAACTTCCAGATTGTAAGCATACTTTTCCATGATTGCCAACATATTGTCAAAAATGTTAGGCTTCCTGAAAGTTATAATAATTTTGCCACTTGCTACAGCAATTAACCAAAATGATGTTTTGATAGGCAAGGGTAGAACTCACCCAGAACTGATAAATATTAGCATAAGACCAACAAATATATCCATCGCATGGTGGAAATAATGACTCTTGGGTAAAAATAACACTGTATGTATTTACTCTAAAATCTTTTCATTTCACAATCTGGTTTCAACAAAACAAATTGCTATCAGGTATAGCCATAACATTTTTGGATCCATCATTACATAATAGGAAGAAATTGGTGCCTGGGACGTTGGGAGATTGGAATTGAGAAAGGTGGTGTCAAACGCAAGGTCTTAACTGTGGGGAATGAAAATATGTAGGGAGGTCACATCTATTGTAGCCATTATTATATCGCTTTGCAGAGAGAATTGTAGACTAAGAAGTCTCTCTAAAAAGTGATACATTTTGCAGATAAAGGAAGTGCAGAGATGAGGATTTTGAGATGGAAATTGTCATAAGCAGAATGCATTCTGTGGATGAATTGATATTTGAAACGATAGGTTGGCCTGAATAATTTGGTTTGTGCATTTTGGGAAGCAAGCACAAGCATGAAGTAAATGGGTGAGGGGAGAAAGAATGGTGATATCAACTTCACTAAACCCTTTCTTGGATCTTTGAGTTTTGAAAATTGAAGTTATTTTTGATTGAAATACAGGATTGGGTTTGTTGGAAAGAGATTCATGAAGTGAAGTATCATTTAGCTGACAGATTGCTTTGGCATCAGTGTTAATGATGCTCATGATTACAGTGCAGGAGCCTTGTTCTATCCTTGGGGAAATGGTGACACTGGGGTCAGATTGTACTAATTCTGTTGATGATGGCCCAACTCTTGGTACCAAAATATCTGTGAGTTTCATGAATGTCTTCTTATATTCCTTAGGATGACTTTTTAACACATTATTAGTATGTATTTATACACTTAGATGAAGAAAGGAATGTTATAATATTTCTCATTTAATACTGCAATTTGTGAATCCAGATTTACAATGGCTTGCTTATTTAAATGGTAAATGTATATCTAATATGTTAAATATAAATATGCTAGCTTATATGTATTTTCTTGGAAAGGTTTAAGAGCTAATACAAAGACCACAAGAATCCTCATCTGAAGATTTTCTGGAACAAGATTTTTAAATGTAGATGTAAGAGTATTCTTGGATTGAAGTGGTTTGTCTTAATTTGACTTTAGTTAAGCATGCCTAAGAGTAATCTTAAATGTGGGGTAACTAAATGAGATGACCCTTAACCCAAAATTTTATCCAAATTTCTGTATTGCATGCTGAGCCAGATTAAATTTGCACCAATGTATACCTTTCCAGATAGTGAATCTGAGCCAACCTGATTACTTGATATGATCTAAATTAATTATAACATAAAAGAGTAAGGGTATAAATAAATACTCACAATCCAGCTTGCATCTCCTTAATTTGCACCCGGACAAAACGCAAGTCAGGTCTCTGCTCTGGATCTTCATCCCAGCAGCTTTGAATGCAATGTATCACGTAATCCGCTGCATCCAGTCCCTCAGTGGGTGGTCTGAATACACGTTTCTGATTTGAGTGGTCTGAATGGTTGCTCCCCTCACTACTGCTATGCCCTCCCTTAATGCTTCCAAATCTTGCACTTCCACCGTTTTCACATTTAGGACCAAAATATTTTTCAGGATAAATCACACGTTCCAAAATTTCTGTGAATGATTAATTGCAGAAAATTAAGTCAGGATAAAAGTGTTAAGAACTACAAGTCACATATCATAAACTCAGTGCCTACTAAATTATGAAATTTACAATTCTTGTTTGCTAAAATATATTACACTGAATTTTATTGAGATAATGGAATAATACATAAAAGAACGTGTTGCTGAAGAGAGTGATAACCTTCAGCATTTCTGTAAATTTTGCATTGCATTTTTCCCCTAGTTAAACTCCCACCTCCCTAAAAACTTATATTTACAGTAAAATCTTACTAATCTGGAGACCAGCATCATTCATTCAGAGTTCAGCCATGAACTATGGTTTGCTTATTAAAGGATCATGAGCTGTAGCACTACTGTAATCTGCCAAAAAATATACTTAATTTCTAATTTGTAACAAATATGGCAAAAAATAATTGAAATATTTCAATAAATATTCCAGCTATCATTTGAAACAATGAATAAATTTATGCTGCATGAATCATTATGCATATGTTCATTTAAATGCTACATGCTTGATGATGCAATACTTGTTTGAAATAGATGGCTATTTCTATCCATGCAATTCTGGGACTGTAAATACATGTAAGTACCTACTTAATAATCATTGAATTTTGTTGCAGAAAAACTCAACTAACCTATGAGGAATTTTAGAAGGAGGTTTTTTATATACAAGATAAGTGCATCATGATCACGGATATCAATGTCAGTTGAAACGCATGGAACATTTGCAAGCACTGATGACAATATAATTTATAGTGATCTCGGAGTTTTATTAATGAAAAGATATGATACCCAAATGCATAAATTTCTATTTATATCCATACTGCCTCACTTTATATCGAATCTGATATTGAAAATAATGATTGATTTGTAATTTTAATCTTGCTGTGTACTGTATTATTACTCTTTTGTGTCATCCCTCATCACTTTTCTGCTGTGAACAATATGTACTCTAAACTTATGGTATGTCCCATATTAGATCTATGTACCAATCCTTAGATGATGATAAATATTATTTTTTATTAATGCCATTAGCTCATTAACTCTATTGATCTCTAGAAGCTTTGTTAAAATCTGACAGAATTCAAATGTCAACTATCAATTTGTGTCACAGTGTCAGCTTAAATATTCTTATATATTTTATTAACATGAAAAAATAATTAATGAGAATATATTTTACATTTATTTCTCATAATATCAGATGGTAATACTTATATAAATATATTAAATTAGAGTGGAGAGAGAAAACATGATTGAATCAACAGTATAATATCATGATGTGTACCTTCAACTTGGTAGCAACAATCTCCCCAAGGTCCAGATCTGCCAATTATTTCATAAACCACAATACCTAGTGAGTAAACATCTCCCTTTTGGCTCCCTCTAGGAGGTGCATTAACATCACGCAATAGTTCAGGAGCACGCCAAAGTAAACGCCGCCTGCATTTCACAGGATCTGGCTCTTCTTGCCCAGCTATGAAAGAAAACAGATATAAATTTTCAAATAAATGATTGGCCTTAATAAATTTTCAATTACCAATGATTGAGGATGCATTGTTTGATTGATATTGCTGTATTGATACTTTAAAAAGGCCAAGGTAGAGTTACTGCAGAACTTCTGGATAAGGAGGTTATATTCGTTGCCATGTGAGTTAGATAATTTAATTTATGTGAATAAGAATAAAACAAAAATGTAATCAAAATGAAGATGGGTTGGGATGTTAGTCAAAAGGAGCGTCAATGCGTATAGTTATTAACATCTAAAGCAAAAAGTTAATACCTCACAAAAGGCAAAAATCTTACTGTAGTGTTTTGGTAAGCCTGAACATATTATAAGATAATATACGCCAACTTTAATGGGTATTTTTTAACTTATTTGGTAAACTGGTAGTTCTGCAAATGTTGAATTAATGTTCTAGGCAGTTAAGAGACACCACAATATAAATCTCACATTGCTTATGGAAAAAAAACACATACTGCTTTCCTCTGTGGGAAGGAGATGAGACCTCTTTTCTCACCCACCTGTGCTTTCTTAATACAAATGTATGTACTGGGCTGGTAGTTCTTCATTCATTAGGCTGAGTTTCTTGAATTGATGCTTTCTAGTATTATTATTATTATAGTATTTGGTAGCTGGCTGATGGGTCCAGGTTCAATACCTAGTGACTTTGAAAAACCTGTAACTTTACCCAGACTATATGGTGCTTTTGTTTGCGAGGTCTTCTTGGTAACAAGGATAGGGACTAGACCCCCCGCCTGGTTACTTGAATTTTCTATGCTGTTGGGCTTAGTATATGGTGGGATCAGCCCTGCCTATCATGCCAAAAGGATATGGTTTTTAACACCAACCACAGTAATCACCTGATGATTTTGGGGAGAGCCAAGGGAAGAGCTCATCTAATACTAAGCTCAACAGCAAATGAATTTCAACCTTCAGGGTGGGAGAGGGTCAGATCCTTCCCCTGAGCCATCAGTAGCTTCAAAGAAAGATCTGGTACCCAAAAAATCATACACCTTGGGTGGATCTAAGGGTGTTTGTGGATACCACTCAGCTTGAACCTGGACCCTCTGGTCTGTATCTTAGCCCTCCACCCACTAGACTAGCTGACCCCCTTTTTGAAGGTAAATTAGATTTTGAGGAAAATATCATATGAGAATTTCCAACTTTTCCTTCTCTTTAACTAATCTCACTTGAAAAAAAATACCTAAACCACTTAAACTGGTCCTATACTATATTTAAAATCACAACTTCCATGTGAGAAACGAGTCATGGGTCTAGACTAATCAATGGTGGAGTAATAAGTGAAAACATGATTTGACCCACAGTTTAAGGAGAAATGGGAAAACCTAATTTTTTCTAAAATCAGTTTAGAGTATATTACTTGAAGTACACTACTGCCCACATAGATAATTTGAGCAAAATTGAAGAGGTCAAGGGAAGAATCATTTGTTTAACTGAGGAGGAATGATGCATATGCATAAAATATAATGGCCAAGGTAAACTGAGTTAGGTAATAAAAAAAGGGCATTATCTTAATTTAATTTTAGCAGCCAATAATTTACTTTCCAAAGTTTTCAGAATAATGAGATAGTACACAGGATAAAAGCACAAAATAATATATATTTTTAATAATATTAATTTTAAATACCAAAGCAATATTGGAGTTTGATGTATTTAAAAAAAAAAGAAAATATGTCCATGCAAATATTTTTCATGGTAATTATTTCAAGCCCAAACCATTGAACAACATAATAATCATGATGAACTCTGAAATAGATAATTCAAATTATTTTACTTTATTTAAAAATACCTTTGAGTTCATGGAGACCAAAGTCTGATATCTGCAAAACCCAGCGACTATCCACAAGACAGTTGCTTGATCTTAAATTTCCATGGGAAATAATTTCACTGTCATGGAGATATATCATTCCCTGAATATTCGGAAGAAAAACCATATTTAAGGATTATAGTATCCTTAAAGTGTATAAGTATTGTGCACAGCATATTAGTGCATAGTATGTAGTACTGGTATAGTCTAGTAGAGTGTAAAGCAAATAGTATTGATGTATAGAATTATAGCATTTTGACAGCATTTTAATAAAAAATAGCTCACACAATGTATTCATACGTATAATTTCACTTCAAATCAATATATACTGAAAAGAAAAATAATACCTTCAGCATGTCAGCAACAAGAGATGACACAAACATGTGGTCCAGATGTAAGTCATCATTGGCCAGCACATCCTCCAAGCTTCCACGAGCACAATATCCCGTCAAAATACATAAGTTTCCATGATCCACACATGCACCAATGAATGGAATGATATTTTCATGACGAACTTCTCTTATCTGAAGGAAATGTGGTGGCCACAACCACTTTCATTAGGCACGAACATTTCAACACATGTGTGAGATAGGGTTCCTGATTATAAGGCCTACCTGTTTCAGCTCTTTACGAATAGCACGTGTGAGATCAACACTACGCTTATGGATTGGCTTAATGGCTACAATTCCACCTTTATATAGCCCAATGAGGGTGTATGCTCTTTTAGGGCTGGCCTCAGCGCCTGCATTCATCCCTAAACCCCCACTACCCTCACCTCTTGCGTCACTTCCTTGCCTGTGATTGGCAGGTGAGGGGGCCAAGATGCTAGAACCAGGGGCTCTATAAATACTCTGATGGCATACCTGTATCTACGGTAAAATTTTTCATCAGATGTAAAATTATTGCATATAGAAGCTTAGCCTTAATAAAGTCTGTTGTGATATTAAATACACTTCAATAGTTATCAGCAAAAGGGTAGTATTTTGAATGAGAATAATGAATATAAAGAATGAACCTCCAGCATATGTAGAAATATTTTTCCAGCAACGTTTCAGATTTCCAAATTACATTTATGCTTCTTATTTCTCCATTAATTTTCTTCATTGATTTAAAACATTATGGTTATAGATACAGTTTTGTAGAAACAGAAAAATGGCATTCGTTGATAACTTAAGACTTTGTAAATGCTGATTAAAAATTAGTAAAATGAAATTATATTAACATTTGTGTGTAGGCCCATATTGACAATAGTTTTTTGTAATAATATATGAAAAACCTGCTCATAAGGTCACATGAGAAGCATTAGTAATGGTTTAGAGCTCACCAGGTTCCTTAGTCACTTGGAGTGACTTGCAACAACCTCGATGACAACATGTTACTTGATGAAATGAAAAACACATTCAAATGTTCCCACTAATATTGGTCATGGTTTCAAAACTGAGTTTTTAATACCATAGAGAGTATTCTATTAAAATTATTAAGGCTGCTAATGTATTTTTTTAATTTTCCCAATAAATATGTAAGACAAACATTTTCTAAAGCAATTTGATAGTCTATGACAATAATTTAATTCACTGTAAGCAGACACATGGTACAACATTGGCCTCATAGAATATAGTCAAATGTTTAAAGGGTTTGTATGTTCTTCCCTCTGCACTCAAATAAGTTCTCCTTCCCCATGTTTCAGATGACTATGTGGTCACTACAAGTCGTAGGTACATCCAAGTGTGTTGAGTTTACATGCATGATATATTTGGATTTGTGTTAGATTTGAGCGTCATACAAGGAGATAGTAAAATAATTCATTATTCACTGTTTTAAAGCAAGCAACTGTTCTCATGCACATGTAATCATAAATAGAAAGAGAAAACTCTACAAAGATTGGAATACCAAACCAAACATTTAACATTAGATAAGAGAATTCCAGGGAAGTTGCTAGAATATGATCGAAAAATTTGAGACCTTAACCAAATACGGTTTGACTCATACATGTTTATTTTTGAGATATGATATTTTTTCCTCAAAAATCTATAAATGAGCTGCATGCATGAAAAATTGATTATTTTCCACCATGCATTTTACTAACAATACACTCACCTTAATGACTAAAACTGATTCATTCTTTTGAGAGGATAATGGAAAATTAAATTTGTAAGACCCTTGCTAATTTATTCAGGAAAATGACATGCATGTAGATAGAGACAGATATTTACCATTCTTTTAGTTCCGCCAACTGAAGTTTCTACTGTTTCCGTTGGAATTATCGTCACATCTTTCATGTCAACCTTCCAGAGAAGGCAGGCTAGTTTGTGCTCATATCTGTAGTGCCTAGGAAAAAGGTATTCCATATTTTGTTTCATTAATAGTACCTAGTAGTGATGAGAACTCTAAGGTATAGAAATGATTAAATTTACTTTTTCCATTATTTTTGTCTGTTTTCACCAATTCTTTTCTATGTAGATGCAAAGAAAATGGCAAGGGAAGCATGGGAAGAGCTGGAGGCAGGAGTAAAAGTAGGTGGACAACCAATCATATCAGATTTGTTGATGATCAAGCATTACTTAGCCAGTCAGCCAAAATTATAACCATTACAAAGTGCATTGCAGAATAGGAGTGCTAAGGAACAAGAATTAATCATAAGAAAATGAAGGTGATGAAAATTTCCAGAAATAGGAAGGCTATGATAGATATTAAGGTTGGGAGACTTCAACTAGTACATGTAGGACAGCTCATATATTTAGAAAGTATATTAAAGATAGCGGCAAAATGGTAAGGACATAAAAAGAATTGAATTAGATAAAAAAGCTTTTGAAAAGAGTTAAGAGAGGATAGAAAGGAAAAAAAAGAAGAATGGTTTTGGAAGAGGGAAGGCTATTGTGAGAAATTCAAAGAAGTCAGGACAAGTGGATAGGTGATATAATGAGATATAATTCTAGAGATACTGAGGGGCAATGGGACGCTGAAGATGGTAATACATGTAGATGGGGGAATTCTAAGAAATTAAGGTAGAGGGAAGAAAAGAATACATACGCATGTTGAATCAAATGAAGGGAGGTGGAAAATAAACTGAGCTAAAGATTGAGTGGTAGTTAGTTAGTAAGTAGTTGAGTGGAGAAGTAAGGATTATTTTAGGTTATATTAGTTAGAGGCTATGAGTACATTATTGTGCATTACCAGAGTCCATCAAAAATTTACCCTAACTTGATTAATTACATATAAATCGAACAAGATCCATGCCCAAAGAAGATTGGCACCTGATGTGATTGGGCAAGTCATTGAGTGCATTGTATGGAAGTAGGATCGTGAAATTAAAATCAAACCAATGATTCTGCAAGACATAGTCTGCTGAAGAGCTACTATATGCTATAACATTTAAATGCATAGGTGTTATTATTCTTAAATACTGTCATATTATCCACTTACCTAACTGCAAAAATGCATGCCACAACTAATAGTGAGGCAGATAATGGTAAAATGGTGGTAACTTTCCAGTCAGCTCGATAAATGCATTTCTCTCCTTGGAATCCACAGGTTGGTTCAAATTTAGGAATTTTGCCTCCAACCCATTGAATTGGGCGATTTTCGTCATAGTATCTGAACGTCTGCAAAAAATAATAATAATTATACTAGCACAAAGGTTTAACTTGGAGTGACGATGATTGGAGATTCACAATGTTATGCACAATTTATGCGAATATCAACATGTAAAAAATAACAGAATAAAATCGTTATTATTTAAAAAATATCTATAGGTAAGAAAGGTAACATTCAAGTCAAAGAGAGGCTTAAATATTTAGATTATTTCAAAGAACAAGGTCAAAATTAGGTTGCAGTACCTCAAACATTGAGCTGTAAGATTTGAAAAAAGCCAGAAAACATATTTTGCAAATTGTTGAAGCATTTCCTTCTCAGCCCTTCAGTTTTCACTCTTTGATCTGGATGCTCTTTCTTTTGACCTTTCACTATTCAAAATGGGGTCACATAAATGCATCTTAAGCCTCTGTGTAATGTTTTGGAAGATAATTGATTGTAAGCTACTCATGGTTTCCAAGAGGTGCCAGAGGACAAAAATTGCTTGCTTCCCTATGCTTACACATCAGAATGGATGTGAAATAATATTGTATCATTATTATATGTAAAAATGGAAAGGATCAAGAGAAAGAAGAAATGTATTGAATGGGACCCAAGATGAGCAGCAGAAATTGTGTAGGTCACAGTCATTTTGACTTTTGATTTGTTGACCTTTATTTATGAATGTGAAGAATTGGGATTATGTGCAACTAGAATGCCACCGATGATAAAAAGAAAATAAGTTAGGATATAAAGACAATTTATTTGCATTTTTATTTATATTAATTTTATGTGAGAAGAAAATAAACAGCCGCTATGGAAGAGTTGACTCCTTAGACATTGTATGGAGCAAAACTTTCTCCAACATTGTCACTTCAAAATTCTGCTTACAGCTTTGTGAGATCCAGGATATTTTTTTAAGAGAATGGCCAGAGAAGCATACACTTGCTTTTTGAGGGCTCCCACACTCTGGAATATTGGTGCCTTCCTTTTAAATACATCAATGAATCAGGGAATCATTAAAAAAATTCTTCAATAGTAGCAAAATTTACACTCTCATTGTAATTTAAGACCGCAGTATTTATGTCAGAGCAATCACTTTCTACCTTACTTAACTCATCAACCATATTTACACCCCCTGTAATTTTTTATTTGCTCTGTTTTTATGCATCATTTTTATGAAATGTATTAAAATGAGTTCGTAATAGAATGAATTTTCAGATGACTGGGAAATCTCTGTTATTGTTCCAGTCCAAAGATAAAATTGAACCTGAAATTAAGCCATTTGTCTTTTCCCCAAGTGGTTTAATTTCAAGTTCAGTTTGAAGATTTTCCACCGAGTGATGCCTGAAACTGTTTTATCCAAAAGATAAAAGTTCCTGATGTGCTCCAAATGTTTAGACCTGTAAATATGTTACTAGCATATGAGAGTGTTAGAAGTTGGGTTATATACAAATAAGAGAGTATCCTGAATCCAACAACATGTAATTACCAGCCACGTTTTAGAACACTTTCTCAGTGAAACTTCAGTTTAACTTGCTCTTTCAAGGACATCAAGCAGATAAGGAGGCAGTCTGGCTCAGAATTATTTAAAACTATATATTACACAATGCTTAAAAAAAATATATATATATATATATATATATATATATATATATATATATATATATATATATATATATATATATATATATATATATATATATAAAATATCTTCGAAATGGAACGCTCATCGGCGACACACAAATATATAAAAACACAGATGTAGATTTTTAGAATATAGAGACACAAAGAAAGGACACTCACAATTTGTTATTTTACGTTTCGACAGCACGGCTGTCGTCTTCAGACGACAGCCGTGCTGTCGAAACGTAAAATAACAAATTGTGAGTGTCCTTTCTTTGTGTCTCTATATTCTAAAAATCTACATCTGTGTTTTTATATATATATATATATATATATATATATATATATATATATATATATATATATATATATATATATATAATGAATTGGACAGCAACAAACAACATAGACACACATAAAAAGATCACTCACACGTTATTTCTTGATCATTTCGATGGAATTCTGCTCCGTCTTCATCGGAAGATAGAGAAGTAATAATGATTATGACTTCTCTATCTTCCAATGAAGACGGAGCAGAATTCCCTCAAAATGATTAAGAAATAACACGCGAGTGATCTTTTTATGTGTGTCTATATTGTTTGTTCTTGACGTGGTGGAAGGGCTTGTGCGTTCCGATGACCCCTAGAGCTGTGCTGGGGAAACGGGAAACCACCTCAATTATCATTCCCAAGAAAAATATGATGGACAATAGAGATATTTTGAGTCCTGGCAACCACGGGGCTCGGCCCAATCGGCCGTGTGTCGTGCCCGGCAGCGGGGGAGGCAAGGCTTCCGCGGTCGTCATCCCACGAAACCCTTGCAAGGTAAAACCAGCAGCAGCAGGACAGAAGACGCAGGAGAAGAAGACCAAATTAGTTAGAATAGGAACGTGGAATGTTAGGACAATGATGAGGACAGGGAAATTGGAGAATGTTAAGCGAGAGATGGAAAGGGGAAGTATAGACATTTTAGGTCTATGCGAGGTGAGATGGAAAGATAGCGGGGATTACTGGAGTGATAAGTATAGAATAATATACAGCGGTGGGGACGAGAGCCAACGAGGGGTTGCCATAGTATTAAATGAAGAGGTATGAAGAAGCGTAGTCAACATAGAGCAGGTAACGGATAGAATACTACTAGTGGAGATTAAAGCAGAACCGACGAACTTAGTTATTATTCAGGTATACATGCCACCGAGCAACCATATGGAAGAAGAGGTCGATAGGATATACGATCAGTTAGAGGACATGATCGCGTGTGTTCCTGCAGGGAAACATTTGATAGTGATGGGGGATTGGAATGCGACGGTAGGTGAAGGAAGAGATGGTGATGAGGTGGGGGACTACGGTTTAGGCACGAGGAATGACCGTGGGGAGAAAGCAGTTGAGTTCTGCAGGAGACAGGGGTTAGTCATCACCAACACTTGGTTTAGACACCACAAAAGACGCAGGTATACATGGAAAATGCCAGGTGACTCAGGAAGATATCAGCTAGATTATATCCTAGTGAGACACAGGTTTAGGAACAGTGTGTTAAATTCCCACAGCTTCCCGGGAGTGGATGCGGACTCAGACCACAATTTAGTTGTTATGAAATGTAGCGTACGTTTCAAAAAGATAAGGCAGGGGCGGCGAGTTAGAAAATGGAATGTAGAAGCATTAAATGGGTTGAAAAGGAAGGAATACAAACAGGTGGTAGAGAAAATCATGGAGGATGGTAAAGGGCTTAGTACTATCGAAGAAAAATGGGAAATGATCAAGAAAGGGTTGTCTAATGCCGCAAAAGATACTATTGGAACCGTTAACGCTAAAAGGACTAGGAAACCATGGATCACGGATGAGATGATCACAAAGATGGATGAGCGGCGAAAATGGAAGAATATAAATACAGAATCAGGCAAAATGAAATACAAAGAATTGAACAATAAATTGAGGCGGGCAACAAATAAAGCAAAAGAAGCATGGTGGAAGACGCAGTGCGAGGATATGGAAAGTCTGCAGAGGAAGGGTGAAATCGGTGCGCTGTACAGCAAAGTTAAATCGTTATCGGGAAGTAAGAAAGGAAGAGCTATAGTATGCTAACAGTTAGAGATAAGGCGGGTAAGGTAATAGTTGACGCAGGAAAGATCCAAGAGAGATGGAAGGAGTATATAGAAAAACTGTATAGTAAAGAACTCAGACCAACAAAGTTAGATGTTGAAAAAGAATATGACGTAGAGGAAGACAGCTTAGGTCCAGGCATACTAGACAATGAGATAGAAAGGGCATTAAGGGAGATGAAACTAAATAAGGCCGTGGGGGTAGATAACATTCCCGTGGAACTTTTAAAATGCTTAGGAAAATGTGGGAGGAAGAGGCTATATGGGCTGATCCGTAGTATTTATGAGGAGGGAATCTGGCCGGAAGACTTTGTGAGATCAGTTTTAATTCCTATTCCGAAAAAGGTGAAGGCCACGTCATGTGAGGACTGTAGGACAATTAGTTTGATATCCCACGCAGCTAAAGTTGTTCTCAGGACCATTAACAAAAGGATAGAGAGTAGGGCAAATGATTACTTAGGGGATGATCAGTTTGGGTTTAGGAAGGGGAGAGGTACGCGTGATGCCATTGCAGTAATGAGATTATTAATCGAGAGGAATATACGACACAACCAGGAGGTATTTGCCTGTTTCGTAGATTTCGAAAAAGCGTTTGACAGAGTGAATTGGGAAAAACTAATGAGTATATTGCAGAAAATAGGAATAGATTGGAGGGAAAGGAGGCTAATCCGCAACCTGTACATGTCTCAGACTGCTCAGGTGCGGGTGGGAAACGGGGAGTCAGGATGGGCAGTGCTAGGAAGGGGTGTAAGGCAGGGTTGCCCATTATCGCCGTTGCTGTTCAACCTGTATGCAGAGGAAATGATCAAAGAGGCATGGGAAGAACTGGAGGTAGGAATGAAAGTGGGCGGGGAATTCGTAAAATCAGTTAGGTTTACTGATGACCAAGCTTTAGTTTGTCAGTCAGCCAAGGGGCTGCAAGCATTGCTGAGTGAATTGGAAATTCAGTGCGACAGGTATGGGATGAGAATCAATATTGATAAAACACAGGTTATGCGATTTTCTAGAAAGAAAAAGGCTAAGATTAACATTAGAATAGGAGGGCAAAAACTAGAGCAGGTAGAACAGTTTACGTATCCCGGTAGTGTTTTGGACCAACACGGTCAAAGTAGTAGGGGCGTAAGGAGAAGAATTGCGCTAGGCAAAGAGGCTTTCACAAGGAGGAGGGAGTTGATGACAGGGAGGTTGAGTAAGGATGTTAAGAAAAGACTCGTAAAAACTTTGATATGGAGCGTAGCTATGTACGGTGCGGAAACGTGGTCATTGAAGCAGGAGGATAGACGTAGATTGGAGGCTTTTGAAATGTGGGTGTGGAGAAGAATGGAGATGGTGAAATGGACAGAGAAGAAAACAAATGAGGAAGTACTTGGTATGGTGGGCGAAGAGAGGGTTTGTTGGGAGCAATCCTATGGAGGCAGGAAAAGTGGATGAAGGGGGTGTTGACCGGCAGTGGGATGTTGAAGACTGTGATAGAGGGTAGAATGTTGGGCAAAACAGGAAAGGGAAGGAACAGGATAGGGATGTTGGACGGGATGAAGGGAGGAAGAAAGTACTCAGAGATGAAGAGGGACCTGATATAGAGTAGGATGATGGATTTTGTGTTTTGTAAGGAGTAATAAAATATCAATGCAACAGTTTCGGAGTGTGGAGGTCGTTCGCCTTGATTGGGACTCGAGCCCGGATCCCTCAGTGTCCGGTCGGGTGCTTTTGCCACTTGGGCTACCGAGGCGTCCTCTTAGACTCTGAAATTTTGGGGCTTTTAGAGTTTGGGAGGACGCCTCGGTGGCTTGAGTGGCTGGAGCGCTCGGCCGGATGTTGGGGGGTCTGGGTTCGGGTCCCGGTCGGGGCGAGTGATTTTTGCACTCTGAAATTGTTGCATTGAAATGCACATTAGCGGATGACTCCGTTAAAAGTTACTGTTGCGGCATCTCCCGCAGTTTCTTTGGAATTTGTCAGTAATAAAATATTTGTTTGGTAGTTGTGTCCATCCAAAAACCTACCTTAACCGGTAGATTACCTTAAAAAAATATTGTTTGTTGCTGTCCAATTCACTATGCGGCACTTCCGTGTTACGTCGACGAAATCATCCATATATATATATATGTAATGTTGCTCTGCTTGGAAACAGGTATTATTCAGAGTAAGAGGAATGAAAATGGAATTTTTAAAGCCATTAAGACGTGCAAAATTAAGTCACTGCTCTTAGTTGTAAAAAATTTAAATTTGACATTTTTTAGAATAAAATATTGTGTTTTACATTTGATATGATTTCGCCCTCAAAATTTGTGTGAATTTTGGAAGTTATCTCTACTCGTCAGACTAAAGTTTAAAAATAAATAAAAATATTGAGACATAACTCTCTCTTTAACTGTAAATATGTGGATATACAATAGAGTGAATACTTACTGGAAGGCTATTTGTTGGGCGAGATAATATAAAATCAAGTTCCTTTCCATTTATGTCAGATACATCATCTTGACTTGAATTGTGGTCGTTGTCATCAGCCATGGCATATTGAAAATAACCCACGGGCTGCATACTCATGCGTAGACTACCATTCATCTGATCATCATCAAGAAGAGCGACTACTGAATAGTTGCCTTCTGCATCACCATTTTCATCAATGAACACCTATTAAACTCAGAGTTAGCCATACTTTACAGATAGCATAAATAATATTGAAAACATTTACATTTACCATAAGGGACTTGAATGCATCAAAGGTTTTTCCTTCTTGATCAACATTTTGGATCTTCAATTAACTCTTTCTCTGCTAAATAGCATTTGTTTTATATACATTAACATATAAAAAACAATATATATATATATATATATATATATACATATTATGAATAATAATGCATATGAAGTTAGCACTAGTAGACAAAGACAAAAACACAAAAACACACAAAAAAAGAAAATAAACTCTCAAGGTTTGAATTTTCAGTGGTCCCAGCCACCTTTCTCAAGGAAGAGAAGGACAGAACTGAGGAAAATAAAGGCAGTGGGCTTGAAGCGCTGAATAGAAGGGGAAGGTGAGGAAAGGTTTGCGAGGAGAACACTTGGGTGGGGAAGAGTTGGGAGGTTTTTAGAAGTGCGGGGATAATATGGAAGGTGTTGGGGGTGGAGGGGGGATAAAAATATGTGCAGATCAGGTTAATTAAAGTCTAATATTAATGCCTGGGCAATTCCAAGAAGCTAGGAGCCAGATGAAGGCCTGCTCTATTGTTTTGAGTCTCAGTGGAGGGTCAGAGGGTG
This sequence comes from Hetaerina americana, assembly GCF_022747635.1. Classification (NCBI taxonomy): domain Eukaryota; kingdom Metazoa; phylum Arthropoda; class Insecta; order Odonata; family Calopterygidae; genus Hetaerina; species Hetaerina americana. The sequence goes on along the minus strand of NW_027286874.1, from coordinate 99,729,611 downwards.
GTAGGGATGCTAAGATGGATACACTATAGCATTTATCAAAGGGAGTGTTGTGTTCGTAGGCGTGTTTGGAGATTGGAAGCATGCCAATCAGGGAAGAATTCTTGTAGGAAGCCCTGTAGCTATTGATTCTAATGTTGAGGGGTGTGATACACTGTCTAATACAAAAGGCAGGGCAAAGTTGGCACTTCAGCAGGTAAGCTACATTGCTAGATGTTCAAGTAGACTAGGGAATTGGTGGGAGAGAGTTTAAAAGTGAGAGGGAAAGGGATGGAATTTTGGTTTTGGGATTAGGACATGTTTTGCATCTAGGTTTATTGCATGGCATGGAGGTGGTTTTGGGACGGGGTGGAGATGTAAGGAGTGAATTAATTGATTTGAGAAGATCTGATAAGTTGGCGGGGCGTTTGAAAGTAACAGAGGGACATTTGGGAAAAAGGTTGGCGGTGGCATTATGATTTTTGAGGATAGGGTAGAGATCTTTTATGATTAATCGCAGAGATTCTAAGCCCGGGAAGTATGTGGTGTAATTTGAAAGAGGGTTGGGTCCCGGGACGGAGGAAGGTTTAGGAGTGTAGGCATGTTTTCGGATCATTTTGTTCAGAAGGGATTCGGGATAACCTCGTTTGAGGAGGGAACAGTGTAGATTTGAAAGGAAATTATCAAGGGAGTCAGGGTCATTGCAAATTCTTTGTCCTCATATGGACAGAGAATAAGGAATGGAGCTTTCGGTGTGATGTGGGTGGCAACTATCATAATGCAAGAATTGTTGTTTATTAGCAGGTTTTATATGTACAGAAGTGTGAAATATTTGGTCTATTAATGTTACGTATACATCCAGGAAGGTGATTTGGGAGGAGGAAACCGTAAAATTGAAGGAGACAGAGGACGAAGAATTGAGGTCGGAAATGAAAGTTTTCAGGGAATCGGTACCATGTGGCCAGAGAAGGAAGATATCATCGATGTATCTGAGCCACAATAGATTTCAGGAGTTGTTTTAATAGGAATTTTTTCTCTGTGAGAACAAGAAAGAGGTTTGCATAGGAAGGGCTGAATCTGCTGCCCATGGTACAGCCCTTGATTTGCAAGAAGAATTTATCGTTAAAGGAAAAGGAGTTGCGGGTGAGGATAAACTCGGAAAGACTAAGGAGAAAATCTGTGCTGGGTATGTGTGGCTCAGGGCGTTGGGAGAGGTAATGTTTGAGAGTGGAGAGACCTTCTGAGTGGGAAATCAATGTGTACAGGGATGTTGCATCTATAGTGGCCATAGTAATATCGGTATCTACAGGGAGGGAGGTAGATTTTAGCCTTTCCAGGAAATGGTAAGAATCTTGGTGTGTGACAGTAGGGAATGGACTATCGGTTGGAGATAGTGGCCTACGAATGCAGAAATTCTTTCGGTTGGGGAGTGACGGGAGGATAAAATCGGCCGACCGGGATTCCCAGGTTTGGGAATATTTGGAGGGATATAGAAATGAGGGGTGGGTGGGTGGGAAGGGGAGGGGTGGGACAGGTCTGAAGGAGATAGACACTCATTTGGCCCGTTGGCCACGAGAAATTCAATTAGTTCTTTTGTAAGTGCGAGGTTTGGATCTTCAGGGATTTGCCGGTATGCAGACGTATCCGAGAGTTGTATTAGGATCCTTAATTAGCCTTCTTAGTCCAGTGGATTCGGTAGGAGACAGGTTGGGTCGAGGATTTAAGGACTTGAGGAAATACGGGTTGGAAATTCTGGCAGGAGAAGGTTTATAAAAATTTCAATTGGATGATTTGGGGGGAGAGGATTGGGTTCTTGGGCAGAAGCCGGCTTGAATTTATGCTAGGCGTTGTGAAGGGGTCTGAAAACTTGCTGGAGTGTTGGGAATCCCAAAATGCCTTCCACCGGAGATTCCGGCAGAAATGCAATAGGATTGTCACGTGGTTTACTCTGGGGGTGGGGATGAAAGAGAGGCCCTTGTTCAAAAGGGAAGTCAGATTTGGGCTAAGGGGTTTGGAAGAAAGGCTAACCACGTGGCTTGCAGAGTCCGTCTCCTCGTCTAGCGGGATGGGGTGGTGGGTATGGAGGGTCTAGAGCGTGGGTATCTCTGGGGAAGAGGCCCTCGAGGGCCCGATTGAAGTACAATTACATGTACCATTTATAAAATTGTTTTGATGGACAAAAATTATACGATGAATAAAAAATTAAAATATTATTTCAGTTCATATATGATGTCCAAATGGCAAAATATCATAACAATAAAAAAATGACAGCTTACATCATATCCCTGAACAGAGTGGTATGATCGATTTTTTATTCTCTCCAGGATGGCTGAACCATTACGTGGATCATCTCCATTCTGAAGAACTTCAGACAAAGCTCTAGCATATATCATGACAGCATCATAGAGATGTGCAGCTCCTATTGGGACCTAAATTACTCAACGATAGAGAAAGTAGCATGGTTAAAAATTCACAGACTTGTAATACGAGTGAATTACAGACTGGCACAAAAAATTGTTAATAATGTTACATGATATTTAATTAGAAAAACAAATATAATTTGATAGGAAAACGGTGTCATGTAGTCTCCACTTTGCTTTAAGACCTCTCAAATGCAGCTTCTGCGTTATGATCACTTCACACACCTGGATGACGCATGGCACAAATCTATGTAAATTAGCGAGTCTTAATTTCAACCCAATTGAAAGTTTCATATAGTGTATTTACTTTCCAGAAATCAGATAAGGAAAGGATTCACAAGCAAGGATTTAATTTGGTGGTATGGAGGCACATCTGACCATCAAACAAGCATTATTAAAGCCGATGTGATTGGCTTCTTGCTCATATACTTACTAACTAATGTATGCTTGTCTAAAATTCATACATGTTTTGTGCTTCTAATGGCAGTAGTTTCCCTGAGATATATCAATTTGTGCACACATTTGCAATGCCGAATGTTAAAATAAATTTTAACTAAATAAAAAGAATATATCTACGAATTCTCAGTGGACTAATTTGTATTGGACTAGTATTCTCTGAAAACATTGAAGGTCAAATATGAATACAATGTGCCATGAAATGAAGATTATTATATTAAAATTATACCTATGTTTATGCAAAGCAAAATATGTAACTTTTACATATTATAAAAATGATGTTACATACCGTTAAGGTTTCAAAGATGGTGTGATGATAAGGCACACAAAAAGGTGACCTAACTGAGAAAGTCTTTATCTTTTCACAGAATTGCCTGAAATAAAGAAAATATTATTAGGAATTAAAAAAAATTATTCCCAATGAAAAATATTTACAGGGTGATGTTTGGTGGGTGGTAAGAGAAAAGGGGTCTTTAAAGGGTAAGAAGAGCTTTAGAATTTCTAGGGATTTAGAAATATTTTCACAGACCGATCAAAATATTTTACAATTGGTTGCCTTCTTTTACAATAATAATAAGAGAAATGTAGTACTGCGAGGCTTTTAAAAATATATGCCACTAGTATTGTGATACGTGTACTGTTAGACCAATAACACTGAATGAAATAATGAAAGGAGAACCGAACATCACCTTGAGGAAAGAAGGCAAAGGCAAAATGAACCATAGACGGAGCTATTGACACTGATCATCCGGAGCAAAGGTCACGCGCATTGAACTCCTATATAAATGTATACGTATTTTCAGGGTCACGGGGCGTAGATGCCTACAGGTATTACCATGCAATGAACTTCTAGGAGCTAATTTATGATTGAGGATATGAATGAAAATGAAAATTTATGAATTTCCTAGATGGTAAAAGTCATCTAGGGAATCACGTTTCGACAATCTACCGAAAGTTCGCTACAGATTCTGGCGCAATTATTATCAAAGAATAGGACTATGGATTTCCTTTTGCGAAGCCTTATCATTCAAAATTGTGTTTACGGTTGAATATATTCTTCAGTCAACCATTTCATTAAGATGTAGTACCCTTGTGACATTATTTTTTCATTAAAAAATTTCTTTGAATCTATCGGGTTATCTACCTGCTGCAAATTACTCAGTTGTAAATGGTATTTACGGTGAAAATTGCGCCAATACTTTTTGAGAGCGTATTGAAACTGCTTTAAATATATGAAAAATCATAAAAAATAGAATATCAATTACCAAGAAATCAGATAGGAATGTTACTGGGGACCAATAAGCTAACATATTTTTTTTGAAGTATTTTTATAAATATCTATTCAAACTTTTCCGCTACTTAAATTCACATACGTATGCAGAAACGTAAAATGTGCCAATGAATGACCCAAAGGTTTTTTTGTTTTTATATTGCGTCTTTTTTTACTGATTTCAACTTATTTACGAAGTTCAGTGAATGACATTCTCGTAAGCCGTCATCATACTCGTATAGACGTCTTTACTCTCACAATTCGCCAGATGTGATGTGAGTGCTACGTCGAATACGCTATATTGGAATTAATATTTTAATATGGCTTCTTCGCTAAGGAACTAAGGGGAACTGCCGAATGTATAACAAAACAGCGTGTAGATAATGGTAAAGGTTCTATTCTTTCAGTCTTCAAAGGTATGGTTTAGGATAAATACTATTAAAGAATCCATTGTTCGAAATTTTCATTTATTCCTATTGCCCAAAGCTACCTGGTCAAGGAATAAATGTACCCGTATTCCAAGGCTTCATTTAGGGAAAACGTGATGAGGAATTTCTCCCCCTCTGTCCCCCGAGTTTATGAGTTTTATAATACTTTTACGATCTTGCGTGAAAGCGTAGGCATAAGACGAACCATAAAATATAAAATGCATAAAGTCATTCATTTAATAAAAAAATTGTGCGTCAGGAATTGAGAATTGCTCTTCTAAGTAAGGAAGTGCTATTCTTCTCTTGATATGTTGTGGAAGTTTATCATGTATTTTTATACACATCGCTTTTAAGTTTGTAGAACACATATTGAACGAGTCTACTACACTATTCCTGGCTCTCGTGTTATGATTGCACTATTTTTTCAGAACATTGGCATATTGCTCGTAACAAATGAAACGTTGAACATATGAACGTAAACTATGCCTTTATATAAAATTTGCAAAAATATTTTATCATAGGTAGTGAGTACACGAATTTTTACTACGATAATAATTTGGTAATATACTGTTTATATTTGATGCTGGAAGGACACAAACTTAATGCCCCGACATTTCTTAGCCTGACAATACCCAATCTGATATCCCAAACTACGATAAAATCCTCCCCATACCTCTCCTACTTAACGTTCTCCCTTATATTACATTCTTCAACATTCCATCCCCATTTAAAATACTCTGCATTCACAATTCCTGCCTTCTTAGAATTTCTCCCCTTCCCCTCCCCTACCATTCCTTGAACTTCTTCGTTTGTATTTCTTTCCGATCATTTTACCTTTTTCATCCTTCTCTATAAACAAATCTCAGTAGTCTCCCATGCATGTCTATCATCTTGATTCCACGACCAAGTTTCCGCGCCATGCGAAATCACGCTTCATGTCATGTTTTCACCAATCTTCCCCCAATATCCTTACTCAATATCCCTGTCATCAACTGTGTCCTCCTTGTGAAAGCATCTTTTCCTAGAGAAATTCGTCGATTTCTTACTCCCCAACTACCACGACCTTTTTGGTCTGAAACTATTTCAAGATAGGTAGATTAGCTGTTTTGCCTGCTCTAGTTTAGTCCTCCAATGCTTAACTTAGCGTTACTGATTCTTACATACCTCATAACCTTGTTTTATTTAAATTTATTCTCATCACATACCTGTACCTTTTACAGTGATCATATAACGCATTCCGCAATTACAACCCCGTGGCTGGCCTGCTAATTAAGGCTCGTTCATCCTCAAACCGCGGTGTTATGATTCCCCCCCGGCATTTATTCCTATCCCCAGTTGTTCCCATGGCTCTTTTTTTGATTCCCTCCAAGTGTACGCTGAAAATCCCTAGGGCTACTGTAATCCCCTGTATCACTCCTCTTGTTAACACTGATGCATATTTTTCGGAGGCCATTGATACCAAAAATACTCTTAATATTGTTGCATTTATACTTGGATTATAACCTATTCTTATCTAATTGACTTATTCACTTAGGACTGATCAGCAAAAAACTAAACACACTAGAAATGGTTTACAACTTTGAAGGCACATTCACATATAAATATCTCGTCATACCGATGAATATTTTACACATCTCTATAATAAAAAGGCCATCAACGCATTCCTCATAAACTTCGCTGATAAAATGGATTTGTAGCTCTTTGATCTAAATTAGCAGGGAAAAGTAAATTACAGCGATTGTCTAATGAGCAAGCTGGTCACATTAATAAAAACTCAATTAAGCTGCGTTAAAATTAAACGTTTGGAAGATAAGAACCGGCTTGAATTATATCAAGTAATTCAAATCGCTCATAAGGGGTGTGTGGAAGAAGGTATTATTTCGTCTCAATCTCACCCCAGTAAAAATGTTTTATTATTATTATAAATCTTATTTTCAAAATCGATTTGGAGATAAAATTATTGCGCTATTAATCTGATAAAATTGTTTAGTTTGTGCATTAGATATTAAACGGTAATTTCATTTTAAGATTTGCTGATCAATTGAAAAAATCTGTTTGTAAATTTTAAAAATCATTTACGTGAAAAATGTCATATCCCTGTGAACAGAAAAAATAAACCATACCGGGACTCAAAAGAAATCTTGAACCGAGAGCATTCTACCTGTGTTTTTCAGATTTCAAAAACATAAATACCAGTGAACTTATTCAAAATGTTTATGAAGCTTTCACGTGTCCGAAATCTCGTAATATTCTTCGACGTGAAACACTGAAAATAGGAACCAGCAGTTATTAACAATAAAATATGCATCGACTATTGCACCTAAAGCAACCATTATTCGCGCATTTCTTGTGCTATAAAAGAAGTTTTTTTTACCTTTATTATGGATCATATCGGGTTATTAAAAATATATACATATTTTTTTTAATTACAGAAAGCTCACAAATAAGCTTAGTTTTCAATTTCTTGCATTTATTTTGCACAGTGATAGATAGCAAATAGGCTAAAGAATATTTAAAGGCTATTCAATAAGAAACAGCGTTTGAACTATTTTCTTCCAGCTTCGCACTCAGATGAGTTACAGAACATATTGAAAAATAACTTTTGACTTATTGGATGATTTTTTAAAGATTTATGGCTCCTCAGAACTGCAGTAAAGATACGATGATTCTGCATATTATTCAGAGTGGATTTTAAAAAGGAATTTGAGGATTTTTAAAAATATGATTGTTTTCCTTACACGCCGAACCGACTACAATAATTTGACCTTAATTGGTAATACATTGAGTATCAAAACTCCAAAACAGTGCTCCTGGAAGTGATGGTGTACTTTCCGTGCTGATGATATTCTCATGCCCCTAATTCGGGAGGTGCATATTTTCAGCCGTCAATTTGTACGATTCGCTACAAGGAACTTGCGGCTCCTTTTACTGTTTTAAATAAACATTTGTAACAAAATTGAAACATGGTTATGCAGCTACTCCGAGTTCTAAACCTGCGAACCCCTGAATATGAAAATTATAAACGCTATGAAGGACAGTCACCGTGCCACCACATTAGTATGAGAAGCAATCCCCGATCTGTCAACTCGAATAAGAATCCTGAGAGGTTATGCAGCCGAATTAGCCTTACTCGTAATCCGGGTCGCGTGGATGTGAAGGCGTCAGCTTGAGAACTGAGCGGAATCCCATGATGTCCGTCAAATAGAGTTCACTGCCATTGAGTGAATACATTGGCCTTTTAATGAACCTGTTGTTGCTCTTCGAGTCGTAGCTGACGGGTACACGTTGCTTCATTTCGGCGTCTCTGAGAAATGGGTCCAAGTAATCTGGAAAAGAAAAATAAAAGACATAATTTCAGTTCCGTTTCTAAATGAGTCTAACAATACGAGTATCGAATTTACGATATTGTATACGATAACGAATATTTGATTTACGAATATCTCGTATATCTATCGAATGATTACTTTCGTTCATTTTTATTTGTTTATTAGGCGTAACATGAATTCTTGCGAAATAAAATTTTGAAAGCATAATAGTTGTCCATAACGTTAGGTAATGTCATTTAAAGATAAACCTCTATTATGTATTGCATAAGACATAAATAATATTTCCTTTAAATTAGAGCCCTTATTACGTAGAATTTTTTAGAACTTCCGCGGAGTAAATTATCCTTAATGGCATTGCCAAATTCGCCGTGGCGGTGCGGCACCGTAGCGAAAGCGGTCAATTAATTTTCTAGCAACACGTCATGCATCTCGTTACACTTCCTATTTTCGTGCTGACTACACACTCATATTTTCTCTTCCTACAGTAGAAGTCATTAGATTGAGTCATAAATAGAGGTTTTTAATGAGAGTACAATGTAAATATTTCTTGGTTTTTTCTACAAAAAATTGAAACTTTGAAGTAATTTTATTTCATAATTGTTTAGTGTATTAAAAATGTTCCCGCAACTTCACCCAGGTTGACGAAGGATTGAAACCAGACTTTTAGGAAGATTTCGCTCCCTGGTCGGTGTCAATATAGCAAAAGGGCACACGATGACACTAACGACAAGACAAGATGATAAATGAGAAACTTACCCCGCTCCAAGATCTTCAACTTTCTTTTCGGGTCGTAAATCTCATCATCAACAGAGATGATGACGTACTCCCCTTTGTCCAAAAGTCTTCTCCTGTGAAGGCACTTGACAAAATCCACGAGTGCTATGTGTTCGCCTATGAAAACGTACACTAAAATGAAAAAGCAATGAATGAAATCATACCGTGATATAGTTTGCAGGCACAGTTTATTGGACTGAAACATTTTACTTGAAATTATAATTACTAGTAAAAATCTTTTGTAATTGCTTCTCTCTTCATTTCCAGGTTTTCCATCCACGTTGGTTGTCTTCGGGTGACGATTGTTTCGCGGGCCATCCTGCCTGCGTCTTTAGGTCGAAGGTGTTCCACCTGAAGACGCAGGCAGGATGGCCAGCGAAACTGTCGCCACCCGAAGGAAACTGACGCGGAAGGAGAACCCGGAAATGAAGAGACAAGCAGTTCAACGCCGCGGAAACCTAAGAATCTTTTGTGATCATTTGTTATACTGCGTCTGGTTTAAAATATGTTAAATTTAGTACAAAAATTTTAGAAATCATTTTGATTTGGGAAGAATTTTAGAAATTAGCTATGAAAGCAATTTCCAATTCATCATTTTCACTCACATAGATAATGAAATACATATTTTAGACAGGCCAAGGGAAAATGAGTGAACTGGCTCTTCATTAAAATAACATCTGGGGTATTTGAATCGAATACCTAGTCAAAACTTAACAGTGTTACCGTTCTGTATCGTGGTACCGTTCGTTATGAGTTACCGTAACTTTATCATTTTTTCTAAAGTGTTGAGATAATTTTCCTTCACTGACCGTGGCTTAGAGGCCCTTGTTAAAGTTTTATCCATGAAAAAGCATGTTACTATAGCTAAAATGAAGTTCTACTAACCTCGAGTTCGCTGGTAGGTTTTGGAGACAATGTGATCCATTTCACCAAACTTATTCGGAATGTAGTCCGAAAACTGGCAAATGTCAATTATTTGCAGTCTATAGAGTTTCGATAGATCCTAGAAATGTAGATAATAACTGAATTTGTTAATAAGAAAATTATATTATTTTCTAAAGAACATGAAATAATGTCTTCCCCGAAAAATTAAACAATGTAAATGCTTTAATAATGACCACATTTTTTGCATAGACCTTGGTTTACACTTCTTCTGATTACGAATGCTTTGTTGTGACTCTAACTGATGAAGCGTAAATGATAATTTTAAATATTTAGACCGAAACCGTCGTGGCTCAACAGCTTTCATAGTAAGCAGAATAATTGAAGGCCAGGTGATAAAATATAACTCTGTATCACAATCTTTAGCTTCTTTCCTCAAAAATACCAATAAAATATTTCAGGAGAGATTTCAGCAAAGTCGATTTTACAAAATTAAAAAAAACCCACTCTGGTCTGACGATGACGATCAATTGGAAGGTAAGGCCTAAGCAAGAAATGCTACAATTTCTGATTGAGAAATCACTTAAAAATTGTTCACTAATTTGATAGGCCAATTATTGAGGTGGATGAAATTTAATTCTTAAACTTGATGTTTCACTTTGCGAGCCATTTCAAAACACGAAGTAAAAATACACGATGGTATGATTGCTAGTTCTTATGTCAACGATAAATTGGTAAATGTCACGGTAAATAACCAGTGCATACTAATAACAGTGACAAATGGTACGTTAATATAGAGTTTCACACCGATAAATGGATGCGAATCGCCCGAAATATATTGAAAGTTAAATAGTGTAAATAAAAGAGATATCTCATTGTATATATTCCTCACTAATCAAATTTTAGCTGTTGGAATGTCTTCAAAGGACACTTTTTATTTACATTATTTTTATAAAAGATTCCATGCAATAAAGGCTATTCCACAAGTAGTGGGTTAAAGCGTTCATAAAAGCATCATCTTCTTTTATTTTCAAAGAAATAGCTTTAATTCAGTGCAAAAATTAAACGATGAAGTTATATAATGTGAATATTTTAAATATATAGTCCACTTGCTTTAGACATCTAAAAACTGAAAAGACAATTGATAAATTAAATAATAAAGTCAAAACGAAAGGTCAAAGCTTATCATAGAATGTGGTAATGGCCAAAAAATAGGATGTAATGTTTTAAGAAGCATTTTGGGTTCTTGAGTATCTTTACTGAATATATAATACTACAATAAAGTTAAATTTCAAGGAAAAGCCTGACTCCTTCAATCAAGAAGGAAAATGAAGGGACATAACTTTAGTTTGAGTAAAGGTTTGCCATAAAAGTGTTAAATTATTATGAAGTTCATATGTAAATGAATTAGGAAGGAGCATCCGGGTTCTGGAATACCACCTGAGGATAAAGGTTCCCAGTAAAGATGAATTTTGAGGCAAGAGCAATAATCAATTAAGTCCTATTTTAAAAATGAGATGCATGAAAGCAATCAAATTCCGTTCAACGTGGGGCACTTAGAAATACTTACGGAGATCGCTTCTTTCACCTGGATCCACGTGGGCTCACTGCCGACCACCATGACAAATTTTTTCCAATTAAACGTCCTTAGAAGAGCCACAACAGACTTGGATACTTTAGAGGACGGCGGTAGAGTTCTGGAAAAGGTATAGTAAAGCCTCTTGTCCGATACGCTTTTGTCGGTGCATTTCTGGGGAGGAAAATTCGATAGACGTACAAGCATTAATAATTTACACACTCCTATGAGGGCATTAGGAACGGAAAATGCCTAATATTTTGGCGAGCATTTGAAGAGAATGGTAGTGTGTATGTTTCACAACAATTATTAAAAGACATTATTTTGTTTAACTTAAAAACTAATTGAAAATTAGAATAAAATTTGTGCGACAGTCCTTTCAGAGTCAAATGCCGGAAACTCTCTCTCTCTCTCTGACGTAGAGAACATATTTATGTTTTATTCAACATTTTTAAAAATAATGGTCACAACCTTGGAACCCCATCTTTTGTGTGTTTCCGGCATCGAAATTAAACAAAATGTGGATACTGACAGTGCATATTACGGAATTATGGGTCAAGAATTTATCATAGATTTATATAAAAGTATTCTGGAAAAGAATATTGACCTTACTATGCACTCGATTCTTTAAATACTTCCACTAATATTTCTTTCATGCTTACATACTTGTTCTCATTTGTTAAGCTCGTAAATAAATTGAGGAAATTCAACAAATTGAATTGAATTTTTTGTTGAAAAAATATAATTAACAGTATAGCTGATAAATAGTTGGATCAATTTCCCTAAAATTTCCCATAACTTTATCTATTAAAATTCAAAATGCCTTCAAAATAAATCAATGAATTTGTAGCGAATAATTATTTGTATTCATTTTGGGTATCCATATACGTCTTTAGTTCACGCAGTTTAATGAACTATAACTTCTCACACAGATAATTTTATCTACGTTTGATTATAGTTTTTTTACAATACCTAAGTTTTCTTCCTTTCTGCTTAAAACATGTTATACATTTTTGCATTCGTTTCAGTATTTAAAAAATCAGCGTCTTTGGAAAACTACAACTCACCACTTCTTCTTCATCACTGTAACATTTTCTTTTATATTTGAGTATGCACTCCAATATTTACTAACATGTCCTATGTGCAGCCAATAATGAAGAATACTTATCCGTGAGCTAAGGGAAATCTCGTAATCAACAAACAATCAGAGGTGCTTCATAAGTTACTGCTCACGATACTAGACCCTTTTTAAGCCAATAATAAACATAGTTTTTTGTTAAAAAATCGTTTTGCAATTTCCAAAGTTGGGTTATAAACCCATAACTTTTATCGCGCAGCCTTCCACTTGCCTTTCTTTATCTATAAATATACAAGTATAATTCTTATTCGGAGTTCTGCGAATCGAAAAAGTTTAAACGTTAAAACACGGCATGTCATGGTTTATTTATAGAGGTTTTTCAATAAAGTTAAAAACATTGAAACAATCTCATTGTTCACTCTCTTAGTTAAATATTCGATCCAGATTATTGCTCTTGAGGATAGTTTGAGGCAGCCGTATGTTCTCCAAAATATTTTTTCTTTTTTCCTTCCTCGATGACGTCCTACGACCTCCTACGCGCTGACAGGAGTTCGTTTTCCTCACTTCGCCTTCACCTAAACACTCCTATCTATTTGCCTCTCTTTGGGGCGTTTTGCTTTCTAAGGGTTTTCATTACATTCTACATTTTGACACAAATACTTCTCAGAAGAAATGATTTGAGGATATTTTATTTACATTAGGAATTGGTAATAGAAACGGCCACTGGAGCGCATTCCTTGGAAATTCATTACTCTGCGCTTCATATTTAGAAAAGAGTGAAATAAGAAGAAAATTTCCAGCCAGGAGAAACCTTAAAAGAAGCGACTCCTTATTTGTGTGGGAGAAAAGGAGACATGAGCGCCCCATTTGGGTTGTCACCGCCATTGTTCGGTGTTTCTGATTGATGAAAAGGTATGAATTCGCCGAATTTATGTATAGAAAGTTTGGAAACTTTGACTTCGAAGCCCTATCCATTGAGATGTGTACGAGCTAAACGTAAACATGAATAACGCGCATTTAGCTCCGATTTTCCACCCATGAGGCTTTTATTGAATTAGCTTAACTTATTTTTCGTTCTTCTCTATTTTTTTTGAGTTTGATGCTTTCAATGTCTACGATTCAGATGTTTGACGTCATTTATTCGTTACAACATGAGTTACCAATTTTATTCATCCAAATTAAACATAATTTTAACCATATATTCTTCAAGTTACTACGTTTTTGGTTTTAATAATATGGAAATTAAATTATAAACGTTATAATAATAAATGAAGCTGAGATTGTGGTGAAAACTTCTCTTCTCTTTAAGTTAACGCATTATCGTTAAGCTTTTTAAATCAGACTTCCCTGAGTCAACTGTTTATACTTTTGTGTAAAAAGGAGGCTTCAGAATAAACAGGGAGAGAATCAGAGCAATTAATATGCTACCATTATTTTTCTACTACAGTATGTCTGGACTTATTCACTTTCACGAATGACGGATTTAAATGAATTGGTAAAATATAATAGTGCTCAACTGAAACAATAGAGTTCAATTAGCAATTAAATGGAATTCGCGGTCATATTACCTCAGGATGTCTATCATCCAGCGGACGGATCACCTAAAACGATGTTATTAACCACCCACCTATCTTCTCTTCGCCTATCCATTTAGTGCGGCACTACCCTGAATCGAAGAGAACGACATTAAATTCGCGCACATCTTCCGTCCTAATCTAAACACCCTTTTGATTCGATGGGCAGATGGGCCCTCCTAACGGGAACTGCAAGGGGCTTTGAGAGTGGTATTCCGGCGGCAGTACGGTCGGCTCTGACGCATGGTGTTCTCCGATTCCACCCCAGAGGTGATTTGAATTCGATATTCTCCCCCATGCTGCCGAGCCTCACACCCACCTGAAAATCCTTCTCATATTTCAGAACGCCATGAGCCAATCTACATATCCCTGCGCGTGCAGGGAAGCATCAGCGTCAATATTGACATGACAGTGTTTGGTACATTGACTTTTTGCTGAATCTCATTTTTATTTTATCGCGGTTAAAAACTCCGTACCTAATCAGTTTAAGTTAGTTCGCTCCTTATTATAAACGCTTTCGAAAGGTTAAAATGTATTTATTATATTGTTCATTAGACATCTGCGCATATGCTCTTGGTACTTCAGAGGTCAATTTATAAATTCTTGTTATTCGGGCCTTTGTTTAAAATCTGTATACTCGTATCTTTCATGATTTTATGAGAAATTGCTTAACACAAATAACAATTCAGAAAGTATGAGTGCTTATAATCGTTTAAATTAACTTTTTTTAAATTTTAGCGTTCAAATTCATTTCAATTAATAAAATTGGAATACTTGATCGTGAATTAAGTTTACCTTTTAATATTCAACAGAGGTATGAATCATTACATAAACATTAATCATTATTAATGAATCGAGAAGTGCACAACGTCTTATTTTAGGAGATTTTAAGTCAAAATTAAGTTACTGACCACATCATAGAACAGTGCTAGGTTAGGAATAAGGTTATTATATTTACTACAACTTCTCGATAGCATCAGACTCTCAAAGACTGACATGGATTTGTTAGATATTATTCTACTGTGAACATTTCCTGCCGCGAAGAATTTAATGGGTCTCATCCTCTTGCTCGTCCCATAAAATGGTTTATATTTTTATAGAGCCGTCGAAGGGGTCCGTAAAAATAAGCCATGTTCATAACAAGCAAATGAATTAAAGTCTCGAAAAAATGTAATTCCCTCTTTATTTCCGTGTTCTCAATAAATAAAAGAGGAAGAAAATTATAAATTTAATTGTCAGCTACGCTATTCTGGAAGGACGTTTGGTGCCCCCGATTCTACCGTGAGTAAAAAAAAACAGAAAGATTCGATGCCCTGCTATAAATGGCACATTTATCCAAACATAAATCGCAGTTAAAGAATATGATCTTGAATAACACTTGCCCTCGGAATATTTACGGCTTCTTTCACGCGGTCACTTTGGTGTTCACAGCAATTCTTCACTTTTGCCTTTCCTTCGTGGCACCTTAGTCCTCAATTTGAAGGTGTGAACGCAGCGACCGATAAAGCACACGTGCGGAACGGAAAACATTTGCACATAAAACTGGAGTAGGAGGATAACTGTATTGGCAAGGAAGTAAAAATGGAAATGATTCTCCAAAAATCAATTAAATATTTTTACGAAAAATAAAACTGCCAATACGTTTTTTGCCTCCTAATTCGTCATACTCATAACGGTTTAGCTGCCATAAATTTGAAATAAGATTGCAATTTATATTAACGGATATAAAAATGTAGCCATTCAAACCAATAATAAAGGAAAAAAAATTTACAAGGGGGTTGGCTGATAATTGAATTACTCGAAAAGTGCGGTGCGCGTGTTTGGTCGATTGCTTGAGTGTTTCCGGTAGGATAAGTCCCAGCAGTAATCTGATGGCCAATTTTTGTGGTTAGTGACATAAACATTTAATTGTGATTCTCAAATACTCGATTGGATGTAGTACATTTATTACCATGATTGATTTCAAGTAAAATTCTTATTATTAACTATGCAAAAATAATTATATCGCAGGTGATTATTCAATTCAATTAGGTCATATGGTGTGTTTTCTCTTGTAAATGCTCATTTATAAGTGAGGAGGACGGATTTACGGAGAGTATTTAAGATTGTTTTATACACATAAGATCTATAAACATTCCTCAAATCATAGATACCGAACGTAAATTGAATCTGATGATGCTGTTATATTGATAGAATTGAGCTCTTACGGCTAGTAGTATTGAATGAATATAAAAATCCAATAGCCGTAAACAGTTTACCTTTCTAAACAAAGTACAAATGAAATTAGTTGGCTAACGCCACAAGTCAAGAAGGGGTAAAAGGTAAAAAGGAAAGGGAAAAGAAAGGTGAATACGAATACGCGTATTTCGGCCACAAAGTAGCCCTCTTCAGCGTATTGAAGGGTAATCGTCACGACAACAAAAGTCGAAGTGAGAAAGGGTAAGGGCAATCCGAAGAATATATAGTGTAACATGTGGGGGGAGGGGGGTTGGTGAAAGAGACAAGAGCCAATAGACAAAGCTGATAGTAGAGGAGTTTGAAAAGATAGGTTATGTAGTGATGGGGAGGGGGAATTACACGATCAAGAAAATGACCATTGCAAAAAGGTGGGGGGAAGTGAAGGGGAAGCTTAGCACAACCGTTTAGCGAACGTTGGTGGGGTAGGGAGAAGTGAAAGGCAACCTACAGACAAATAGCCGTTGAGGATGTGGGAAAAACTTTATAGAGGATGAAGGGAATACCTCAAAAACGGAGAATTGATAGTTTAGGGAAGGGAAAGGAGAAGGGATGAGAAGCACAAACGTTGAAGAGACTGTAGGTTTACAATGAACTAAGGGCTATTTTAAATTTAACAGGGAGAAAAGCGAGGAATATGAAATAGGTCCGGTGACACTGTTTAGGAGATTGTCTCTGTTTTTGAAAATTAAAATGCTCTCATAAGCGTCAAGTATAATGCTGTTATGAAAATACATGTATACACTAACTTGGAAACTACACTAACCAGTGTAAAAGATCCGATTTGTCCTTTGGGGCTGTTGCCATCGATTTAAGCTGTTGGTAAAGGAGTCTAAATTTTGTGGAGAATGCTTTCAACACCGTTATAAACAGGTTGTTACGTTTTTAGTACAGGCAATACCGCACTTAGAACTGCATCGACGAAATGGTAAAGTGATACCTTGAAATCTTGAAAGAAAACGATGACCAAATATTTTGAACATGAAATCCATGGAAATTTGGATTTTGCTTACTCGTTCATGAGTTAAATACTACGGGAGCAGATGTACATTCATAGACCAAACCGTAACTATGGGCCCTTTCAACGGGATTCTTCTACAGATCTGTTCTTTAAGATAGTTTCACGCTGATAATTTTCTTTCACTGTTGGATCGGGCTGTTCTGTCATGCCTATGGTAAACGTTCCTAATGCTGGTACTAAATTAAATTTTATAGAATCCAATGCAATAATATATGATCGCGGGTGAAATTTCACGTCACATTACTCTGATTATGCCCCTTTACACTAGTTTATCAACTTTTAAATTTTAACAAAGTCTATTTTTGCATTGCAGAAGTCTAATTCCAGCAGACATGGTAGACCTCAGTGGTCACCAATGGCTCATTATTTGAAGTTAAATTAACTCTCTACTCTTTATGTGGCACTGTAATTTAAAACTATTATGAACCTATTTAGTAGCCTATTCTGGCGTGATGTGGTGGAAGTCGAACATAATGAATAACTGATCGTAGCACTTTTCCAGTTGATAAAAATTTTTATTTTACGACCAGGTTTCGATGTATTACATCATCATCAGGTAACAAACTGAAGTTGTGTGCCGGCTTATCCTCCATTATGAACCTTTTAAGGATCTAAATAAAATGTATTTTTCTCAGTGACACAAATTAAGTAACTAGTAAAACCTGAAAAATGAAGGAAATTTCGATAGAAACTTGATGAAATCATATCATAAGATTGGAGCAAAATTTAGGGGTTTCCCATATTTACTATTCAGGGTAACGTAAGTTGTGATATCATTTTACTTTTTTTCATATTCAGCTTGATTGCCTTTTCCCTTTTCAGAATAGTTCATAAAAATTCCCTGGAATTCTACAGCACTATTTATTGATGAAATACTTGCTTTAAAGGTATTGAACCGGAAGATAGAATTGGGCGCCATATTTGCAAGAAAGTATTGGACATACATATCGCCAATTCCAATAAAAGAATCTGTCGCGGAGTCATTCACGGCAGTCTTGAGCAGTAGATGTGCTGGTAGAATGATAGAATTCTATTTACATACTATTTTCTCCCTGGGTCGACTCCGCGTACGTAATAAATGTGAAGATGCCCGCGCGTTTCCTTTAATATACGAAGCAGTGCCAAGGCCGTAGCTTTCACTCCTCGAATGACCTGGATCGATTTTAGTCATTGTCATGCCAGGAGTGAGGTTGACTGATATATTCATATGCCCCATCCCAGTAATTGTATTCTTTCCTGACTCGCTGAACATGTTGATAAAGGTTAAGGTAAGGAAATTACGAATGTGACCAAACAGTCTGCAATTTTTCCGTGGGATGCTTAACGAAAAGCATTACATTAACGAAAATATCTACTGCCATTTAAATGGCAATGCTCATATACGTACAGGACCGCTGAGCACGTTTTGCCCTTGACTGATTTTCACTTTTTCCGACTGTTTCCATAACATGTTACGCATGTCGTTTTGTATATGAATTATTATAATGGTGACTTATCAAAATTTTGTTGACTATTAATGGAATGTTATTTATTTACTTTGATGATTGTGATTTTTCAATAAAAACTCAGTAAAATCATTAAGGGAAGAAATATTTATTTCATAATAAAAATATAAATTAAAAGTAATCAAATTGGTTGGATTTTAATCATGTTTGGGATAAAAAAATAAATACTGAATGTCAGTTTACTGTTTATTCGATTCTCTCGATTCGATTGAAATAAACTCGATTGAATCAATATTTAAAAATAATATACATGAACTTTTTAAAGGTTAACAGTTTCATAGGTTGGTGTAGTGGAGGGAATAAAGTAAGGATATAGTTCTTTTCCACAAAATGAAACTTCATTGTCTCTCCCACATTTAATGCTAAAATGTCTCCCTATAACTAAAATTTTAGGAAATACTTTGAAATTTTTGGCTTTGCGCCAAATTCTCATTCTATTTGAGTGGTGATTGTCAATAGCGATTTCGTCTGCAAATGCTTCGGGATATTTTTTACAAATTATAACACTTGCAAATACAAATATCTATTTTTATAAAAAACCACAACTTGTGGTTAAATTATGCGGCAAAATTTATTAAGCTTACTTTAGTTAAAAATGCTTCACTAAATATCAATATAAGATATTAATAAATTATTCTAGAAACTCATCGTTCAATGATTAATATATGGAACAAAAAATTAATAACTCCTACCTGAGGGAATACAAACACTCGGAAGTTTTGCAAAGCAAAATAAAATATCATCTGGAATGCCAATTATGAATATATGAGACATTACTCGTACATTAAACATAAATAATGTATAACGAAAATTTCTGTTGGCTATTAGAAATTAATTTCATTTTTCGCTTAGCAACTGAGGGCTCACTGATTTTCAGCTGGATCATTCATTGTCATTGAATAAATATTTCTCGCTTCCCTGTGCAAGTTTTAACTTTTTGTACTCTTGTAAGCTTTGAAGCGTGATTTTCTTATTAATTGAATATCTAGCTACACTATTTTCACATTTGTAGTTTAAAAACCTGCACCGCAAAGTAAAAAACAGAATGGCCACTGGCTTGGAAAATTTACGAAACCACAGAAAACACTAGGAATTTATTTTGGAGTGGAAAACTCTTTGGAGGCATATTAGCAGGCTGTAGAGCGCCCCAGAAATTGGCGTATGAACGAGCACGAGTCTAAGATTTCAATTTATTGGTAAGAGTATACTTATTAAAATGATAATACGCATAATTATAACACACACATACACATATATATGTATATATATGTGTATAAATATATGAATTTATTTGGGAGGTGTACTTCTCTTAATCTATAAATTTAGCACTTATAATCTTTACAACAATAAAATATTAAGGTTTTATCCATACATTATGCAGAATTAAGCAGTTGCGTGTCTTCTACGCCTCTCATGTGCAAGGAAGCAAACGGGTCCAGATTAATTCTTGTCTGTTAGAGATAAACAATGTTGGAATATGATGTGAAAACGGTCCCACTGATATCAATGGAAATTTTCCATTATTTAAGGTACAGTGCCCATTAGAGGATAGATTATGGGTTTTTAAATAAACTCACAGACTCATGCAAATTTAAATTTACATTTTCTGCCGACCAAATATCGGCTCTCACCCCAACTCTCTTTTTCTTCCTCCTGCAGGTAATCACTCCACCAAATATACTTCCCCTTCCACTTTAACGGCGGGCGATGCGCGTACGCCACAGGTGGGGCATCCTAAAAGAGCATCAAGGCCAATACCTTGACTCGTACCACATTTTCTTCATCGACCCCTGATCACCCTCTATTTAGGAAGGAGGGTTGGTACGATTTTGATGGCAACAGACCAATGTAGTACATATGCCAGTTATCTGACGATGCGCTTATATATAGTATGTATACGCCAGGTCATTTATCACTTTGTCGCCTTTATCTCTATTATAAAAACTACAATGACCATTCAGGCAAAGCCTGGTGCCTTAACTAGCAATTTATACATGGGAAATACAGCAGGATTCTCGAAATTACATGCATTCATATAATTCACTATTGTAGTCTGAATTATTGGAATAGATGTTGAAGTTTTACTTAAAATCATTAACGGTTATCGTCAACTGCAGTGAATCTCTGTGGCTTGGTATTTTAAAGAAGCTCTCGAACATTTTTTTAAGAGTATATCTACATTTTAATATATATTACTAAGTCAACAGTACATTTTTTACCACTCAATATCAAACCTTACTTAGAGTTTGGATATTGAGACAAAAGAAAATTCATAGCTACGGAGCCTTACTAGGTATTTAAAGAAGAAGCATGATATCGGAAATATAACTTGTGAATTTTATAGTTTCATGAAGTAGAAGAAACCAATTAGCCATAATTTGCTGCATCATCTCGCGTTGTGCTCAGTTCAATACTGTTGGTATTACCAAAACCGAACCCGGTTATTTTCCGGAAAACATGGTGGATAGAGTTTACACTTAAAAATACGTATCTATCTATTTTACTGGCTTTTATTTCACAGTCGATATTCAACAATTTGGTTTCAACAGTTCAATGCTCTAAATAAGGGAAGCTGTTTGGACTTGGCTTTAGCCACGATGCATAAAAAGTTAGCAGATTAGGATTGAAATGTGAAGAGCGATCTAATTTCAAAGATTTTTGTTCCTTTTTCAAAGAATATTTTTATGTTTCAAAAACTTTCTTCGCCAATGAGGTCATCCAGTACATTACAAACCTCAGTGGGATCTTTGCTTGACGCTCGGAAGATAGAGACCTACGATGAACCCACAGAATTTAAAGGGAGGAGAAATATTAAAATAATAAACATGTAGAAATAAGGTATTGAATGCTCTTCTAGGTGAGCAGTTATCTGAAAAAATGAAGCTCTGCGTGTGTATCACCTCCTCCTGGACGAAGGAACGAGGGGTATATCAGGAATCGACTCTAAAAAAATTAAAAATTGATTGATTTAAGGAACTGAAAAATCTTTAAGTAAAGGGCAAATTCAAGAAATTAATTCAATTGATATTCAAAATGCGCCATGAAGAGATTAAGGTGTTCTTTTATTTAATTATGAACTCATGAACTGAGGGAGGTAAACAGGCATTTCCCAGGACCTCTTATACAATTTTAATTTTAGGGAGCTGGAAATTCTATCACCCAGTTTCCCTTGCATTGAGCACATTGTCGACGAGAGTATGGGCTTCTGTTAGCTACAATAAATTATGCTATAAGACTATTCGCTATTGATAGCGAGCGATATTCATGAGTTTGTAAACTTTTATAATACCGAAGTAGGTATATGGATAAAAGTTCAAAAAGGCAATTCTTCAGTGATTCTGGTTCCTTTTCCACGTTAATAATGGTGCTAGTGTGACGGATGTTTCGAATATTTATGGCGGAAAAGAAACGTATGCGAAAATATTGGAAGCAGAGGCCAATTTCGACAATAATGAAAACGGATCTTATATTCTTAGATCTGAATTTGATTCAGCAGTAAAAGATTTAAGAGCAAAAAACGCAACAAGGATCGACGATATACTCTAGGACCTATTAAAATGTCCAAGAAATAAGAATATGATACAGATACATAGCCTAACATATGATACGTATATAATAGCAGGAATAAAAATTGTCGTTAAGGCCCAATCTGGTTATAGAAGAAGTAGAGGAACAAGAGAAGCTATCCTCCCTATTAGATCCATCGTAGAGAGGAGGATTTAGAAAGATAAACCGACTATATCATATTACTCAACCTTGATAAAGCCTTCTTTAAAGTTATGATAGCGGAAATATGATAATACCTCTGTCCACTAAGGAAATTGGAAGATACTGCAACGGCAGGAAATTGACACGCGCCCTATAAACATACAGATCGAGCAGCGGTGATTAGATGCGGTTGAAATCAGGGAAGAAGCAAAAATAAAGAAAGGAGTGAGGCAGGGTTGCTCATTCCCAGCATTGATATTTAATGCGTATGTTGTGAAGGCAATCAACAAATCACAAAAAAGATAAGAGGTGTTCAAATTCAAGGAGGGAGAATAAATATACTGCAGTTGGCGGATAACATAGCTACACTAACAGAGGAGAAAGAAGAACGTACAAGGATACCAATAAATTTGGAGAATACAATGAAAAAGTACAACTTTAAGTTAACCAAGGTTAAAACTAAGCTAATGGTGAACATTAAATATAAGGAATAAAATTAAAATAAGGAAAGGCCCAATGAAATATGCGTAAGAGTTTTACTATTTAGGCAGCAGAAGAACTGATGATGAAAGAAGCATGTGTATTGTAAGTAAAGTAGGAATGACGAATAAGGCTTTCTTCTATCAGAGGAAGCAAAATTTAATGGCAAATAACACTACGATAGGCATAACCGTTCAGATTTATAAGTGGATTTTAATTGTCTGCCAATGTGAGAGTTGGACAATAGGAGCATCTTAGAAAAGAAGATTGGAGGCGATGGAAATATATTGAAACGGATAAATGACGAGCCCTAAATAAACAGACAGTGTCAAAAATGTAGAAGTATTCCAAAGAGTGGGTGAAGAGAGAAGCCTATGGAGAGCACATACAAAAAGAAGGACATATCGTGAAGCACGATAGTTTACTGACGATTATACCTCATTAAAGCATAGAGGGGGAAAATCACAGAGCAAGGTCTAGGATGACGAGACGAGAAGGAGGTAATGGAAAGTGTCGGAGTAAGTAGCTTATAAGGAAGTGAAGAGATCCGCCCGAAACAGCATAGCATGGTGGAGAGCTGCTACAAATCAATCCTCGGATTGCACGAGTACCTTTAAGGACCTTCCGGAATCCGCCTGCCAGGAAGCCTTCGAGTAATGGAAAAGACGCTTGCAAAAGTGCATCGACGCTAAAGGGATGTACTTCGAAGAATTTTTAGGCATTGTAGCAATATCTGCGATTAATCTATTTTTCCGATACTTTATTCAAAACAGGTAACTTATCGATCAGAGCAATGCTTACTCGTAAATCGAAATCAGTCTTTATTTCTTGCTAAAATTTTCTACTGAATACAAACCTATTTCCTACAAATCTGTTTCGTCAGAAAAAATTTAACTAATTTAAATGATATTGCAATAATTATTTAATTAAATAATTGGGGATTATTACAGGGTACCATTGTTGTCCTAATTAATTTTAATTATCACTTGTAAAATTTTATTTACCTTAACTTTTAATTTGCCATTTAAAATTGCTTTCATTGAAATTCAGCCATTCAATTGAATTATAAATGAAGTTAAAAAACAAGATACAGTATTAGCATCACTGGCGCATCAGTACAAGTAGATACAGAACGCAAAAGTTTAATGTTGAAATATCGAGTAAATTATTCTAACCCTAAAAATGGGCATGGCGAAAACGAGAAGTTATAGGGAATAGAACGCAACACCAGCCCATACGACTCCTTTTCTTACTACATTAGAACACTTCAATTAAAACTATTAAAACAATTCTTAGGTGAAGTAACACCTAGTTATCTTAGTATTTACGTAATTAAAACACACATTCCATAGTACTGCTAATATCCCAACCTCACTCTTGTGCGCTCTTATACCTGTACGTGTTCTCGACGGGTATAATGCTGATGCACATTCTTAAGAGACAGAGCCACGGTCATATTTTATATGTGCCCAGTATCCACAGATAAAAACAACAAACCATTCAATTCGTGTCCATAAATGCCTACATTTTACTGTTTACTTTTATAAGTTGAGTTTAGGTGACTCTTCATACGGATACATTCATTAGGCAAAATTCTATGTTCAACACAGCGTTGTGAACTGCCGAACAAGGCGAATTCGATCTCTATTTTTACTCGTTTGAACTGTGGTGTGAACTCTCGTTCCATTATCAAAAAATAAAAGTTGATTTGCACGACTATCGTGCGGAGAGCTCGGGAAATTTTTTTATTCATGAAATCAGCATACAAATCCCCAGGAGGAAGCGGTGGGATTACCGACTCGGAGGAGGGGACGAAGTTGTGACGCTTCTAACACTTTGCGCTCTTTCAAAAAGGAGCGGCTTCATACCAAGCCGCGGAGAAATGGACTCAACACCTTCAAGGAATAGATGGAAAATGAATTGGAGTGGGCGGAAAAATCAATCTTTCCCGAGAAATGTTCAATTTGCCGACGAATTACCCAAGATCCCCGAACGTAGTGGTTCTGATGAGAGGGGGACGGTGGAGCGAGATGGGTTCACTTTTTCCCCTCTTTTAGAGTTTATATCGTCTCCTTCCAACAAACACCCACTTCTCCCCCCTTCTAGAAGTAGCTCCCACAGCTTCTCCACCTCATATTGAAAATCGCCCCCCTCCTTCCCATTTTAAAGGTTGTTTCCACGTGCTGCTACCCCGGGGACGACATAAAAATGGAAGGAAATAAAATTTGGTTTGCTTCCAAGAGCACGTTCGCTATTCAAGCCGGTCTCCAATTCAAAGCAGTTTCGAAAAATAAACGGAAAGCCACCACGTAACAGGTGAAAGGGAACGGTAGATCATATTACGTGTTTCCCTTGGAGGTACTGGAAAGTGGAGGAAATAGTAGGCAATTATTTTTGCGTGATTACTCCAAACAATGAATGCGAGACGGCTCATTAGGTTACTTGCGGCAACAGAGACTTTTAATTGCTCATGAGGGCGATCCTATCATTGAAAAGTAATTAATCAGGGCTTCAATAAACGTAAGGGTGATACGATGGAATCAATTTCAGCGAGTAGGATTCTTAAATGAGAACTGAAAATAGCAGACACTGTAAACGCACATGGACAAGATTAAGTTTGAAAAATATGAGGTCTGTCCGGAAAGTACCCAGCCATGCTGTTCTCATAAGTCAACTATTTAAAATGACAATGGGGTAAATTTATAACACTACGACGCTTGCTTTTCTCCTATGAATATGGAGATCTAAGTAAGGTTAATTCCGGCATTTGTTTGATCTCAGAGTGAGCGATATTATCTGATTTAAAAACGAATGCTTTCATTTACATACACTTATTCATGAATGCGAACACTACTTACAGCTATGGAATCTAAATTATTCTTGGATGATAACGCTATTGTTAACATTTGTTTTCTGGATATGCTAATGAGACGCTCGAGATGTCATAGGAAAAATTCTATCAATATGGTAAATGGGAAAGTGATTATTTACAGTGTAATAAAAAAATATAAAATTGCGAGTAAAGCTATGTTAGTAAAATTGTTGAGACATCATCAGCTACAAAATCATACCCAATTGCAGACAGATAGGAGCTACCATCTATTTTAAATAGTGCGCATAGCATTTCATGACGAACCTACATTAACAGGAACGACGCCTTGGCAGGCACCACTAAAATGCAACTCCATAGGCCTCATACATTACTATGGTTTGAAAGTGTCCATCAGTAAGTACTGTACAGTGACGATCCAGGGGTCTTTCTTTTGGTTTCAAGTAACTGGGAAGCCACTACAGCCTTCCCAGAGAAAGGGAAATTTCATGAAGAGAGACAGATACTCAGGATTTAGAACTATGAGTTATCACTTTAATTTAGAACTATTTCTAAATGTTTATAGTTTTAAGTTATGGTACAAAGTTATTAAGTTGATTTTACTAAGTTAAATCATTATGTATGTAATGATGTCACTTTTATGGGTAAAAGGGCTTTTGTGGACATAAAGATAAAAAGTTAATTTTGATCTGAGTAACGCTTCGGATAAGTGCAATAGAAACTCCAAGTAATATGCGTCGCTGAATACATATTATAGCTCTTTTAGAATGAAAATTTGACTTAAAGATGCTTTTTCAAAATTTCATGCTATAAAGATGTTATTTCAAATTCGACGTAAAGGGATGGTTTTGCAGGAATTATTTAATATTTTAAAATTTAGTTCAAATAAATTCATCAACTAAAATTCAATAAGCCTTAAATCCTTTGAAATGCTTAAAATCGACGAGATAGTCGGTCAAGCTATTGATATTCTACATTATCGAAGGTAAAATAATAGGAGAAAAAAGAAGATAGTTTTTGAGGGGATTTCATGGCAATTGGCTTGTTATCCCGTTGATCTTCAGTTTGCTGTTCAGAAAAAAAACAACGAAAGAAAGAAGTTTTTCCATCCTGCCTTCTCCCTTGGTTGTAGATACATTTTAAATCCAATTTTAGCGTTGCATGTTTTTCATTTTTGATAGGAATGAAATTTCTATATTTTAGTGATGATTACTTTTAATGTAAAAGGCATTACTCTCCCGCCATCCTGTTGCTTATCTCCCTTCCGTATTTTTCACTTTTTTTGCAGTATTGGTGAATTTCTTGTGTGGCACGTATTTTAGTTCACTGAATTTGACGAAGTATAAATCCCATATGACTACTGTGTCAAACTGTTTTGAGTGTTTGATGGAAAAAGTATGGGTAGCGGTATTTGTAATGGTAATGTAGCGTCTTCTGCCAAACTTATTGCTCATAACTTAATTGAAAAATAAGGATTTGAAGAATTTCATTCGCCATTATCTAGGCTTGGTATTCAACGCCATCAGAATACATACATATTAATTGAAAGGTCACTCACAAATGAAATTTTTCCTAGATCATGTATAAAAAGAACGAGAATTACAAGATAGGTTGTACGAGAAATATTTTTACGCACTTTATATTTTCTCCTACAATTGGTTTGCTACTACTAATCATAAGCGATCATATAGTGAAAACGACATTAAGATCAACACAAGAACCGTAAAGAAGAAAATATGGAGAATAGCTGGATATGCTGAATAGCTTTTTATCTCTAGGAAGGGTAAATATCTAAGCCCTTAAAGGAACACAGATGATAGGCACAACATAAACCCGTTTCAGGTCGTCAAATGCGATTTAATGGAAATTGTATTGCATAAAAGGCTGCCACGAGATTTGTTTTATACGATTCGGTTAGGAAGTTTTCTCAAACGAAACGCTGTACGGAAAAGCGACCCGTGTGACGCGGTGCGCACCGTATCAAATTGATGGATAAACTAAGCAAACCGGACAGAAATTTTCTTTTTATTGGAAAACTATCTCATTTTTTTCTGATTATCTTGAGTTAATGGCTGTTCGATCGAAACTCAACGGAGTACTCACGTAGGATATCATGGGGAGATTCCACGCAGCCGCCACAAGGGCCTCGGGCTGGCAAGTGTTGTCGGGGCCGATGAAGGCGATGGTTCCATTGTCCCTCATCTCCGTCATCCTGCGGATGGAGATTGCCGGGTGGGACCTCTGAATCGTTTGATCTTCGGCCCGCAGGTGACCTCCTGTG
Source organism: Hetaerina americana (assembly GCF_022747635.1). Lineage (NCBI taxonomy): Eukaryota > Metazoa > Arthropoda > Insecta > Odonata > Calopterygidae > Hetaerina > Hetaerina americana. The sequence goes on along the minus strand of NW_027286874.1, from coordinate 99,701,791 downwards.
CCTCCCATTGCCGTGGCCGTCGGTGTCGCGCCGTCGGCCGCCCTCCACATCTCCTCCACCGTGGGGTTGTCCGCGAAGCCGATGTTGGCGGCCACAAAACGCAGCTTCCTGCCCGGCAGCAGGTTCGGGTTTTCATTGACTCTTGCTACGGCCAGTGGAAGGGCTCCCAGGACAACCCTGTTGTCGTCGTAGGAGCCTAGGAAACCTATGGTGACGTCGCCCTTAGGACCTTGGGCCCACGTGCCCGCCAGGTAGTCGTGGAGTGGAAGGTACGTCCCACCGCTGGATGATGCGGAGGATTCGAGTCGAGGAGACAAGGAACCGTTGCCGGTGTCAGTCGGCTCGCTCTTGGTGCTGCCCTCTCTTCCGGGAAGTGCCATGTCAGGACATGAGGAGTCAGCGATGCTCGCCGGGGACTCGGGGACCGTTGGAGAGGAAGCAAGGGTGCAGGGAAGCAGGAGAAGGAGTAGAGGGACGATCTTCGTGCGGAGACGCAGGCCCGAGATGGCGGGGAAAAGGAGAAATTCTTCCGAAAAAGGCCCCGGGAGAAGCATGACTTTACTATATAAAGCGGAGAACTATCTAGGGTAGCGGTGATTAGTAACGCGTTCAATCAATTTTGTTCCGAGATCAAAGGTTGGGTAAAGAGAAAGTTGGATAAAAAAGCGCGCCAACTCCCGCCGGAATGTTTTCCACTTCCCTGGAAATGGTAAGGGGAGAGAGATTGATGAGGTTTTTATAAGGGGAGAAAATTCAAAAGATTATTACCTGTCCGAGTGAATTAGGAAATTTGGAGGGAAAAGAGAGTAGGATCAAAGTTATGGGGACGGTCCCCGTTGCCGTATCCACGGGCAACGCGTCGAATGTTGGCGGAGTATGTTATGATTGAGATGCGGGTCAGCCGAGACGCCGAAGGGGCGCTTGGGGTGCGGGGGTAGTGGCGGGGAGGGTGGTGCAAAATAAACTCCTGCAGCCCTGCGCGTGGCATCCTCTCCCCTTCGGTGCGTTGGCGTGGCGACCGGAGGGGGACCGGTCGTTCAGGGGGGCGGGGGGTGTTCAACCTCGTGGGAGGAGGGAAGGCGGATGGCGATGTAGGTGTATGCAAGGGGAGGAGGGGGTCCGCAAGTAGGGGGAGGATGGGGCGTTAGTGGAGGGAGGGATGACATGAATTGGGGGTGTGGGGGGGCGGACACGCGGATATTCTCACGGGAGTGAAGAAGAGAGATGTGCGTGTGACAGGTGATGTATATGCGATAATAAATGCTATTCGAAGCAAGGCATGCCAAAAATATAAGATTTTAAACTGCCCTCCTTTTGTTTAAGGTCCCTTTCAACCAGACACTCGGATCATGTACTTTCGGGTGATCGGAGATTTCGCCTATTCGTCACGCCCCGTCTGGGATGGGTGTCATCAATCACATCGGCTTCCTCACAAGCGTCAAGCCACGCGCAGAGAAAAGAGGATGATTGGAGAATTCGAAACGATCCATTTTTTATGTTTCGGGCCTTAAGAACATACTCCCATCCAAACAGTAAAGATCAACTTCTCTAAATCCTTGGACACTCTCAGGTAATCACTCACGTATAGTAACTAATATGTAAACATCGTATGCATAACAGAAGAGCGATTGGCTAACTATGAAAAAGGGCTAACAATATGCCTAAGCATTTGAATGTGCGTTGAGTCCGATGCTCAAAGTTTAGATACAACGAGACTTCTGGTAGTTGCTAGTTGAAAATGGTTCTCCTAGTTGGAGTCTCATTTGTCATGTGGTGCACTGCCTCGCAGATACGACCCGAGGCTGGAGAGCAAATCCAGAAAAATCACCCTTTGACTTCGATTTACAAATTCCAGACCATAGACCACTTTTTAAAGCGTTTTTAGAGCATGATCAATACATTAATTCCCCATTATAAAAGATACTTCTCAGGTAATCAACGTGCATTTCTTTCCAAAATAAAAGTAACCACCAATTGAGTTTATGAATTAAAATGAATAATAATCAGAATATGGGATCGTACCTTATACACTTAGTTATCGATACATGGCTTTGGAAAATTTATTTGTTACTTTTGACAAATTACTCATTGTAAAACTGAAAGAAGGATACTCGATGCAGCCTTCATAAATTATTTTGATAAAGTAATAAAGCACAGTCGGCATTTTGTGAACTCAAATTTATCTGCTACGGCAACAGTGTTATTTTTCCGACGTTTATACTATTTGAAACTCTATGTAATTGCAATTCGGTCATTTATGCTGCCACATGAGTTCCCTGGATCTCGATTAACCTGCTGTCCTGTCACCATTTATCTCAGGGGTTGAATCATTGGAATTTACATTAAATTCTTGCCTGAAGCAGGACTCAAACCCGCGATCTTTGAATAAGAGGGCTTGACGAACAACTTGTATTATTCAATTTTTAATGAGCGACCTTACCCTGACTTAATTTTACCCCATAGGCCTCGTTGTGACGATGATAAAAAAATATTCCGAAAGATTTCCTCCTCGGAGAATTGAAGTTCCTCGCAGTGCAGCATCAGGACGTTCTCCGCGGATTGATTCTCGTGGCGTCTGATATGAAATATTCATTCGTTTGTGATGATCACTTTTAAGTTAAAAAACAATGTACTAAAGCAGTGAAAGGTATTGAGATGGAAAGAGAAATGGCTAGTAGGGCACATCGGCATTTGACTTCAATGTAAATTACCAATTGAAATATCTCTACTCTAAATTTTGTCACATAAGAGGGTACTTATGAAAATATAACCTGCGTCAAAAATGTCTTCTTTTACCTTGCTGCTACTATCACAGCTTTCGGATTATTAGAGAATCTGATTTTGAAATTTGAAAATGCTTTTCATTTAGAATAAATGTATTACTTTGATAGGTTTTTCAAGGAAAATTCAATCAAATATTTCACTGAAAGCCAAGAATAAGCTCAGTTATTTATAAAACTCCAAAACAATTTTTTAATTGATTTCTATTGGGATTGATTTTAAGTAGCCATCGGAATACTGCGAAATCGTGCCATCAGGATGTTAATTTTTGATTGAAAATTGATGAGGACTCTTCTAATTCAAATCAATCACAATACCTCTTCGACACAAGGAAGCAATTAGTGATGTGAAGAAATGAGTACGTCAGTTTTTAACAAGGGTCCAAATACTTCAATGAGCTCTCGTTAAATTGTGGCGATAATTTTGTTATCACATGACTGATGAAACTGCAATGGATGGGAAGAACTGGTAATTAAATCAACAGATTTTCTTAGAGGAAATTGCAGTTCATTCTGAATTATATAAAATTTAATGCACATATTCAAATCGACGAGAAAAGAGGTAAAGTCTCTAAAAAAACTAATCTATTTTGAGATAAGTATACTTTTCTAATTACTTGGTGAAATAATAAAATTCTAAAAGCCTTTTTTATATAGGATTCTAAAATGCTATTTGTCTCCTCATGAATTGGGTTTCATTTTAAATGAATTGCATGACGCCGATAGTACAATATTAATCTTTTACAGTCGGTGTCTCCATCTAAATATTTGCAAAAGCAAAAAGGAACATGTTAATATAATAATATTCATCCACCTATTTTTTCACAAGTTTTATACACACAAGTGAATAACAGACATTTGATTTCAAAGATAGCAGTTGGGTCGGAAATATTTCCGGTCCTTGGTCACCCATATTGGCTAAAACGTCGATCTGGAAAACTAAAATTACGAGCTATTGTGTAATTTAATAATATATAGACTGAAACCGAACATGAAACCCTTCACTTCGTCTTCTTTGGGGTAGACTTTATCTGAGGAAGCCAAATTTAAAATTACCATGTAGGAAGCTGACCTTTACTTTCGTTCATTATGCACCACCCTTTCATACTTCTTTCGCCTCCTTTGCATTCATACCTTGCATTTTTCAGAGAAAAAATGCGCAACGAAAACTATTGGGCAAGCAATTTTTCACACAATGTCAAGGATGCTTTAAAATAATTCACACTTATTACACACACCTTACTTCTTGGCCTGCTGGTAGAACTAAACTTCGGAAAAGTTGACGAATGGGCCCAAAAGGCTCGGTATTAGCACCTTTAAAATATTTTCAATAACTTTAATTACGCTGTACCATTGATTTTATAATGGCTTGATGGATAATTTTGGAACATACTATTACCGCAGTCTTTATGCGATAATTTTTTAAGATTGGTTCGACGCTACTCCGTCACGGTTTCCGACAATAGGATGATATATTTTAGTATTTCATAATGACGCGTCAAGAATTAACTATATTTGTTGTTCTCAAATGGTAAATGGCACATTACTCGAAGCTCCTCCTTGTCTTTCGTTATTTTTGCTCAAAAATAATTTAAGCTCATTAAAACCGGTGGTGCATTCGTAGCTGCAATTTGTCTTCAATGCTTGCATTGTGGCTACGCAGGGCGATCTTATTTACGTACAACGCCAAAACATCCAATATTGAACACATTTGGCTCGTTATGTCCATTATTTCCATAATGAGTACATTCCGTCTATGAATTTTTAACAGATACAAAATGTACATAATATTTGATGGTGAAGTATATGCGTGGTGAGTTTTGCATGCGTGTCTGTATGCTACGAGCGAAGTTCATATGATAATTTCCAGTAGTATTTTGGAATTTTAACATCTATTTAGATAAACCATTGTTTGGAATAAGATTCATAGGTATTTCTCGTGGAGAATTAATCCTCTTTCAGACGTTAAAGAACCCACACATCCGTACTATGTGCCAAAGTTAATAAAGCTACGAAAATTTTCTAGCTTAGAAATTGTGTATGGAATAAGCAGGAAACGTCAAATAATGGCAACCATATCAAAAAACCTTTGCAGATTCCATGAAACAAATTACCCTGCATTGTGACCCTTTGTTATTGGTCACGACGCAGCAGATATTCAATCCACAGAGCGGGGATTTGAGATTCTATGAGTTCGTGGTTGTATTCCATAGTAATTGACCAACTAATCAAATTCATCCAATCCTGTCCCCATGCCTAAAAAATAAAATATTAATGGCAGTTTTATCTATGTTTCTGACTTAATATATAAAAGTACTTACCGTGAAAACCTTTTCAATTGAATGAGGTGGTGTGATTAACTTTACAATGCAGATTCGAATTTATGAAATATTGAACTAAAAAGTGAACTAAATCGTATTTAGAGGGCTGCATAAAACGTTTATAAACCACAGCGAAAAATTGTACTGCGTTAAATAAAAAAATATTTTTCACCTATTTTAAGTGTTTGATAATAGGAAGCAAATAAGCTTTCAGGAATAAGATGTTTAATTCATGAGATATTTTTATTTTCATCTGATCCTAAAGATTATTAGTACTGCATTTTTCACTTTTGGTCATTGATCTCGTGGTAGTCAATAATACCCCTCCATTTATGATTTAATCATCGTCTATGAAAGAGAAATCTTTTAACTGTTAGTAGACGATATAATACCCATTATACACCGTTCCATACTAAATGCTTTTCTTCGACTACATTTCCTTTCTACTCGAATATTTGCCCATAAAAGCTCTTCGCTTCGGAAATAATAAATTAGCGCTTGGCGTAGTCTAGTGAATACTACGCCTCAATCATGCCCATTGATCACTCCTTTCCTACAACATCACGCCTGACTCGGATTTTGCGTGGGAGGCGTCTAAAATTCGCAGGGGTCGCGGTGACGCGTGGCGGCGAAGAGGTGGCGGGACAAGGGCATTGAGCTTGAGACAGAGTCAAGCGACATGCCTCCACCTTCCGTGGGTGGGCTCTTCACAATGGTTCCAGAGTGAATGGGCTCGGAGCGCACTTCTCTGCAACGTTTCCTCCGCAATAAATGACAAGTCGGATGAATGCATCGGGAGGAGGAGTAAAATAGGAGGCATCCGGTTTGTGAAGTCCTCCGAGAACGATCCTACCCTGAATAACAGGGGGTACTAAAGTGTGAGCTATGGAAAGGCACATTTTTCAGGAAAATGTCTTCTTCCTTTAGTAGAAGTTTTTATAAGTACCTTGTCATGATTTTCTTTGGCCCTGCACTCTATTTTAAATCATTAGGCGAAGAAAATATGATGTGCCGAAAAAAATGAAATAGTCATTTTACCCTGGTCTCAATGACCAGAAAACCGATATTTTTTGCGTAGTTTTTCCCTGGAAAATGTTATAAACAAATCTATTCAAAAGGTAAGTATTTTTCGTTTTCGTGGTATTATCAATATTTCTCATGTATTTTTCATTTCGATTAATTCCGCATAATACTACGAATGTTTTCTGATTTCATACATGCATACCCTATAGCATGTCCCACGTTGAGCAATAATTGGTATTCTAGGGCTTAAAGCAACCAGCAGGCTCTCATTGCAAAAGGTCTTTTAGGGGAGCTCTTCGAAACTTTTCTTTCGCTACAATAATTTACCACGGATTTATCCTGTAACTAATTAAACAGTGTTTAATTGTAACGAAAGTTCTAAAAGAGATTCATTATGAACCTTTAGCCAAAATGGTACTCAGAGTACAACATTGGCATTAACAGAGAATCATAATACCAGCTCTAATATCATAACGTATTAAAACCATTATATATATTGGCAAAATGTTAATTTTTATTCCATTAATAATAAAATCTTCGCACATTCTTAATAATTTTATCGTTAAAGGGATTTTAGTTTCAGATATTTCTTGACATCTAAGTATTTTATTTTATAGCACGTGTTCCTGGCATAAAACTGTCATATACGTTCATGTATCAATTTTACGTAAACGGGAGGCTCATTTTAAGGTTCAAACATTGACAACGATAGGCCCATGGGTTATTAGACGTTTTGTTTTATATTAATTATTAACAGAAATAAAGCAGTACAAAGTACAGTTTTTCTCCGTTTACTGGTTTAAAAAAAATGATTTATGCCTTGCTGTGGTGGATCTTGGATAGACGCGCAGAAATTTGCATAAAGTGAGCTAATAAAGTAATCAGTTTGCCCTTGTAAGAACGCGAAATAGTGGAAAAGGTTAATATTAAAAGTAGAAATTACTTAATAAATCTGTTAAAATATTTTAATAATTAAAATTTATGTTAATGTTCAGTGTTCGCAATTCTTTCCCATATCAATGTTCGCATGGTCCCATGAGCTAACCCATCCATTTCCGGAATCTGAAAAAAATCTCGAGTTATCATTCGACCGCGATTGCAATTCAAATGCAATCCGGATTTAAATGTAATGCCATTAATTGGCCAAATCCACATTAATTTAAGGCTGCCATCAGTAGATAGAAAAACACTGCGGCTTAAAAACGTGTACTTAGGAGTAAAAACTGTGTCGTGCGTTGAAAAAAATAAATATTATCACCCAGAAAGAAATATGTGAGGATAATGTAAATTTCACTCGATGGTTCAGCAAATATCAAATGACTGTATTTTTCAACACTTGCCATTCAAGTTTGAATTATATAATAACTTCACTGCTCACCATAATTAGATGTACATATATGAGAGTAGCGGAGGATAAGTAATCAGTCTTTTCATCGGTTGCAGACCAGTAACCTTTCATTCGAATTTTTCTTGCCCAAGAAAATGATTATTTGAAAACTGTAAAATATCAGGAAGCTACAAATCCTACAGGAAGAGTGAGTGAGACACAGCTTAAATTCTTTGCTGAATTCAAATCATATATAAAAACAACTGCTGGGAACAAAAGAATCATCGGATGTAAAGAACGAAAACAAACATTTTTTCTAGTGATTAATTACAAAACGGTATTTATTTGGAACAAAACAGGGTAAATTTGGTGAACAAAAATTAAAAGGATCTTTTGATCATAATTACATATACAAAGTTGTACGAGTAATATACATACGGCAATTAGTAAACATGATTCCTAATTCTCTTGTTTCCCAGCGTATAGCGTTGAATCGATCAAATAATAAAGACAAAATTTACTCCACAGGAAAAACCAAAAATCGATCGACTTGCGAGTTAACTAGGAGACGACACATAATAACCCAGATTTGATTGCTGTATATTTGTGACAAGGGAACTCACCGGAGGGTTTTTTCTTCACTTCCGGAAGGCAGCTACGGGTGCGAACGGGACGACGGAAGTGCGCGACGGGTGTCTTCGCTCGTTTTTCACGCTTGATTGGCCGGGTCGCCTCGCCAACTCCGCTCGCCTCCGCCGGAAAAATAAATACATATTCAATAGGCGAGGGGATTCGAGGATTTCACGAGTATGAGTTGCGATGGTCCCGGGGAGGGAAGGAGAAGGAAACAATCTCTTCTTTTCCTTCGCTCTTTCCTTTGGCGACGCGTGGGTGGTCATGGGCGGGGTGGGAGTAGGAGGAGGAAGAGGAGAGAATAGGGGTGCGAAAGGAGGCAAGGCGAATGTGTTGATGGCACTACGGGCGGAATAATAAGAAGCGTGGAGGGCAAACATCACCCTTGTTCCCCGTGTCTTCGTGGCACTTAAAAGGCGTCACTTGTTTGTTCAGTCGGAAATCTTGGCTGCTGAGGAAAGGCTAGCGGTTCCTTCCCCGACTCCCATACTCCAGGCTGCTTTCAAATCTGCCCCCCCCCCTTCTTGCCGCTTTTATTGTCGTTTCCCCCAGTCTCTTCATCGCGTCCCCTTTTTCTCTTCCACACAGTCATCCAGCATTTCTGAATGTTGATGCGGCCATCGGGTTCCTTCGCCTCTTCGCCCTCATCACCTTTTCAGTCCGCTGAGTTCGCTGGCGGTCACGTAAAGGTCTAAGCCAGAGGATTAAGGAAGTGGCGGGTGGGTGGTGTAGTTATTCGAAGACAATTCAACGGTCGATGTTGAAGTTGCTTTTTGCCTAGGGGACTTACCGGAAATTTTAATGCTGTGGATGTTTTCAGCTTCGGTTGCGAAGGAAAAGATTCAGTGGAATACGTTTGAATATCCCAGTGCGAGCCCCCTCACTATATCATTTTACATCGTCAACATTAACACCAAGTCACGTCTTCGAGCGTCTCGTTTTTTCATGAATTACCTTCATATGCTTTCTAGTGGTCACAGAAGGGTTCAGAAATTGGTAGTCATTAAAAATCTCAAAATTTGATATATATATATATATATATATATATATATATATATATATATATATATATATATGATTTCGTCGAAGTAACACGGAAGTGTTGAATAAAAAACTTGGGCAGCAACAAACAATATAAGAACACATTAAAAGAACACTCACACGTTATTTCTTAACAATTTCGACGGAATTTAGCAGAAGAAAAAGTAGTACTACATATACATACATACGCCATCCAATTGTATTTCGTTTTATAGCGCCGCCTATATGAATGAGCAAAGGTTTGGGTAATTAAATGGTTGGAAGAAAGTAAATTATATTTAACTTACGATCCGACTTCCTGAGACATCCTTTCCGCGAGCTGGCCACCACCTCTTTGGATGAATGCATACAAATATATAAAGAAAACTAAAAGGTGCGCAATACAGAATGCAACTCTCACACAACTGCCTTTGTTACTGCTGTTCTAAATGTCGATCATTCTCTCTCATCACTGAAAGAAGTGCAACAAGCCTCTATCAATCCAAGGATAAATAAAAACAAGGATGAATAAATATTATACATGCATTTGAAGACTTACTTCTAGGATCACGGTCTACATCGGGTCAGCTTAAATCCCAAAACTCCTTCACGAGGCGCAATGCCTCGCATAAGGCAAACAACGTTCTGTACGCGGAAGACGACGCTGCAGATGCGGCATTACACTTACTTAGAATCCCAGAACAGGGCTTATTATCGTGAGAATGGTGACTTTCGATCGAGGTTTCGAGTTTACATAATCGAGCAAAGGTGAGCGGAGGGAAGAAGAGGTGAGCAAGGGGGACAAATCACATAAATGCCTGCCAGTCAAAGGTTTTTGAGAGTATTGGCTAAATCCGCAGCCATGCGAAAAAATAGCCGTCCAACGAGCGATACATCTTACTAATTTATGGCACTCCGTAATTGGCATGAAATGTGTTGGTGTTCAAGAGGCGGGGGAGGATTTGGATGTGGGACAGAAGAGGAAACTGGTGTAGGAGCTAGAAGGGCATGACCAACAGAGTCGGCTATGAGGGATACAACTTGGGTGTACGAGGTCTGTTCAAAACGTATCGCGACTATTGTGTGTTTTCAAAAACTATTGATTTATTCATAAATATCTATTTTTTATCATTCAAAGTAATCCCCACTATATATTATATACTTGTGCCAACGTTTTTTCCAATCCTCGAAGGACTTCAAAAAATCTTTTTTGTGATCTTGTTCAGCTTCTCCTTCGATGCAATCTGTATCTTGTCAATCGCAGCGTAGCGTCGTCCTTTCATGGGCCTCTTCAGTTTTGGGAACAAGAAAAAGTCACTGGGGGCCAGATCTGGGAAATACGGTGGCTGCGGCATCATAAGTGTGTTGTTTTTGGCCAAAAATTCGCCCACAAGTAACAATGTGTGAGCAGGGGCGTTGTCATGGTGCAAAAGCCAATTTTTGTTCTTACACAAATCCGGGTGTTTGTGGCGGATTACCTCGCGCAAATTGCGCATAACTTACAGGTAATATTCCTTATTTGCCGTTCTACCCTGTGGAAAGAACTCATGATACAACACGCCCCTGCAATCGAAGAAAACTGTAAGCAAAGCTTTCACATTCGACCGAACTTGGCGCTCTTTTTTCGGTCTTGGCTCAAGCTGCAGCTTCCAATGTGGTGATTGAGCTTTAGTTTCCACGTCATAACGATAAACCCATGATTCGTCATCAGTAATGACCCTCTCGAGTAAATTTGGTTGGTTGCGAATAGAGTCCAACACCTCATTAGCAATGTCAATGCGTGGCTGTTTTAGGTCGAAATTGAGTAATTTTGGTACAAATTTCGTGGCGACCCGTGTCATACCCAAATCTTTGGTAAAAATCGAATGGCATAGCCAATCGATATGTTTAGGTACTTAGCAACTTCTCTAACGGTGATTCGACGATTGGCAAATACAATTTTCTTCACTTCATCCATGTGTCGTCTGTTGTTGACGTGCTCGGGCGTCAGGGCATACTCTATCCAGCTTTCACATTGTAATGAGGTTTCCTTTTGACTACCGGCAAAACGTCCTGCTCCAGCCGAATAGAATCGTAGTGATGTCGAAGGACTCACAGCGATTGTTTGGTTTCTTATAATAATTAGGTTTTATAACGAAACCTTAGAGTTTTCAAAGCATATCGTCAAAAATATTATGTTTAATTATTAATTTAAAACGTTATTACCGATTAAGCAACGTGAACTTTAATAAAATGAATTCTTTTAAGGGTAGGACACTCATTGCAAAGTGGACAGCAGTGTACCTACGTGACCATGAACAGAGAGTAAATAGTAGGCACGAAAATTGTTAAGGAGGAATGCGTCAGCATTCGTCCAAACGGAAGGCCACGAAAGCTCGGTTCCTTCTTAGGGAAAGAAACCGAATGCACTGTTCGAATAGGGTAAGGAAAACACGAAGTCCATTTTTGAGTGTGCACACATTTCAAATGTACTATCCTCCTCATTTTATTGTACATTTGGCAATTTTCTAGCACACATCCTACACCCTGCCTCAAGTGTTCATCAACGCATTACAGAAGTCGGGAAAATCAGCGGGAGCTCTCGTCATGTTCTTACTCGGCCGCTAGTCTCGCTCAGTTATATCTTCGACTTGAGAGCAGGGACGGAATTTGGGCTTTGAATTCTCATTCTCGGCGGTTAAACAAAACTCCAGTCACTCCTCTAGTGTGTACTATTCGAGAGTGACATCTTAAACAAGAATTCAAAGTGAGAGGGAATCGAAGGATATTGTTTTCAATAAAAATGAAAACTTGTGTTGGTATACCATGAATTAGTACCCGCCTGTCTAAGAAACTGAGGCAGGCAGAAAACGTGGACGAAAAGTGGTATCGTGAGACTATTCTCTTAAGAAGGCTGACAGGTAAGTGAACGTGGGTGAAAGTGAGATGGGGGAAGAGTACGCAATAATGGACTTGATGAAGTGAGATGGAATGTATTCTGTGTGTTCAGTTACGTAAAGTGCCACGGATATTGTGTTAAGTAGTGTTAAGTGCTAAGTCCCGCAGAAACCCCGGCTATGTTATGTCATTGAATGCTTTTGCATTACTGAGTGTAACGTGAAGCGAAGGAATGCATCACTTGGATCTTGCCAACCATCTCCTATCCGGTTTGGGAATTACCCTTGTGACTTCAATTTGATAGAAAAACTACCTTTCAAAAGAAGAGCCGGTGTTACCTTTCGAGGGAATACACTTCAAGCCAAAACAAAGGTTCAACATAAAAGGTTTATTTCAGTTAGGGTTCAATTGGATATTTATTTGCTATCCTTAAAAACATTTTAGTGTCAAAATGTAGTTTCTTTAGTTTTTATTAACGAGGCAAAGAAATAAACATGCTCGCAAAGCTTTTACGAGATTTTTTCGTAAAGTGAAATCATTAACAAGTAATAAATGGTACATGAAAGTATTCCATTTTATTATGCGTAAACCGCTGATATTATGAATACGAACATCGTTGGAATATTTAAATAAAATTGCAACGGTGCCTTTTGAAAAAAATATTAGCAATTTAATTATTAAACCTTAGAGAGTTTATCATCAAATTATTTAGACTTTGCCCCAAAAAAATTCTATTTTAATAGTTCTTAAAAGTAGCACTTAATTATTTTATGATTTTCCCGCTGCTTTTATTAGCGCCATTACTAAAGCCAAACATCGTGATTGCTCATGACAAAATCGAAAGACAAATTTATAAAGGAATTAAAATGAAGATTAATAAATTCATAAGAATTTTAATGAAATATTGTTAAGTGATTTCGTTTATTTTTTTGCTGCTTTCTAAAATATTTTATTCAATTGAAATTATTGTTCGTGACGTCACTCAACCACCGCGAAAACATGATCCCGTATATGATTGGTTCGAGCAGTCCAGTTAATACCGAGTCGTCGTCGGGGTGAGAGGTGTGTATTTGTCGTTATGATTAGTTTTCCAGCTACTTTGGTCTTCCGCTTTGTATTCCATTATAAATGATTCATTTATATATGCACTCTTGTATGTCTTTAAAGCTAGAATTGTGTGTATTATCGCAAAAACGAAGATAATATTAATTTCGTGGCATATATGTGCCTCCAGCCTAAAATTGGATTAAAGAATAACCGGCGATATTATTATTCATCTCATTTTAGCCGTTTGGAAAACTCTTAGAAAAGTTATATTACCTTGCTCTTTAAATTTGCGAACCTTCTGTATTGTTTTGGAGAGCAAATGGGCTAATTTCTCAAAAGCTGTTTTTAAATAAAAGTTCACTTTCTACGAGTTATTTCGTTCTGAAAGGGTCTTTCTCAAAGAATAGGAATGGAACATTTTTGCCACATACTCAACGCGAATGAGTTTATCCAAACGTCTTATTTCATATGGTTGAGCGGGGAAGTGTTCTTGTATTTCCTTTTTCTTGTGAAAGTTCTAATTTTAGATCATAAGCAAATTAATAGTGGAATGGAAAGTCTCATGGCAATTTTGTAGGAGGGGGAGTTTGAAGCTGTGATTATGGGTCCCATTTTGTTGCCGAGTTTGTGTATCTTCATCAATGCAAACATTTGGGTTTCCGGTTGTCAAACTGAAACGTAATTTTTTGTCTACAATTTTGACTCAACGGTCGAATGTGTTTTTAGCGAGTGAAATTTTTCTGATTTCGGATAAAAAGTAGATTGAATAAAAGCCTACAATTTGAACGGGATCTACTTCTTCGACATGAATTGAGATGTGATTACGTAAATTCCTTCGTAGTTGAAATGAGGAAGTGAGGAGAATTTTCTAATTCGATCGCGATGCATCTTTGGCAAGTCCATCTCTACGTTCAGTGTAGAGTATGTGATCCGTGCTGCGAGACCCCAACACATTTTCTTCTGACTGGTGAGGGTCTCCTCCCTCCGTCCCATTCGACGCGACAAACTAAAACGAACGAAAATGTGCGAAATGCCGAACTCGTCGTGGAGTTATTCCTGCGACGCCATCTGGAATATGTAATGAAACGGAGGCTGAAGTTATGTTGGGCTTGTAATTGGGTGAGGTGAGAGGGTTTAAGGAAGGAAGAAAAAATTAGGACAGGCGTTAATAGGATTAGGATGGATAATGGAATAGTATGACCTTTAGGGTTTTTTTAAGCTAAGTGTTATCCTACAAAACAAGGGAGGTTTCTGGTTTCATTTCGTTATGGCTTGAATGATCTTCCCCAAGTCTATTAATTTTAAAGGGCTCATTCGCGATTATAGTATTTCAATCGTCAGTCAATATAATGTGATCTGTTGTTTAGTTTCTCTTTTTATTTTTGTAATTCTTGATAGAATTATTATGTGTCGTCATTTTTTCCCGATTAAGGTATAAAAAGGTTGCGGCAACATAACTTCCTTTTTTGGAACGCTAAACGCTTTCAAAAAAGAAAGTTATGTTGCCGCGCCCTGTATATTCCAAAAAATCACCAATTCCCCCGTAGAATTTCAGTCATAAAATTATTATCCTTTTGTTCATTTTATGTTTATTTGCCATTTCTTATTTATAAGTACATTCACTGCACAGTAGAACCGTTTTCTCTGACATACCCCAGTGTATAACATCCTTCCTTCCATCCATGGTCCTTCGTGTGGCATAACAGGTTGATTAATTTTGATTGCGGCCAAGAAACTATCCCGCTTAGCCAAGTTAGCCTTGTCAAGTTCTCCCACATCTGCAGAAAACCAGCCACAGTGGCGGAGATTTCCTTTTCTTGGCCACTTGTCATTAAAAGTACAAAGAACCCTCCCAAAAGAAAAGGTGAGACCGGCCTTCTACAATAAATCAAAATTAATAGGACCAAGTTAAACCCATACACAAGAGTTGGGTGTACAAACTCCTCTGCAAAGACTGCAACCGGATATACATAGGCCAGACGGGAAGGAGATTTGAGACGAGAATAAGGGAGCACCGAGCATGCTTTAGAAAAAACATCTCTACGTCCTTCTTCGCCAAACATCTGAGAGACTGTGGTCACAGCAGCGATTTAATCCCCGAAATCCTGCACTTTGAGAAGAAAGGTCACCGCCTCGATGTGCTGGAGCAATTAGAAATACTTCAGCACATGGGTTACGGAGATGTTTTGACCAACGAATTTCTTTACCCTTCGCTTTCCCCGTTATTATATTTTCCTCGCCCATCTGCCAACTAAATTGACATCAAGCAAAGCCTTTTCAACAATGTAAGAACTCCTCCCAGCCTGCTACTTAATCACCTAATCACCCAGTGCCGTTCGGAATACCCATTCCCCCACTCCTCTGCCAACTAATCGACGCCAAGCAAAACGTTTTTCAACAATATATATTTTTTCAACAATGTATATATTTTTTATTTTATATTTTCAAAAATGTATTAATTCCTTCTCCCAGCCTGCTAATTTATCAATGTTACCATTCCTCCTCCTCCTCCGCCCCTTCTTCCTACCTCAACCAATCTTTGCTTTCCTCCCTCCCTCCTCTCCCCAGCTATACATACTGTGTTTGACTTGTATTTTTACCTGATGATGTTATACCATAATGAAAACTAGGTTGTAAATAAAAATTTTATGAGGAAAAGCTAAGTGGTTTAGTTTTAAGTTCAATATGATGAATTTCCACCAAGTGACGCCATAAATTGTTTTATTTATTTTAGTTGATTTTAGAGATCTCATTAATTTTGGTGGCAATTGATTCGCTGGTTTAAAATGATAGAAAAGATAGTATCGAGAGCAATGATAGAAAATGTCGAGTAAGTTTTGCCGTTTTAGGCATTGTGGAATTTATAACGCTGCAACCATACATTTGAAGGTCAGATAGCCGTACAAAAGAACCACAACCAATATATCAGTATAGGAAAAGGGCAAGGAGACCAGGGATAACGGATGAAATGATTAGAAAGATAGACAAGAGAAGGAAATGGAAAAATGTAAATACAGAGGCAGAAGAAAGTACAAAGATTTAAATAATAAATTGAGACCGATAACTAATAACGGAAAAGAAGCGTGGTGGAAGATGCAGAGCGAGGTTATGGAGAGTTTGCAGAGGAAGGGTGAAATTGGTGCGCTGCATAAGAAGGTTAAAACACTATCGAAAACTAAGAAGAGAAAATTTGAATTAACAGTTAGAGAGAAGTCGGGTAAGAGATGGAAGGGATATATAGAAGAACTGTATGGTAAAGAACTTAGGCCAGCAAGCATGAACACATTAATGAAACTCAGCAGGGAATTCATAAAATCAGTTCGGTTTGCTGATGACCAAGCTCTATTTTGTCAGCCAGTCAAGGAGTTAGAAGCATTGCTGAGTGAATTGGAAATTCAGGTGATGGATATGGGATGAGAATCAATATAAATAAAACAAAGGTTATGCAGTTTCCCAGCAAGACAAAGGCTAAGCTAAACATTTAAATAGGATGGCAAAAACTAGAGCAGGTAGACCAGTTTATGTGTCTTGGAAGTGTTTTGGACCAAATGGTCAAATAAGTATGGACATAAGGAAATACATTGGGCAAAAAAGCTTTCATAAAGAGAAAGGACTTGACGACAGGGACAATGAGTGAGGATGTTAAGAAGAGACTTGTTAAAACTTTGATATGGAGGGTAGTTATGTATTCTGTGACAACATGGCCATTGAAGCAGGATGATAGGCGTAGATTAGAGGCTTTTAAAATGTGGGTGTGGGAAATACATACCCAACCCTGCATGACAATTGCATTTAGGACTAGTGAACTTGATCACTCAGTGTGTATTGGGGTTTCTTATCCTATTCAGCAATACAATGTTTATTATCATCATATTGCTAATTAGAGAAACATTTTCACATAATCCCATATTGTTGAAGATTGGCTGATTTTCCACTGTGTTCTGGTTTCCATATTTTCTCTAAGAAATTGATACAGTTGCCATAGACATAGTTTTACTTATTTGCATTTTATTGAAATTTTCAACAGAATAGGAAAGGAAAATTTTGTTAAATTTCTCATTCCTTCATTACAGGTTCCTTGCCAAGTCATGATATAATTGCTATTAGGAGAGAAGGAAAGCAGAAAGAAGACAAAAGGGAAAAAAGATGGAAGAAATAGAGACTGAGAAAATAAGGGATGGATGAAGGAAGAGAGGAGAAAATAGAGATGGAAAATAGAGAGAATATTATGACAGCATAAAGAAGGAGGTAAATAAATATGAGATATTTACCTTTATGATCAGCTTATGGATCAAAATAGTGAATGAATCAGAATAGAACATTTCTTTCAGAAAGGCAAGGAATTTAGTTTATTAATTGCAATATGTCCAGGGTTCCTTTAGTAATGTTTAGTTTATAAAGTAAATAGTTCTCACATATTTCTCCTCTTATTTCCCAAAAGCCATAATACCAAATTATGCCTGTGCAGCAATTATACAACTACTTCTTGATAACAGGCATTGTAATGCTCTTTCCCAATTGCTTTATTGTTGTACCCTAGGTTGGGGAATGAATGGAATCAATGAAGCCTTAGCACATCTTGATGAAGAAGAGGAAGGAAGAATTTTTTTTATCCGAGAAGATAATATTTGTAATGTGTTATGAATTTTAAAATTACTTTTAAGCTATTTTAATTGAAATGCTGTATCTCATTTGTTCAAATTATTGCAAAATTAAAACTTTTTCACAAGTAACAAGTTTATGGCGCTTAAACCACATAGCACAGGCTTTAGAGTAGGACTTGTAGAGAAGCAAAGGCACATCATTTACTCATCAATATTCCACACTTCTTCCATCATACAGTATCACTGACTACATACACTGTGTGAATGAGTTTATATGCATGTGTGAATGTATCCTATAATAAATCCTATAATGTATCCATGTGTGAATGTATCCTGAATAAAAAATATATGACCCAAAGGAATGTTTATCCTAGAATTAATTATTATTGCCTAATTGTCAGCCAACTTTCCATTATAATAGGCATCAACAGTTGACAATGGGGCAGACTTGATAAGAGTAATATTGTGTTTACATCTCACAGAAAATTTGGTTCTGCCATGTCTGTTCTGGACATAGCAGAAAATTAGAGCAGATGCAGAAGTTTTGCATACACCCTGTCTGCAATTTGCAAAGTCATTTCAGATACTGCTTCAGGATTGTTGTCCTGTCAATGTAGGCACCTGCAGAGTAACTCAATGCCATCCTAGAAGATTAGGATGACATGGTGAAGAACAAGAACAAAGTGAGAAGGGAGCAACTCAGAAAATTGCCCCAAAACATGCACTAGTCAAAATCCCTCCAATTAGTCATACTCTCAACCTTTGTACTAAGGTGCATACTGCTGAATAAGAGAAGAGTGCTTCAAAATCCTTAAGCTGCAGTCTTATTAAAGAAATAGTTAATTGCATACATGTAAATTATATATAATGGCTAATTTAACAAATACATGCTATTGATGACAAGAGATGAAATAAATAATTTCTCCAAGCATGTAAAAATATTTCTATTAGGTAAGTCTTCCACAGGGGCTCTGGTTATTTTTGCACACTTAAACTCTCCTTGTGGTGTCAAAGAGCCACCACATGAAGTTTATTCTTATCCATGTAATATCATTTTCAAGTTGATCCACACACTCTGCACAAAATTACACTCTCCAAATTATGCAGTCCAAGGAAGTTCACTGCATTTCAGTTCCACTGCAGTCGAACAGTTCAGCTTTCAGATTGCAAAGTTTAGAAAACTTAGGATGTTTGATTACTGAAAGTGATAATGTTCACCAAGCAAATTAGAGTTGCTTAATCCCATGGACAGCGACACACTAAACTATCTTTTGCACAGCATGGCCGTGCTTCAGGATTAGTTGCAAATGTTACTGTGCTTATGTTATCACTTTTAAGGCTATTGTAGAGTGAGATAAGTGCATCACTAGCAAGAGATTTCACCCAACTATAAACTTCGGTATTAGAAGACAGAGGGCTTGCTTCAGCAGGATCAATTGATAAATCAAATACAAGTGGATCTTGAGAATGATTTGCTCTAGGAGGATAATAACCTGAACAATCAGGTGCTCCCCCTGAAACAGAATAAAAACCATATTAATTTCACTTATATTGATTGAAGGTACATACCTTTCCAACACAACTCACCATCGAGCATTGATATTGAAATGTATTGTATACAATAAATTGCTGAATAAGAGAGAGTGATAAAAATACACTTTTTTTACTGCAGAAGATTTCGTTTCCACAAAGTCACACCTGCATATGCAGACTAAAGAGTTTTCATAATTTCATCTTGGCATTCATTTCTGTAAGTTTAATGCAACCAAAATTGAAACATTCAGTTTGCCTTATAAATAGAGACTTATAAGTTTTCAATGGATAAATAAAACACTTATAGAAAAACAGATATATACGATAAAGTTACAAAATGTAACCAAAACCACAGCACAATACTCTAACTCAGAAAGGGATGTCTTACTGACTGTACTTGCAATTAAACAAAAATGGCCCTCAAACCTGAGTAAAAGACTGCCTTATAATTTCCAATTCGAATAGCACCAATTTCCCCATCATGTCCAGAAGCTCCACTGTTCGGATGATACAAGGTCCTGCTTGTCCTACTCAATCCATTTCCTAAGTAGTAGGGATGATCTTTCTTATTTTCCAGGATGATATCAGAAATATCTTGTCCATCAAACAAACGATTTCTTGGTAAGTTGGCTCCACTGATGGATGCCAGTGTTGGCATGATATCCATTGCAGAAAGTAATTCTTTAGATACCCTTCCACCCTATAAATACCACATAAAGAACTGGCTAAGGCCAACTAATGGTACATCAAATAAATCAGGCAATGTGAATTATCAGACCTCACATCATTTGAAAAAAAACATAAACACAATAATCAACCCAAAGGTTGGTTTGGTAGATGATGGTAGAGTTCACCCAGTACTAAGCTGGACAGCATGTGAAATTCAACCATCAGGGTAGGGGGTCCAGTTCCTTTCCCTGTGTCGGTTATGGTTACCCTGGAAGATCTGGTACCCAAAATATCACATAGCTTGGGTGGAGCTGCAGGAGCCCAATTAACTTATAAATTGTTATAACTGAATATATTATTGACCTATTATTATAAGAATTTAATATTACTATGCAAACTTTCACCATGATGCAAAATTGAGGTCACCTGAATAAAATTTCATACTATGAGAAAGAGGAGGTACTGTGAGAAATGAAGTAATTCGTGAAATTGGTTTATCACCAACATAGGGTAAGTTAACTGTACATGCACAGAGTTACTTTTAAATTTGAAATCAAGTCTTAAATTTATATTGACTACAAACAACAAACATGACAATACACAACAACTGATAAAACTTGTCATTGAACTACTATCCATATATGGTGACATCATACCTCAGAAGAAAAGAGCATAACCAAAAATAAGAGAAATATAAGATTAATATTTTTCAGGATTTTCTGTCCTGCTTTTACAAGGTAATTTCTCAATTCACATTCAGTGAATTCACTTTTCATAGAATGAACCATCACATAATGAGAAGATTTCTGTACTTCCATGTGGAAATTACTTTTAAATCATTATATTTGTTAATCAGACCACAACTGTAGGGAAACAGCGAACAGAACTAATATATTTACACACTTCTTTTCCCAAATAAAAATACTCTTTAGCAATGACTTTAAGCTCCTCATTCCTTATCTCTTTAGATTACATTTCCAATTCCCAACTGCTTTAAATTAGTGCTTTCATTTCCAGCTGACACTTGTCATTGGCTGAATACCTAGGAATATCTGAAGCTTTAACTGTTGCCACTGACCACAGAGATGTGCACCGGTTTTACAAAATTTTAAACTTTTGTTTTGTTTCTCTGACTTTACCCTGAAAACGTGTTTGTTCTAGGTCTCTGCATTTCCCTTAACATAAAAATGGAATATTGTATTCCTATGGTGATTAATACTCCAGTTAGACATATTAGAACGCATTGAGGGATTTTTATTATAGAATTTCTGATTTATTTTAACCTGAAAAAAGTAATCATATTCTATACATCGCATATTATGAAAGTAATGCACATGATTTTATTGTGATGCAACCATCCATGGCAGCATGGCAAAAGTGGTCAGGAAATGTGGTGGGGGGATCTAAACTCTCAATGCAGTCAATCGCCAGCTTGCTCTGAGCAGTCTCAACGGAAATGTGCATCTCCACGTGAAGTGTGTTTTTCGACTTTGTGACATGGCACGATGAGGCATTCATTTGAATAGTGATACGCCATTAAGTTTTGGGTACAGCTTGAAAAGAATGCAACCAAAACATTCCAGATGCTTCAAGAGGCCTCCAAGGAAGACTGAATTCCAAGGCCACAGTCTGGGAGATAGCAGAAGGAATTCATGGAGGGCTGGGAGGAGATCACCGATGAGCCCTGTTCTGGACGCCCAACAACGGACAGAGCCGACAAAGACATGAATCGTGTGCGTTAAGTTTTGCATTCCGACCGTCGATTACGCACCCAGGAAAGTGCTGACACCCTACAGTATATGGATCCACATCTACAGTATATGGGATAGTGCCCAAGGATCTGGAAATGCACAAGGTCTGTGTGAAGCTTGTGCTGAGTGTTGCCACATGTCTTTCATCATTACTAACTTCCTAACCCGGAGTACCACCCTAGTGGTACCCCCGGCCCCCTTACAGTTCCAACTTGGCTCCATACAACTTTTTTTGTTTCCCTGACTGACAAGAGAGCTCACAGGAAAGTATTGGGATAGCATAGAAAACATCCAAAATAATGTTACAATGTTCCTGAGAGACATTCCCATCAAGGAGTCTCAGGGTGCCTTCCAGAAGTGGCAGACACGTCTCCACAGTGTATTGATGCAGATGCAAAATAATCACCCTTCAGTACGGCTGTATAGCAATGACTTTTTCCCAGAAATATTACATATTCTCCCAACAGGATTAAAATTGGACGCTCTCGAGCAAATGGAAATACCAAGGCACCTTGCAAACCCCAACTTGACACTTTGAGATGAGCAGTTGTTCCCGTCCCCCACCCCACTCCTTTCTGAGAAACTAGCCTGGAATTGGTCAAACCAACCCCTCGATGTACCCGACCGCCCCCTCCCCTCTCAGGCCCTCCTTCCCCTCCCCACCCCCACTCTGTCCTGAGCGTATATATTTTCGCACTGTTGTTAAGTATATTTGTACCTGATGATGCTGCAAGTCGGTGAAACACATTGTGCTTTATAATAAAAATTTGTGGAAAAGTACCAAGGCCTTTTAATATGGATCCATACTATAAGTTAATAGCAATGCTCTAAGTCTACTTTAAATTATTGCTGTCTGATTTTTAATGGATATTGGTATGTATGTTACGTGTAATGTGCTAATATGAGGTGCTACATTTAAATGCAATTGTTAGTACCATATTTTGTATCTCAGTTGAGCCTCTATGCATTTTACTCATTTTTGACATGCCTTATATAATGTACATGCACCATCTACCTAGTGTTTTTGTAATATAACCTTTGGGCAAATAAATTCATTACTACTATTACGTGGGCTGTGGTAGCACAGGGGTAGAGCATTGGACTACTGCCTTGAGGGCTTGGATTTGAGTAGTAGTAGTTTTGAGGGGAGGCGACCGACAGCTAAGGTCATTTGCGCCATAGGGGATGGACAGGAAAGGATGAAGGGTGGAGAGAAACCCGGCGTCGGCATTAGCCTACTCTTTACGAAAGGCGCCAAGAGGTCCGCAGTTTAACGTCCCATCTGACGGACGGCGTACTCACTCAAAGTACCCTCCACAAAGCACCTCAAGTAGGGATCGAGAGCTTGGATTTGATTCTTGGGTAAACCTCTCTGGGCATCCTCACCATCAACCAAGTTGTGAGATTTTTTAGGTGCCAGATCTTCCTGGGAAACCACAACTGGCACAGGGAAAGGAACTGGCCTGCCCAACAGCATGTGAATTTAACATGCCGTCAGGCTATGACTTAACACTGGGTGAACTCTACAGTAACCTATCAAACCTACCTTTGGGCTGATTACTGTGTTTATGATTTATTATTATTATTTCAGCATATATCAATCAAGAGTTGTCTCACTATGGAGGTTTAGACAACTAACTAACTACAAAGCCTACTTGCCCTAAGCATGTAATTACATATGTACACTATTAATTTTTCTGCAGGTAAATTTCAGATGAAAATCAATCCTGCCATAGAAGCATATTAACAGTAGATTATTAAAAAAAACAATTATATACTAGATGCAATTTTAATGTCATACAACTTATTACCAACCTTAACACGTGAGGGCCAGTGAATAAAGGAAGGGACTCTATGCCCTCCTTCCCAAACAGTTTGCTTTGATGCTCCTCCACCTCCTCCTGCATATGGATTTCTCTGCCAGTCTCCATTGAAAGGCCCCCATGATCCAGAGAGCTCACATTTTACTTCCCAAGGGCCATTATCACCTGACAAAGCCAATATTTATATGAAATATGAGGTCCTTTGCTAGATTTTCTTTTATAAATGTTCAACATAGCTGTTGAGATTGTAAATGGGCTGGAATGATACACAACCAATGACACTTAAATGAATAGTACATAAGACTACAGATTTGTGCATAGGAATGCATTATTTGATCCATTAGCTGTTGTAATCAGATGAACAAAAACATAATTTGGCTCAAGAACACACGGCTGTTCTCACCAACAGTTCTAATTAGGTCAGGTATATCCACTGAGTAAGTTAAATATTCGATATTCTAATGAAAATTTCCTATTAAATTATGTTTTTTATTACACTGCATGATTTAATAACAAGAACAAAAATATAAGTCCATAAACTTACTTAAAAACCAAATAAGGGTTTCTCGAGATGAAGAAATGGATTTTTTAAGAGGAAGCCTTATTTTATAAACTGCTCTCGCTATACGTCCTACAACCTCATCAACTTCTGCAAGCGCTTCCTCAAAGACTTTATCCTTCTGGTTACTCCCATGAGCCGTGAGGAGAGGGACATGTACATGTGAAAATGCACCATACAAGAAGAACGGAGGGCCATTATCATCACTGTGAATGAATACACAAATGGTTATCAACTCATGTTTCGCAAATAGAGGAGGATACGTTTGGGTATTTATAACACCTTTATGAAAAAGATTTAAATGAAAAAGTAACTTGCCTATTGAAAATAAAGTTTTCTGCAAAGGCTCCATAGAGAGCAGATAGTTTTTCCAGCTTCACTGGTTGATGAATGATTGAGTGATTGCTAAATAATGGAATAGCTATATCACCCCTACAATTTGATATTGATACATTGATAAACTTATTTTGTCTATCATGTTTCCATTCTGGTAAATCATTATCTGAAACAAAGAAAGAGAAAATTATCCAAGTGGATAATTGAGCAGACTAGAAAATACGGTAGAAAAATCTAATTTCATCTTTCCTAAAAGTTATTATTCTTAAAGTGGAATATTTCATTTTAATATTATAATACTGATACATTATCTTTTTGAATTAAATTAGATAAAGTAAAATCTACACTAGGACTCATACTGACTGATGTATCCTATCTCTGGAAGCTTCTAACATGTGCTGACAATATATTATAATTTTTACAATTTGATATTTGACACAAGAGACTCCTTGAGAACTGCTAGCATGGGGATATCATACGAGAAATTTTGATGCAGTAGGCACCTTAGAAACTCCCAGAGCTGGGAGACAACTATTCATCTATCCATGGCACTCATTAGATTAATTTTCCTCCACCAATTAAATTTCTTCATTCATATTTTTAACTTTATTTTTCTCAATCCCAAGTTTAATTCCATTAATTATTATTTGGCTCCCTTTACCTTTGAAGTGGGCCTCATTTTATATATATATATATATATATATATATATATATATATATATATATATATATATAATTCAAACCAAAGACAAGGGTACAGCAAGGGAACAGGCTTTTCCTCTGCTTTTCAACTCCATTGAAAAATAATATGAAAGCAGTAAAAGGAATTGAGTAGTAAGGATTTTCAGAATGGGATTCAAATAGAGTATAACAGGAGGAACTCAATGATGGTTGTTTTGGCATACAAGAGTAAACTTGTAATCTTCTCTGACTCATTATGTATGGACAAGGGGACATAATAAGTCAGCTCCAAACATGTGGGGAAATTCAGGCTTACAAATACCATTTCAGAAAACAAAATATATGACTTAAAAAGGAAGTCCAAAATATATAGAGATTATTGCAAAAAGAAACATGCAAGGTGAAAATTAAAAGTGTCCAGAAGAATGGATGGGATTGCACAACTTGGGGAAGAAAAAAATAGAAATGGCTTATCAACTTAAAAAATGTATATAAAAAATCTTTATCCATAAATGCCAAATTGAGACATTATTGCCCCATAGTGTGGCTAGAAGCCCTTTATGCAGCTGAATGCCTTGCAATGGATGAAAAATGCATGATGGAAAAACTGGGAATTGAATAGAGGAAGATCTCGAAAAAAAATATACCTAACCAGAGAAAATATAGCATATAGGAGAAGGTACAATCACAATCTGCACATGGATACAGAAAAAATACTGACACCAAATGCAAAATCAAAGTTGCAGTTTATGAAAATTTTGAGAGAATGGAAGAGACAAAACAACAAGTAGGATTTGGAAGTAATTGTTAAATAAAATACGAAGGGTGCATGGCTTGTTAATATGGAAAAGAAATTCCAAGATATAGTAATTATTTGGGATAACATAAATGAATGTAACATACTCAGGAACAAAGGTCTCTGGACCTTTGGAGAGGACAGGGACAGAATATTGGAAATGGTAACATATTAAGAAAATGAAGGAAATTGGAAGGGAAAATAAAATAAAAAAATTGAACAACATGATTTTTAGTCTGTCAAGTCAAAAGAAGATGAATCCATCCCTGGATTACTTAGTAGTAATAGGAGTTTTATTTTAAGTTTTATTGTTAATTATGGTTGGAATTACAAATTCAAAAGAGGGCCTTTAATATATTGCTCCCAAGAAAATATTTGTTATGCATTTAAACAAAAGGCTATGTAATTTCAATTGATATTATTAATGAAAAAGATCTTCTGGGTGGCAATATTTATCACCGAGGCATAGACAGCATTGATACTTGAGGGACCTTGGGCAATGACATTTCAATGAAAATAGGATGTTATTAAATTTAAAAATTAGTTAATGCAAGATTGTGTTTCTGATTACCTCCTTACTGACAAGCATTTACACTAATATTGTCATAATTATTGTAGGAAATAACTCTTACCTTGAGCACAACCAGAGCACTGTGGAATATTTAAACCAGGTGGATTTGTACAGCCCATGTCAACACTATATGGCACACCAAAATAACTCTGAAAGCCATGGTCCAATGGGTGGTGACCTTCAGAGAGGCCTAAATGCCATTTTCCTATTCAAATACCACCAAAATTATAGAAAATGATTACAAATACATCAATATGGTTTATGTGCAGGGGGTTAAATAGTAACTAATCTTTTCTTTGAGAGAAGATAAATGCCAATTCTGTGTCTCTTGACTATTCATCTCTCTGGGAAACTTCACACTCTTTATGAGTAATTTTCTGACTTAATTGCTGTAAGCATCTTAATTTATATCCATTCAAATCTCCAATTACAAAGAAATTATTTAGTTGGACTGATAACAGCATCTTCATTTTTATGACCTCCAGTCTTCCACTAGATTAAATACATGTACCTAAATGAAAAGCTTGATTCTTACCAAACATAGCAGTTTTATATCCAGTATCTAACAGCATTCTAGCAATTGTTGTTTCATTGCTAGGTAGTCCTCCAATTGCATCAACATTAAAATTTTGAACCACTCCAGTACGAAGTCCCAACCTTGATGTTAAAAGAGCAGCTCTTGAAGGTGCACACACAGATGCTGCAGTATGGAAATCAGTAAACCTAGAAAAATTGGGTGGCATTTCTTATCGATTGATATTCTTATTTGATCTAAAGTATTGTTAATCTTTTGATATGGTAGTTACCTCAAAGCCCATTTTAAGTTTTTATAAGGAAGGAAATTCAGGATGTTCATCTAAAATGATTAGCAGTTATGAAAACATCTTTCCGATCAAATATTATAGGAGGTCATCAATAATTAACTAAGATTTTTTTTAATATGATAAGTTAGCAGATACTAAAATATAAATCATAAAAAGAATCATTACTGCATCAAAAGTGGATACTCATGACTGGCATTAGATTCTTTACATAAATATCTTCCTTGGCCAGAAATTACTTAGATGATGATGCATCATTCTTGAACAGTATGGTTTAAAAATTTTTTCTCAGTTTTGATGCAAGATAAGTATTGGAATAAATGGAGATATTTGGAATGAGCATGCTCATCAGAGCTACAATAATTTATTTTCAAATGTGACAGAGCTTTAACCATGAACTTTTCAGCCACCAATAATGTAATATTTCATTTGCATTGCATCATAAGTTCAAATTTTTGATTTTCTGCTAAATTCGCTTTGGTTGTTTGGGGCCTACGCATTAACCACAATCTAAAATTAAGAGGTTCGGAAGCCAGTTTAGTATACTTACAATGATTCTTTGATTAAAGTGAACTTAAGACGCATTTCATTTTTTTATTAAGTTGTCCAGGGGTAAATGGGTGTGTGCTAAAGCAACAAGGCAATACAATACGGCTGTATTTTAATATGCAATACTAGTTTACAAGATCAATAGAATTTATTATTCATGTTGATGCTTCGATTGACCCTTCATATTAGACACAAAACAGGGAGCTGTTTTGGATAAATTATTACTCCAAGATTATAGGATGTCGCAAGGGTGGAATAATAAATGAATGTGGAAATTCTTAACCTAAAGAGTTAAACTAGATTAGATTTTACAAAATGTTAAGCATGGGTCAATTTACAGAATTTGATAGTGAAACAAATTGTCTGTCCAAGAATTAGATCGAAAAAAAATACCAGTGTGCAAATCCAATGGCCTCACCCTATCTCTTTCACTCTTAAATCACATTGGGAGGATTCATTTAATCCAGGAATTCAATTTCAGGAGGCACTCAATATTTTTTCATCTAAATTACTTTATAAAACTGTATTAATTTGCTATGATAATTTCATAACTTTTGAGGACGAATCTCAATTTGTTTCCCGATGAATCTATGAATTAAAAATTATCATAACAATGAATGAAATTCTAGCCAGATATTTGTTGCAAGCATTGTGCCAACAAATGGGGAGACAATTATTCAAATATGATATTTCAGTACCTGCAACTTTACCTCTTTTTTAACATTTGTGTTTTGAACTAAAATGCCACTAATTTTGATAAGAAATTCCGATTAGATGTCTGAAAATGTCTATTGAGTGTGGTTACAAGCTAATTTTGAAACACACATTGTAAATTTTAAATGTTCTATTTAATAATGCATTGACTTGTAATCCATTCCTGACATGTTAACATTAATTTTTTGACAGAAAGAAAGTTTTTCCAGTAACCAGCATTAAAATACTAGAAAAATATTCCATAGTTAAATGAACTTGCATGCAATAAATTCATGGAAATATAACATAAGTAAAAAAGCAGATCTTGATTAGTTGCAGAATTACAGAATTTCTTTAATGAAAAATTTTTCAATGTCTCTTAAACTTAAAACTTTCATTCCATGACATGAATTTTTGCAGTAAAATCAAACACGGGTTAAACTGGACCATCACATTTTATTAGTAACATCTGTTAAAAATTACACATATAAAGGGACAACATTAAAATAGTAGACAAACCTGAGACCTCCCATTGCAAGATTATCCAAGTTTGGGGTAGCTGTCCTGGCCTTACTGTGCAAGAATAACTCAACAGTGCTGGGAGCCCAAAGCCAGTTAGCACCCAAATCACCCCAACCCATGTCATCAGCCACCAACAACACAATGTTTGGTTTTCTTTCAAAAGCTAGGCTTTCCAACATATCAACATGATCATGACTACCATCTTTACCATTGCAAGGGTGAAGTATAAACCCCAGTAAAACCATGTGAAATATGCTTAAATAATTCATGATATGCAGTGATGCTTTTAGCTAACTTTTTTAAGGATGGATGTAACTTGAAGAATTATACTGATAAAATATTGTTACCACCATAAATTGGATTTATACCAACAACTGCTCGTGAGACCACTTAAAAAGTCCTAACTCTTCCATTGCTTATTACAACATCATACGATAGTAAAGTTTCATAAAAGTGACTGGAATAGTTCTTTGGCATAAAATTTCTGCTGAATATTTATCTTGACTTTGCAGGTCAATTATATTAAAAATTTAACATCATAGAAAGATTAATATAAAATTATTTGAGGACATCAAAAACATCAATGCAATTTTGACTCAAACTGCCCAGTGAGTCCTCTGAAATCCTTGGCCTGAAATATAATTTAAAAAAACAATTATTAGCATGGCTAACAAAACATTTGAAAAAAAAACAATGACTCCAGATAAGATATTTTAAAACTCACCGATGCTCTGTAAAATCAATCGAATCTGCAAGAGAATAAAGACCAATCGTAAAAAATTGTGAAATGTAAACATACATGAAATGCCAAAAATTGAATTGTGTTATAGCAAAGGCTTTAAAAACAGTATGGTGTCACCCAGACAGTCAATTTTTAGTACATAGGACTTAGCATAAAAGCATAGGAAATATATGTTGATCCTAAGTCAAATTGAATAATATAAATGCTTTCCATTCCTCCCATTAAATCCTCTAGTTGACTAGGCCACCAGAAATTGTACCCAAGGCAAAGAGGAGAAAGGTAAAGCAAAGAAATATAAAGCTTGGAATCATTTAATTATATTTTCATCAAGCTAGGCTCACAATATTGATGGAAAGTTTTGAATGCGAAGTAGCGCATTACCACCAGCTACAAGAATTTGCCTTTTGCTGGAAGATACAGGTAAATAAATTAACTTTTGCATAATTTAATTTTCAGAAAAAAATGAAAATACTGATATTTAAAATAATAAAAAATGAAATTCATCAGAAATTAACACCGTAAAATCCTCATCTACTTATTCCTTTCATGGCTAAAAGTTACTAAAAAAGCTTACATTTTACCATGGCAGTTGGTGGTATAGTAATGCCAATCATTGTTAGCAGTGGGTAGTACTGACAAAAGCATGTCTACATGTACATGCCATAATAATATTCATCATTTCACCTAGCTTACCTGGTCTTCATTAGGGCAATGGAAGACATAGCAGTTAAAACTTTTGGCGACGTTACAGCTTGTTTCCCTGAAAAAATTAAAGTTTCTTTTACAAATTACAAAGTATAAAAATATATACATATGTATGTATATAGTACATTACATGGTAACAAACAATATAGAAACACAAAAAAAGGATCACTCACGTTATTTCTTGATAATTTCGACGGAATTCTACTCCGTCATCATCGGAAGATAGAGAATATATACACACACATATGTGTGTGTGTGTATATATGTATATGGGAAACCATAACCGGCTCAGGGAAAGGAACTGGCCCCCCTACCCTGATGTGTGAATTTTCACACGCCGTAAAGGGGTTAGTACTGGGTGATCTCTACCATCACCTACTAAACCGACCTTCAGGTTGATTACTGTGTTTTGGTTTATATATATATATGTATATATATATATATGTATATGCATATATATATATATATATATATATATATGTATATGTATATATATATGTATATGCATATATATATGCATATATATATATATGCATATATATATGTATATATATATGTATATGCATATATATATGCATATATATATATATGCATATATATATATATATATATATATATATATGCATATGTGTATATATATATATATATATATATATATATATATATATATATATATATATATATATATATATAACACTTTTTGAAAGTCTCACGGACGTGAATAATAATGTATAGCACTTAGCACTAGTGGACACAGACAAAAACACAGAAACACACAAAAAAGAGACTCACTATTTTTCGAATTTTCGGTGGTCGTTGCCACCTTTATCAAGGAAGAGAGGGACAGAACTCTGTTCTCTGTTCTCAGAACTCTAACAGAGTTCTGTCCCTCTCTTCCTTGATAAAGGTGGCAACGACCACCGAAAATTCGAAAAATAGTGAGTCTCTTTTTTGTGTGTTTCTGTGTTTTTGTCTCTGTCCACTAGTGCTAAGGTGCTAAGTGTTATACATTATATATATATATATATATATGTATATGTATATATATATATATGTATATATATATATATATGTATATATATATATATATGTATATATATGTATATATATATATATATATATATATATATATATATATATATATATATATATATATATATATATATATATATACAACAGTTTAGTTATAACATTTATAAATCAAGAACAGCTGTACCAATTTTAATCATATCCGACTTCTTATAATGATGTAAGAAAAAAATCAATAAAACTAAAAAAATAAGTATTACAATGGCTTGTCAGAAAGACATTTTCTTTATTCAATGTATACATGTATACATTCGGGTTTATTCACTTGAGTCAAGCACCTTCAGATATCCAAAAAATTTTATTTTGTTATCACGTGCAAAACAAATAAAGCAGATGGTTTACCAAAATGTGAACATGCCACATACAATTGACCATGAGAAAAACATGGGTTTTCTAGATTCAGATCACAAACACTCAACAAATGGCCTTGTTTTTTGTTAATCGTTATTGTGAATGCAATACAAATAGGAAATTGTGTTCGTTTAAACTCAACTGCCATATTGGTAGGGATCATAGGAATCCTCAGAATGAGAACTTTTTCATCTTTGGGTTTTCCTTTGAGTAAAGTAGCGTGAATGACATTAATCATCAGTTTTATTTATCACCAAATACATTCCATTGCATAGTTTTGGTTGGTTTAGGTTTCCAAGCATCATGACCACCAAGCCAATCTTCAGCTGTATAAAATTGAGCATTGGTAAGCCAGGCACATTCAAGGAGTTTAAAAATTCAGATAGATAATTGGTGACTTCGTATTCGTTTGTTACAAAGTCAATAGATTTGAATAAATGCAGTGCATTAACAATTTGATTCTGAATTACAAAGTACGTGGATTGGATTGCAAGCATGTCGAAAGGATGATAGTAAATAATGTGCGTATCTGACTTAGAGATGCAGAGATAGTTGCTTCAGCCATTGCTGTGTCCTAAACGACAGGAAGCATGTCACCTTTCTTCCGACGCTAAAATGTCTTCCATCAGGCCATGCGATACAATATTAAGATACTATACTTTAACGATATTTTAATGGAGAACCGCGTCGCCCTGCTTCTGATTATGAAATTTCTTCAATACAACGATATGATACTTTTAATGTGTTCATAAAACCAGGTATCCTTAACAGAGTCCTTGTAACCCTGTGAAGGATTCCAATTTAGGCTTTGGGTGTTTGTGTCTCTAGTTGGTCACTGGCGAGGAAGTAATATTCCCGCAAACTACTGCAGAATGTTATTCTGGATGAGAGGTTGTGGTCAGCCACTGTCGTGGAATTTTTGTTCCCACAAACCATCGCAACAAATTTAGTTTTCATTCCGAAACGAATGATGCAAAAGAAGAGCACGCACCAGTAGAACACACATCTGGATCACCAGGAACGGCATCACCTTACTCCCGACGCTGAAATTTCTTCAATGAAGCGATGCGATTACATATTTTATGATATAATATTATGATATGATACCATACTTTAACAATATTTAAATGGTCATTCTGCTATTCAGAACTGAGATGAATCCAAAAAACCAAATATAACTGAAATCAACGATACGATGCAATATTTTATGATACGATATTACCATACGATACTTTTACGATATTATAATGATTATTCTGCTATTCTGGGGTGAGATGAATCCAAAAAACCATATATCGCCAAAATCGATGATATGATACTTTTACGATATTTAAATGGTTACTATGCTATTCTGGAAAGAGTCGTATCGATAAAACCAAACATCATGAAAATCGGTACAGCTGTTCTCGATTTATAAATGGTGTAACTAACACGATTTTGGACTTCCTTTTATAAATATATACACACACACACAAATATATACAGGGTGTGGTCTTGTGTGTATGCATATATTTAAAATAAATTTTCAATTATAAACTACACAATCTTCAACTCAATAAATTACTACAAAATAAGCAAAATACTTTTATATTTTATATAAATCTGATAGATACCTTCCCTATTTTAACATTTTATTTGCTCTAATTTTTTAAGCCTACTTGAAGAAAACCGCTTAGCTTTTTCCTTGCAACCTTGAATCTTGGATCTCAAAAATATAGTATTCTTAGGTGAATATGATTAAACAATTAAAGAAATTATAGTTGTTACCACTTTTACTAATTAAAATAGGCATGCTTAGTGGCAAAAAGGTTTCAATACAAGAAAATTATACCCTAGTATGAATTTCAGACAAAACAGACATATTATACTGCAAAAATTCAAGAAATCACAACCTTAATGTTTTGATATTTAAAAAACATATAACTCACCCAGCAATATAAGCAAAATGATCTGGCAGATCAGAACGCCCTCCACAGGATGATATTTCCATGTATGAATGTTTCAAAAATATCTGAAAGTTATTATAAAATTATTTCTGAGAGGCATAGAAACAGAAAAAAACAGACCATGGTGTGCATAATGCAGAAGAATAGGTTTTTTTAACTTGCACAAGAACAAACACTGTGAATGCTTAAGGACTTCTTAAAAAATGACATTAAAATTCAAACTTGTCCTTTGAATGATTCATGAACTTGGTAACAAAAAACCAATTCCATAGTATATGAGCATAGCACATAGGCATGAGACATATTGTCTAAGCATTGATTTGAAATAGCATGAATGCCAAGGATTTAGAGGTTATCATTGTGTGTAGTTATCTTCAGGTAGATACTACTATAGGTAATACATCCTGATTGTACTGCATGGTAATAGAACAAGAAAGCTAACATACATCATCCTCATTCTCTTTCCATAAATTAGGTTGCAAAAAATCATGATTTTTACATTGCTACATGAATCAGGGAAGAAAATGAAAATTACCTAACACATTATTATTATATTGAGTATGTATAAGTTAGGATAATTTTGGGGGAATGAATAAGCACACCCTGAAAAGGAAAGTATATTTACAGAGGCACAGAAAATTGGACTTTAATTTTCAATATTATCCATTGACCATAAAGATAAAATTTTGCACACTAATACTATGTCATATCACAAGTTTTAATTTTTTGATTCATCGAGAAAACATGCAAACATCTAATAACATAGGATTCAAAATAAGGTGAAAATATTACTCATTTTGCTGTGTTTAAATATATTAAACCCATAATGTTTCAGGACAAAAATATTAAGGTTGATAAAATCATCATTGCGTAACAAAACTTAGAAATTTTTATGTTTTAACACAATAACATTCATTTATACTACATTGCCCATAGTTTTTTAGACATATTTTCATTCATTGAGGATCAGGTTTTTTTGTAAACATGAGCTGCATGCTTACAAAAAAAAGAATGCAAATCACCTGAATTCACCCTAAATCACTGAAGCAGATTACTGCCAGATTGATAGTGTTACTCTGGTGGCTTTTGTCATACACATTGACAAATCAATTAATTAAATTTTACTTCAATGGCTATAAACAAGGTAAAACTACAAAAAAGGGCTAAAATATACGGTAAATGTACATTTGGTCAACTTTAAAATGCAATACACAAATAAATGCGTCCAAGCTGATGAAAATTTCACCATACAGGATCCGTACAATAAGTATTGTGACTGGTTCGCTGTAGCCTCAATGGAGCGGTCGATGAGAGTTCGACCGGTTGGCTTGGTAGAGAGGTCCCCCACCACTCAGGCGCACTTTATTTCAGTCGCCTTCAGGCATGCCTCCAGCAAACAGAAGGTAGATTTTTGGGACGTGTGATTGTTTGTGGTATCGTTGCGCCAGCATGGAGCGCACCGTCGAGCAATGCTACACTGTGAAGTTTTGCGTTAAACTCGGGAAATCTGCATCGGAGACCCTTAAACTCATAAAACAGGCTTATGGAGATGATACCTTATGCTGCACAAGAGTTTTTGAATGGCAAAAAATGTTTAAGGAAGGCCGGGAGATTGTTGAAGATGAGCACTGCATTGGACGCCCGATGACCACTCGAACCGATGCTCAGGTGGCCAAAGTGAAAAACATTTTGGACTCCGAGAGACATTTAACCATCACTCTTATCAGTGAGGAAACTGGCCTTTCAGTTGGAACCGTCCACACCATTGTAACAGAGGATCTTGCGATGAGGAAAGCGTGCGCGAAGCTGGTGCTGAAAGTCTTGAGCGAGGAACAAAAACTGTCGTGGGTGGACACTCTGCAAGAAATTTTGGACTGCACCCAGGAAGATGAAGATTTTCTTGATAACGTTATTACCTCAAAGGATAGTTGAAAAGGAGCTCAAAGGATATCATTTCGACTCCATCGAGGCAGTTCAAGCGGCGACAACAAAGTCTCTGAAGAGTATTCCGGAAACTGACTTCCAGCAGGCTTTTGATGAGTGGCAGACGTACCGAACTAAGGGTATCGATGCAGGAGGAATGTATTTTGAAGATGATTAAGTAATTGTAATGATAACTACAATAAATGTTGATTTTTGGAACCAGTCCCGATACTTATTGTACGGACCCTGTACACAACAAAAGCTATAAAAACACAAGCCAATCCCTGAAGTATCAATGAAAATAGATCCCTTCAAGGTTTACCAATGTTTGCAAAATGTGAATAACATCACAGAGAGTATTGATTTTTGCCATGAAACTTCATATAATCTAATAGAAATTGTTAAAAAATTGCATGAAATTTTTGTATTACTTTATTTTTTGATTGTTCTAGGACTCCACATGATGCCAAAAAAGACCCTTTTAGCAATACTAGGATCATTTGAAATGTGCTGGTGGAGCCTTGATTTATGACAGCAGTCTTTGAAATTTCAGTTAGCCAGTCAAATGCTCCTATTCTCTAAGCTTCACTGGAAGGGCAGTTTTTGGCATGACGTGGAAGGTCCAAAAAATCTCATGAATGAAGTACTTGGAACAATTTTATAAAATTTTTGAAAGTTTTTAAACAATGTTTTCATACTATGATGTACATTTCAAGAAATATTTTTTCATTTTTTTATTAATACAAACCATATTTATTAGTAGTTTATGCAGTTTTTTTATAACTTCCCTTTTCTGTGATGAAATTTTTGTGAGCTAAAACAAATTTTTTATACATGGCCACCGAAAGTTGATCAACTGTATTATACAGTGCTTCTCAGCTCCTTTACATGATTTTCTCAAGGCAAAATTCATTAAAGTAGAATTTAAATCAGGGCTATGTATGCACAAAGTTCATACCTGAAGCTTTTAGAATCTGCATAATACATTGAGCAATACTGTTTCTAAGTCCACAGTTTTATCGTTTTGAATCTGACTTTGGCCATTTCCCAACCAGGTTAACTCCTTACCTTTCCTGTCTGCCTTGACGAAACTTGTATGCCCATGTCCTGTATTTCAAATTGACCTTCTTCCTTATCCTCTTTAGATTTTTCCCCAGATTTAATCTTGCTCATGCGATTGCGAAGCACAGCAGTGATGGCTCGATCAATTTGATTTACATCACCTCTGTTACCAGTTGAAACTATGCCCAAATAACGTACTGGTATGCCTGCCCTAAAAATTACAATCAATCTCAGAATCATATCATCTAATAGCAGCTTACTTTTTATTTTTTAAATTTTATTTTACAGTATATTTTCAATTAAGTGAAAAATAATCAAAGAATAAAATTTGAGAATCATGCATATTATTGAAAAATCTAATAAAAGTGAAATATTTTTCATAATTTTACACATTACAGTTAAAGGTACTGATTACCTTTCATTCTTTGTACTAGGTACTCCACTTATGGGACGCTGTTCTTTGGAAGACAATTTTGCCTTAAAACGAGCTTCTAGGGCAGTCGTGTCAACTTGAAGCTTACCGAGAAGTCTGACAATTGGGGGATACAACTCTCCCACTGCATTATGACCCTATACAGTCATGCCATAATCATTGGAAGTGGATGAATACAGAAAAATAGGAGAAGGAAAGGAAATAATTACTTAAAAGTTATACACCTTATGGATTAGTTAACATGCACAGTATTATTTCTAAAGCAGAGAAAATTTAATTTAACTAATGGTACAGAAAAAGTGGTTTGATACAGAAAATTGTTATATTGATTGGTTAGAAACACAAGTAAATCATGACATTTTTGAACAGATATTATACTGAAATCTTAAGGAAACAACATGAAAAAAATGTGGTGAAATAGATTAAATCAAGACATTGAATATTAGCTGATTTAAACTGAAAACAAATACAGGTTAAAGGAATACGGAAGTTAGCCCAGGTAACCACCAATGAATTCTTTGATTCAGAAACTCGAATCATTAAAGAATGGATAAACAATTAATGAAAATGGAAGATATAATGAGAACAGAACAAGAAACTTGAATGATGTAAACTGAATTCCGACTTCAGTGTAAAGGGTAGCCATTTCCCAAAACATTCAAGCATTCCCTTTTTCTTTAGACAGAATCACCTGCTCAAGGTTGTGAAACGTACCGCATTGAAACTAATTTTTACATGCATGTGGCAAAAAGAGGATCATCAGTAATGAAAAATGCAAGAATTATTCAGTGAACAAAATTGCTTAGATAAAGAAGCAGCTACCCAGAAGAATAGCTAACTAGCAACTACCACTATGAATTTAAGTGAGTTACATGAAGTATCATCTGCAGGAAATAGAAGAGCTACAGTATTAGAAATGTGGAGTCACAGAAAGAGGGTTAACTTAAGAATGCAGATTAAAGCAATTTGGCAAGAAAATTCTAAAAGGAATAGATGCAGGCATACAACTATTGGAAACAATAAGAAAACAAAATGGCTTCCAATGGACAAGTTTTTTGGCATACCACCCTTATAAAGATAGCAATAGAAAAAAAATGGATGCGTAGAAATAGAGGAAGATAAGGAATGAACTTCAAGAAGAAACTAACAACAAATATGAAGGCAAGCACTCATGATCAGTGGTGTGACCTATCATAACATAAATTACTTCATTGATAACAGTTTCATAAGCATAAATCCAGTTACAATGTTAACAAATTTTCCCCATAGATATAAAATTGAAATTAAATAGGAACATATGCTTTTAAATGATGTCTCATAGAATAGCCATACTAATAAAATATTTACATAAAAGATCTTGGCTTGGCTTGACTCCAAGATAAGATCTATATTTTCCCAATAGTTGAAGCATTTTCTTCAAGTTTAAATAAGGGTCCATATTCAAATCTAGATGATGCCTCTGGTTACCTACAGCTTCAATCAAAATATGGTATTTTTGTGTCTCTTATGTGGTGCCCATGGCAGCATAGGGAAAGAAAATGTCATGTGTGAATTTTGCACACTATGTGATTTAGTACAATCCAGCTATCATCTATCAAACAAACATTAAGTTTAATGGCAGAAGTTTTCCTATTAATTAGAACTACTGATAAACTGATTTATAAACAGGTGATTTGAGTGAAAATGAAATATTCCTCAGCTTATTTGGCCTCACTCACTCAGATAAATTTTCTTAAATTTCACTTTGTGACTTGTAAATTAGGAAAAAGATTGCTTTTTACTCTCTGAATGTATCTGGTGGCTTATTTGCATCTAGAATCCTGATAAACCACTTCTGGCTTCTCATAAGTGTTCTTAAGTTCAAACCATACAGAGTTTGTAAATACCCATACAGTGCATTTCGATGCAACAATTTCAGAGTGTAAAAATCATTCACCTTGACTGGGATTCGAACCCGGATCCCTCAATGTCCGGTCTAGTGCTTTAGCCAGTTAAGCTATCGAGGCGTCCTCTTAAACTCTGAAAATTTGGGGGCTTTTTAAAGGAACAAGATGTTGTAACAAAATACCGTGCATACAATGTCATAGGCAGTCATAGTAGTGCGCGACGTGCCACAGTCCACAAGGTTAAAGCCAACTTTTAAACACTTAGGCTGTTTATACCTTGATAAAGTCCAAAGAAACTGCAGGAAATGCCACAACAGTAACTTAGAAGGGAGTCATCTGCTAAAGGCAAATGATTTTTACAAGGTCAAGGCGAATGATTTTTACACTATGATATTGTTGCATTGAAATGCACATTAGTGGATGACTCCGTCAATAGTTACCGTTGCAGCATCTCCCACACCTCTGACTTTTGTATTAGCAGGAAGTAAATTAACCAACCAGCAATGATGATTTCACTTAATCATTGATTTTTCCTTGAAAATTTATTCATTTCTGAATCTCATGATCCTGATTTTGCCTTCTCACACATGCCATTATACCCAGGCTATATCATGCACATAAGTTCAAGTATATTCTGTTGCGACAGAAATGGGTATCATTCAGATCTTACATCCATCTCTTTGTAGTTGAATTTTCTTTCTTGCATTGTTGAAGCATGCATGGAGTAAATACATCATGAAAATCATTGCTGTTTCTGTAAATTACTTTGAAAAGGGGTATAATCAAGATTTCACAATGTGGACTTACTGTGTCTGACATTTAGATAAGACATTACATCTATGAAGTGTTTTGAATTGTGAAATATTAAAACTGAATTTGGCTCGTGCATATTTTGTTTGATTTATAAATGATGACATGACTTAATAACACATTATAAATATTAAGGGAGGCATACTTATGGTTGCAAATTGGAAATTGTAAATGCATCCATCAACTCAAATGGAATCATTCATGACTACACCACTCACAAAAAAGATGTGGCCTGTCTTACAGGCTGTATTTACACTCACATTAAGTATAGTATGAGAGGACATTTTCAAATAAAAATGCTGGATGAGTTCCAAATATTTTGTTCATTCAATGAAAAATATGAACAATTGCCTCCTGGTGAAATTTTACCAAAATATGTCATCATTTGGCAATTCTATCCAGACTTCCAGTTGTGCCTGACATTTTAACAAAAACAGCTTAGCACATTAACTTCAACTCCCTAACCTATAAATAATAATTTTATCGGGATAAAACTTCACCATTAGTATTTCCTCAACTATTGACACCTTTGAAAAGGGTTAATTCATAATAATTCAACATTCAATAAATAAACAATGCTCTTAAAGGGTTATGATCTAAAATTTCCTCTTGAATTTTGCAAGTGGAAATAGCAGGGCATATGCATACTTTTAGTGTTTTTAAAAAAATGTTTTGCGTTGCATAATTCTTTATTGATTAAAATTTTGCAATGTGTACTGAAATACTTCAACTACCAAATTGTCATAGTTATCTTAAGAAAAAGCAATAACAGCTTCCAAAAAAATATTGCTAACATTTTGCCTTTAGGAATGTAGAAGGTCCAAGAGAGAACTCCACAGAATACATAGCCATGGAACTGGATGCCTTATTCCAACGCTATCATTCATGTGTTGAATGATCCTGACTGGCACAGTTCACAGGTCAACCATTTCACCAATATTGTCCATATTCACAATAATGATAAAATCTTTGTACATTTGACAAAGAGTACCCAGTGTTTAAGATAAAATATTATCCAAATGTGCCTTACCTTGAGTATGTTCAGTGTTATAGGCTTCCCTTCAGCCTGTTTCATGTAAGAAGACAGGCGACCTCTCTGTGTAGCTCTAATCCAATGCCCATTGAGCTCATCTACCAAATCACCAATTTCAACTTTATCCTACGAGAACAAATGAGCCATCATGAACACAAATTTTAATAATTGAGCAAGAGGGAATTGAAAAGCACATAGGGACAATGGAATATTATTTTATCCAATAGACTGTCTCAATAAATAGAAAATGATAGAATACTGCAATTTCATTAAATAAGAACATCAAATGACCAATTACAATTTTAATTCCTGCCAAAATTAATGCACATACTATCAAAAATCCAATCAGCCTTTGGTTTATAGTAATTTTGAATAAAAGATAAACTAGCCATAGCAGAAGGTGCCAATTAATAATAACTCTTTTAAGCTATCAGAATTCAATACCTTATTGCCCTGGGCATCATGATGGACATTCCGCATTCTGTATAAAATACTGGCTACCAATGTGAAAAAGTTACCAAACATAAAACTTTACCCACTGGGATCCAACTCAGCAATAAACCCGACCATTTTTTGGAAACAACAAAGGTTAGCTTGACCCTTCCTTGTATTGGTAGCCCATTTTATGGATCAGCCATGAGGCAATTGTCCTCTTGCTGCAACAGCCAGGTTTCAGATTTGATTAGCCTCATGATTCTGCTTATTTTAGTTAGACCACTAGAGCCACTGGACAAAATCCTATTGCATCTAAATTACATATTCAAATCTTTACTAATCATTTTTCTATGGCTTAACTTAGTATACCTGTCTTTAATTCCCTTTTGCAATGTCTTCTTTTGTCAATTCTTATCTTCTCCTAATGGCTACTTCTACTTCATGAGAACCTCATTACTATGGCTTTATTTCAGTTAAACTTCATCCTATATTTCTGGGGTCAACCCTGTACAGAATAGCAACTCATGACCGATTAACTAATCTCTAATCATCCACTTATTCCAATCTTATGCCACCCTCAAACATTTTGTCGGTATAATTTGAGTATAACCTCATAACAATGCAACAATTTCAGAGATTAAAAATCATTCGCCTTGACTAGCATTCGAACCCAGATCCCTTAATATCCGGTCGAGTGCTTTAGCCACTTAAGTTATCGAGGCATCCTCTTAAACTCTGAAATTTTAAGTCTAGTGCTTTAACTAAAGTGGCTAAAGCACTTAACAGGATATTGAGGGATCTGGGTTCGAATCCCAGTCAAGGCAAATGATTTTTAATCTCTGAAATTGTTGCATTGAAATGCACATTAGCGGATGACTCCGTCAAAAGTTACTGTTGCGGCTTCTCCTGCAGTTTCTTTGGAATATAACCTCATAACTAAAACTACTGGTGATAAGGGAGCCCTACTTACTACCCCACCTAATACAGAACTTTATATACCAAAATTGTGCCACATGATTCATATATAGAATAAAAATGAGTCACCTATCCCTCCAGTCTACTCTTATATTCAGCAATACTTCCATCAGATTTATTTACTCTACTCTGTTGGCTATGGTTTGTTGCAGGCCTTCTTGAAATCAATGAAATACAAAAAGACATCCTGATTATATTCTCTATTCCTTTCTGCTAATGTTCTCATAACGGCAAAGATATTGTGTATCACATTTCCCTTCCTAAACCAAAACTGGTCTTTGAACACTAAAAAATAGGTAGTTCGTTGGGTTATGTAACCTTCGATTGATGATTCTCAGAACTACATTTGATGCATGTAAAAATAAACTTATCCTCACACACTGTTGATTTACTCTTTTTTGGATTGAATTAAAATTGATTTCATGAATACTTCTGGCCAAATCCCTTCCTCAAAATTATTACACATAGATCCAAAAAATCTCTTTCTCCATTTTCATCAGCACTCTAATAATTCTGTGAGGATATTATTCCTATTGTCTTGCTTGAACCTATCCCCATGAGCGCTTTTTCTATCTATCAAGCATTCCTCAGCCCAAGCTTTTGTTATCTAAGTGGCATTTCCTAGCAATTTCTCCAAGCTAGCTTTATCTCTTTACTGTAAAGCGGTCTCTGTATTTATTTACCTTCACTGAATCTATTACAGCTCCAGGAAAAGCTCAAGTGTCTTTTCACACTTGATCAATATAATGTTTCCCTTATCACATCATTAAATTTTCTTACCTCCTTTCATACACTTCTACTTTTCCTGCCTCTGAAATGTTTCGTATTCTCACACCGCTCTTTGCACCATGGTTCCCTGGTTCTATTGGTTCCTATTTTTATCCTATGAGTGCTCTCTAAGTGCTAGTCCATTTACTTTCCCTTTTTCATCCTGTTGTACGATGCAATTTCTTCTTTTATGAGATGAGATTCAAAGCTGCAAACTTTGGAATAACCTCACTGACTAAGTTTAGCATGCTAGGAATCTTAGAAAATGACATTCTTGGTGACCAGTGGACAGGATCTCTCAACTACCAAGTGAATAGAACCTAACCTTAAAAAAAAACAAACACAGCACAGCAATATTTTCTCTTGAAAGCCCATGACTCAATTAATTTTAATGATAGCAACATATTGTTTCATAATTTTAATTCTGAATTTCGGGATGACAGTAAGAATCTGGAGAATTTGAGCTCGTTTGATTTGACTAATGTTAACTGAGCTACCATATCTCAATAATGCCTAGTTGTATAGGCTCCACCAGGCTAGTCATACCAAATATAAAAAATGCAATCAATAATGTATTTATAAACTTACATCTTCACCAGCAACTCCACTTTCCTCCACTCCAACAACTACTCCTCTCTCTCTCACAAAACTATAAATATGAAGTATACCTAGGTCAATTAAACAATAAATTGATATTGTAACAATAATTTCATTATTATACAATAAAAACGTAC
Organism: Hetaerina americana; assembly: GCF_022747635.1. NCBI lineage: Eukaryota > Metazoa > Arthropoda > Insecta > Odonata > Calopterygidae > Hetaerina > Hetaerina americana. The sequence continues at coordinate 99,657,963 of NW_027286874.1, read as the reverse complement.
CCAACGTTTAATCCTAGGATCTTGCATGGGACAAATTCATGGATGACATATTCAGCTAACTGCCAAGTTTCATCTAGAAATATTGCATTTTTCAAACATAAACGAAACGCAATTTTGCTGCACTGCAAAAGAACTGAAAGGAAGATCTCGCCAAGAATTTCGTCTCCTAGAATGGAATCTTTGGTCTGGTATACTCCTGTAGGATATTTGTATCTAACCTGATATGAATAGGTAGGCATCGCATAAAAATGTGATAAACCCTAGAACACCCCTTTTTATTTTGATAATATTACACCATATGCTGAACTTACAATTGCTTCAACTGGGACATGAAGGCATTTTTTATTGAGGCAAGTACGGATAAGAAGTCTTAATTTTCCACGAGGTGTTACTACTTTACGGCAATTCCTCACTTCCTCCACTGCAGCATTATAAGAAAATGTAGCCCTATTAATGATAAAAGAGAGTGAGATTTCTTTCAAAGAAATACGCGAGTTTTAACTTGGCTTTATACTTTACCCATAATGATCTTCTGTAATTTTTTCTAGCCAATTCCAACTTTCGGCCCCTTTATATCCAATAGAGTAACTGTGAAAAAGACCTTGCTGCAAAATATTTTCCAAAATTTGACAAAGTGGTTGTAAATGTTCATACTGATCAGTGATTTCCTCTTTCACAGAATCTTGAACCAAGTGCAAAACGTAACCTGAAAATTTGATCCAAGATTTTAACACCAAAAATTGTTTACCTTATATTAATAATGATTAGGGTAAAGTATAAAGATATTTAGCTAATATCTTCTAACCTTTTAATTCTCGCAATAATGGATTCGACACAGACATATCCACATCGACTCAGAATTATTCACATGCTTTCAAGACAGAAGACAAAATTTCATTTAATGCTCTACGCAGTCAATTAGTACAAGGTTCTCAGGGAATCTCTAGAACCGCAGCAGACGTCATTTGCTCGATAAGAACCATACGAGCCCATTTATAATCCGCCTCGTAGCGACATCAACGATGCTTTACAGAAGCTTTCGAAGCTATACTCGTTTCCCGCGTAAGTTAATTTTTGAACATAAAATTTCATGAATAGGTAGACGATGAATTGATGCGCTGATTGAACCTTTTAAAACTCATTAAACAATTATTTATCACTCGGCGACTTTTAAGGTCCAATTGTAGTTAACATCGTTTTGTTAATATCAACACCACCAAAGAAAATAATTACATTTTACCGATTGTATGCATATATTTTTACTGTACACACGTTTTAGCACCTTTTTTATTTTTATTGCGTATTTTGTGGGGCGTGTGGATGTATAAATCAAAATAATCATTTCTAAGTTGGGACGGCGAAGTAATGGCAAAGCTACCTAATACCAATATTAAGCCCTGTACATGTAGAATGTGTGAAATTCACAAAAGGATACACAGGTAGGACCTGTATATTGTGGGACCTTCAGTGAAACTGAGAGAGTCCAGAGACCTCAGCGAAAATCAAAACCAGGCCCTATGGTTAGTAGTACTATGCTCTACCCACTGGATTAGAGTTCACTTGTATATTGAAACGTATACGTCAAATTATGAAACTATATAATAATAACAATATAATATTATGTATGTATATTATATATATATACATATACACATATATATATATGTATATATATATATATATATATATATAATTATATATATATATATATATATATATATATATATATATATATAAACCATAAACACAGTAATCAACCCGAAGGTCACTTTAGTAGGTGATGGTAGAGATCACCCAGTACTAAGCCCTATACGGCGTGTTCACACATCAGGGTAGGGGAGCCAGTTCCTTTCCCTGTGCCAGTTATGGTTTCCCAGGAAGACCTGGTACCCGGAAAATCACAGAGCTTGGGTGGAGCTGCAGGTGCCTAGAGTGCCTTGCCCAGGAATCGAACCCGGGACCCGGGAAACAATATATATATATATATATATATATATATATATATATATATATATATATATATATATATATAAAATAAATTATAATCACCTGTACTATTAATACAATTCCTTACTAATGTTGATGGAAAGGGTGGTGAATAACTTTCTTGTTGCTAATGGTTTTCATTTGGTTTGTGCTACACTAAGCAAATTTTTTTGTACTATCAGGTCCTTGAGCAAATAAATTATTATTTTAATCCATCTTAAGTTTGGTGCCTTGATAGCCAGATCATACTTTCAAATATCCAGGTGTATTTCCTCATAGCAGGTCAAGGATCACATAAATGGTGAGAATGTTGAACTTCAATCATTGAAAATGTACATGTATTTCTACTTGTTTAGCATTTTTTTATATTGAAAAAGTCAGCCAAACTAAAAGGGGAAATCTATACAATTTAAAAGTTGTGACGTAATTGGGTTTTATAGGCAATCTTTCCATGTTTATTAATAATTTTCTGACTAATAATAGCTTCAGAGTGTGGCTATGAAATACCTTTTCTGAGTAAGTCCCTCAGGCTTCCATTTTTATCATTATCCTGTGTTTCCTTGCTGTAAACCACTTTGCAGACTTCATAAAAATGCCTGTGATAACCTCTTTTTGTTAACAACTTCTCTATTTTAGAGATCATCAAATTTTTTTTTGCCTCCAAGCAGAAGATTCAAATGATTTTGAGCCACCACCAAAGTTCGTAACTAAGAAGTAGAACAATTTTCTCCAAAAGAAGAAAAAATTACCCTCCCAGAGGCTGAGAGGAATTACTCAAGAACCAATATTAAATCTAGGAAACGTCAGTTTGTCTTTCATGTCCATTGATGCACTTCTTAGGCTTTTTTTATAGAGATAAGAAAGAGTGAGAAAACATTCCTCACCCTAAAGATGCATGCTATAACATCTTAAGAATTTTAAGCCTTTTTAAGTAGATAATCTTGGGAGCTGACAGAGATGCCCATGTATACTATGCTTACATGGAGCATGGGTCAGATCAAGACTGGAGCATGGGAATATTGTGTATTCCTTCTTGAGGAACATTATCTAAAACCTCTTACCCTCCCGACATAAAAGGGGTCCGAGGCTTGCTATTAGGGCATAGGGAACCAGCCTAGTTCCAAGCATTAGCTGGAATGCAGGAGAACCACTGCTGAAGGTGTGCAAGAGGATTTTAGGGGGCAATTACATTTTCAAGATTTTATCAATGCAGAATTGTCATTGTTCTATGATAACTTTTAACCCATGATTTCTCATCTGGCTCTTACCACTGGAATAAAAAGTAGAGATCCTCACCTTTTAAAACACCTATATGATGCTGCATTCACATCGTGGGTCACAATCAGGTATACATAAAAATTGACGCAGGATTTTCAGTTTCTTTGGTCTGTTATATCAAGTGATTGGTGCTCGGTTGTGGGAAAAGGGAGGGCAAGGGATTCTTGTGGACTATATATTGATAAAATGATGAGTGAACTTAATCTTGCAGGATCATGTGAAACAAAGCAGAGATGAGCATATTATTCGAAAGATGTTATCTTTGAATGAGCGTTAAGGTCGGATAAAGTGGAACTTCTGCAAAATCAGGATTTCTGATAGGGAAAAGGTATCGAGTGAATGGTTGGAAGAAAAGTAGTGGTCAATCACAACTATCCTCTGTCATTTGAGACATAGTCAACTTTCCCTCTCATACCCAGTCTTAAACCTCTGTTGTCTGTTAAGGGCTAAAATATTTCTCCAAGAAAATGGAGCATAATGTTTTTCTATACAACTCTCTGAACTGGGTATTTCCATTTCTCACTGCTGCCCGAAAATTGTTATCCCTGCTGTCATTAAATAGCTACATGCATAAGGGGCATCATCATCATTCTGTCACTTGATTATGCAAGCAATCAAGAGGCTTTTAATTATTAATTGCAGTAAATAAATGTAAATTTTTTAAATAGGTAAATCCTTATAGAGTATTTGAACTCATGGACACAAAATTAGTTCAAAAACTTAAACCTGATTTTTTATTTTTTTGTTGGAGCCTATTTTTATAATTTGTGCCTTTTGTGAATAGGTAATTTTTCATAGTTTTTCTTTTAGATTTTGAACTCATTTTTGATACCTTACCCATGGAGTACTTATTGATTTCAGCAGACTTGATACTTCTCATTTTAATTTTTGGTAAGTATCTAGTCACTATTCCATTTTTTTATTAATAACTATGTATAATTAAAATTTACTTATATTTTAATTAAAAGGTGTGTAAGTGTGTTATTTTCATATGTTTGGTAGGATAAGTCATCCATTTTTTTTGTCAACTAAATTACTTTGATTCCTATCAGTTAGGAATAACATGAATGACGCAGTTTCATCTAATCGTATTTGGGCACATTTTCATCCTAGCGTTTATCTCTTCCACGGGTGGGAGGTTGTAACATGAATTTCGTGTTAATTGATGCGCATTCCAGTTCCATTCCAGCGCTGTTGATGGCTATCTAACTAATTAGGCAAGTCTTGTGATGGGGAAGAATGGCTTTGTGCAAAGCTAAAAAGTTGGAAATTATTCAGGCATGCAATGGAGAATGCAAACTAAACTGAAATCGGAAGGCACTATAGTATTGAAAACCGCCTCTGTTCGCCATGATAAAAAGCAAATAAACAAATTAGGCCTGATTTCATATTGAAAATATTGAGCTTCCACTGTGAGACATAGGCCTTACATTCCTTACAGATGCAAGACTTCATGGAGCATTCAGGGTGACTTGATCACGGTGCCTGTCACGCTCCCAGTTTCGGTTCTCAAATTCTCAGTATTTGATAATGAGGTGAATATTTGACACGTTTTGAATTTTAATGCTCGCGTTGTATGGCGTCCGGGAAAAACTTGAGAATTCATTTTCTGTTATGATCGGACATATTACGTTTGTTTAATACCGTGTCTTATTCATTACAAAGTTATGTGCTAATGACCAATCATATCAACAGTAAAGGGGTACCTATAATTAACAATACTACAATAAGATTGTGAACAATGAAATTATATATTACTTCATGTATTGAAAAAATTTCGATCGTATACGACGACAACTTGTTAATGCTACTGAAGTCCTCGGTTAAGAAAACAAACTCTACACGAATCGGAAATATATGCATTTTAAATATAACCTGGAATTGATTGATTTTTAATACCTTATTGAAATACGAGAATAATTTAAGGGGAGAATATATCGAAGCCAGCCACAGTGGAATCTTAATGAAATGTCAATACTGAAATATGAAACATTAAAAAAAATATAATTATCCATAAAAAAATGCCTCGCAGATAATAGGCAGGGGATTTAGCATAAAATTCGCTGATTTTCAGAATTCGGCAGAAAAATAAATTTGCCGAGTTTGCGGAGAGTAAGAAGGATTTTTACTATTCCTATCAAAACATTCGATCCTGTGCTTAGCTTCTGGTTTCGAGTCACCAGTATTTAATATCCAGTTTTGGATTTTCTGATGCAAATTCGGACCCTCAAGTGAAGAAATTCGTTTCAATATCCGAGAAAAACTTCCCTTCCTAATGATGTAAGCAATTTGAATCGGCCCCCCGAAGCTCTCTAAGCAATTGGTGAAATCTTCTGGAAAATTCCTTGCATTGTCCCGAAGGTAGAGCATCATTTCTAAAAGCAGCGCATGTTATTTTTTTTAGGTCATGCGATTTTATTCCCTGTGACTTTCGTCTCCCAACTCCTATCGATGAAAGTCTCTGCCCCGATGTCGACATGTCCTTAAGTCTCTGCCAAGACCATTATTGGCTACTGCTTGGGTGCCACTGTTAAGGATCAGTGACGCATACACATATTTTCCTTGGGTTTTCCCAGTATTCTGCAACAATGAGTTATATTGTTCTTTATGCTTTCAATAAAGGAATACATTGAGTATAAAAATAAATTGAGTATTAGCTACAGCACTGGGCGGTTTATTGAGGAATCCAGAATCGAATCCTCCTCAATGGGAATGATTTTCACGCTTTGGAATAAATGCATTTAAATTTAGTATGCTTTATTTTTCCCTAAAATGTACCAATTGAAAAATGCAAGGCATATGCGGCCCTCCTAGTTTTCCCTCCTCCCTATATATCGCCAACGAGTTGGTGGGTCTCATAATTACGCACTTTGGGACCATTGACCTTTGGTTCCCAGCCATAATTAACGGGATTGATTCGCTTGGGCCTAGTATAGTCTCGTAATTGTATCAAACCGAATGTTTTTTTTCCTCCTCAAGGTGTTTGTGTTGCGGGTAGTGTAATAAATGGTGAACTTGTTTTACCGCTGGTGTGCTTATGTAGTAGTTCTTAGCTCAACGATTAATATATCAAGGATCTGGAAAGCTTAACCCTGTGTCCATTAAGAGTACTACTTATATTCAATATTTTAATTAATCTTACTTCATAATTCATGTATCATGTTGTTCCAAATGATATATCCACCATTTGGAAAAGTAGGACGTTGTGATGAATTGCCGTCTAGTGAAGTATTGACGTGAGAGAGCTGTCGCTATTTCTATGTCACATCACTAGCGTTATTTTTATGGGAATATATTAGCAAATACATCATACCGTAGAGCGAATTTTGCCACGAAGCGTCCTCTCCGTTTGACGAACTTCTTCTTATGTACCAAATCTTCAATAAATTAATATGCTAGTTTTTCAGGGATAAGCAGGGAAGCCTATGGCCGACCGTTGCCTCTAATAAGTGTTGGTTGGACGGTAACGTCACATTGGAGAGCTTATCATAGCATCCTGATTCCATCCTCAGTTGGAGCGATGGCAGTGGAAGAATGAGACACCAGAATAATGGCGGATTTGTACAAATTCAGGGGTCTACGCTTTTACCCGGCAACCGATAGGCGATTTACGATCCTAGTGAAATGAAATATTGATCAAAACAGAAACAACGCAAATAGTTTTTGAACGCATTCAACAAATTCAGGTGAGATGTAGTGGGAAGACGAATTTTCACTTTCCACAGGTTTCCACAAAATTCGTAGAAAAGTGCAAATGTATTTTTTCCCACAACAAAGTTTTCGATGGCAGGAAAGCTCGTTTTGGCCGTTCGAATGTCTAATTACATTGTTGAAATTAGTTTGAAATAACTTTGGACTTAAAAGTTCTTTCTGTAGCTGACGCGACTATGTTGATGATAGTTCATCTCATGAGCCAAAACTTGTAGGTGGGGACATAAGAATAATATAATTATTCATTGAGTACTTTCATTTATTAAATAATATTCCCTTTTATACAATTTCATTCTCCGATGAATTCAGTACAAAATTTACGGGAGACACAGCATTTTTTTTTAGAAAGAAATGATCATGAAAATGATTTTTTTCATAATTTCATTTTAGTGACAGAACTTGGCATCAAGAAATGCCCAAGAGTTCACCACTTCAACACACGAAGAGCGTGACAGCGTGAAGCGTGGCAGCGAGCGCGAAGAGCGTGGGCGCGCAGAGACACGTGTGAAGTGTCTCCACGCGAGTTTTTTCTCGTGGACCACAGGGCACTCGGGTTAACTTCTGACACTGGGAGAGGGACTACCATAAGATCAAATATCGCTATATTGACTGACTGGAACATCTGGGTAAAATAAAGTGGCAGGAAAACCCACTCTGTTAGATTTAAATACTCGGTTTATTTACACTATTGCGATAATAAAGCAACCAAGATTTTATATGTCAATAATTATTAGAGTAAGGTGGAAGAAGGGACTACAAAGTCTCAATCTCGCCCCAATGTTAGTCATTAAATGAATAAAAAAATTATTCTGTCAGAAATCCTTGATTTGCTCTTGGTAAACACTTGGTATTAAATTTCCTAATTCCCAAATATCGCAAGAATTAACTGTGATGGTGACCCTTGGCACAATGAATCATATAGGTATATGTAGTGTCTCGTATGCCTTTTAAAAACACTTGCGCAACGTCTCTAGCAATGAAGCGGTTTCTCATAGTAACTGTAAAGTTAGAAGTTACATTTAATTTTTTAAACAACATTTTTTAGATTTAAATAATAAAAGCTACCAATTCAATCTGGTGATGCCGTAAAGAAATTCACAACATGTGGAAAAACTTTAGGCCATAATTTTGGTGGTATTGTGAACTTTAAATGGCACTAGATATTGTTTGGCAAGGTATTGCTTCATTATACTCAGAAAAATATGATAATAGTTTACGGAAAAACAATTTCCGAATAGCGTTCACTTAAACGGCGGCGTGATATCGGGGGGAACTCCAAGTTGCCCATCAGAGATATTTCCCCATCTTGAACGTGTGAATTTCACACTTAGTACCAGTGAGCTCTACGCTTTCACCGTTCGAGTAAGTCTTTGAGTTGAAGATATTTGGTGTTTGGATTTGTCATTGGAAAAGCAGTTACCCATTTTATTGGCGTGATCAGTAGAGAGATTATTTCTGCAGTCACTTCTCATATCCTAATGCCAGATCTAATATGGGGAGTAATTGAGAGCATCTCCACTCCGTAATGTGTGGCTTTTCTTACAAGGCCATTTACCCACTTATCTTCGGTCCTCATTACATACCTCGAATTGGTAGAACAGGAAAAGTTGTTTCTCTAAATATCTTGTTTTGGAAGGCTTTTATGGAAAGTTGTCCGGACGAATTGAGTTAGTACCTAATTTATTTGTATATTATTTAAACCCAAAAAATAGCTAATTGTTGTTGTCATTAATTCATTTCTTTCTCTCACATTCCTCTTAACATTGAGATGGAACTGACTACAGGGAAAAATTAGCACGCTGAAATTGTATGTCTATATGAATAGTTTTCTTGATAGGCGCTCTCAATGTCCTATGTTCGTGTGGCACTGATGCAAATCATTCATACTTATTCAAACGCTAATGACTGAATTTTTGTATCATGGCTAACTTCATTAATATCGGAAAGTTTTAAAATTTTGAACTTCTGCACCATGACGTCGGGAAAACCTGAGGTACCTCTTTAAAAAATAATTTGCACGCCATCTCATTTTCTGTTATAGCTGGTATTTAACTCTCCAGATGGACTTGTTTCAATAATTTTGGAAATGGTTCAAACAAAGATAAGGAAATACTTCGTGTTGATGAAATAAAACTTTTCACATGCCGCGAAAAACCATCAGTCTAATCAGCCTTTGTTTACACAGGTAAACCTAATTTGGTGTTCGATTACGCGCGTTAAAATTCTTTCGATGAAGCTTGATAAATGCACGTGATACACATAATAGGTTTATGCTGCAGTATGCGAAATTGTCCTTGCTTAATGCACGGCCTCGTCAATCGTTTTCGGGTCGCTTGGTAGGCTAGGAGATTGTGGATTCTCGGTATTGTTTTCAAGGTTTACCCCAGAAACGGGCACAAGGGAACTCGGGGCATTGTGAAACCTCTCCGTGAACATGAGAAAATTAATCTCAGTATAGAGGATGCTCCAAGGGAAGGATGGATTCCTTACTGCTGAGATCAAACCAGGCGGCCTTACCTCGTAGGCGTTTCCAGAAGGGAAGGGCTGTGCTTCGCAACGGTCTGAACTCAAATGGTAACTCAGCGGAGAGTGTGCTTGAAAAACTCGGGCATCACTTTCTCACTTGCACCTGAAAACTCTCACAGGGAGTGAATTTGTCTCAAATTTGATGTGTATGGGGAAGCTTCAAACACGACAACACATGAATGGAACGAAGGCACGAGTGTCTTGATTGCTTTGGTCGAATTGCTTCGGATTCGATCGTAACGAATGTATGACGATCGAATTAGAAGGACCGAGATTGCTCCAAATCAGGAAGGAGGTTGACCGGAGATTGCTCCAAATCAGTCAAATATAACGTTGCATTACTGTGTGTACACAAAATAACTGGTTTCAGCATGTTCAAACTACTTCATATTGTATGGGTGGACGAATTTCAAAGCTACCATACTGCTATCAGCAGGCTGTATTTCCAAGAATCTATGCAGGAAGTATGCTGGATCAAGCACACAATAGTTATTATTCCCTTGGTTCTCAGCCATCTACTTTCCATTCTACTGTTCATTGTTGTCGATGAAGGAGAGAAAATTTTGAAGAGATGTCTTTCTTTTAGCCAAGAAATTCTCAAATGACAAAAGAAGAAAATGTAAATCCGGATATTAATGTGATCATCAGTCAGCTTTGCCACTCTGAATACGGAAGTAATTCCGTTTTTAAATCTTCATGAAAAATTGCATTGCATACTTTTAATTGCGCTGTAAACTTCATTATTTTTTATTTTGCTTTAATATTTACATAATTATGGGAACTTCTTAAAATTTTGCTGTGCAAGAGAACGCCTTGGTAGTTTAACTGGCTAAAGCACCCGGCCAGACATCGAGGGATCCGGGTTCGAGTCTCGGTCAACCTTTGTGTCTTCTTTAGCGTCGATAACGAAAGGGATGCGTGATGCAAGTCTGACTCTGAATCTTCCGAATTGGAAGATGTAGCTTAATATATTTTATAATTTATGCCTTTTGTTGCCAACTATGCTTGCTTCATTACTTGCTCTTCAGTATTTTTTAAATTCCGACCTTATAGCATAACTGTCGCATATACCTTTTCATGCCTATTTTTACGCCTATGAATAAAAGAAGGTCAGCAAGCCATTTCCTTTTTAAGCTACCGACTTAATAACGAAAAGGAATTCAAGGCTACATATGAAGTCTACCTTTAACTCTTAAAGCGTGAACTGTTTTTCTATCGATCTTTTTTCCTATCTCGCCACATTAAATTAAAAAGCAACTAGTCTTGCAAAATTTCCTTGTAACTGTAGAATTTATGGAATTCATTATTATTATTAGGATGGCGTATTAAAGGTGACGGATAGGAAATATGTTGCCTTCAAGTTTCCTCCACAATGCGATGGAAAACAATGCAAGGATGCTCTAGGGCAGAGCACATCCTATCTCCCGGTAATTGAAATATCCTTGTTAGTGCCCTCCGAAATGGAAATACACGCTATGCATCCATTGAAAACCATAGAAAATGCCCCCATTTCTACGTAATAACCATTTTTAATGGAATTACATCGGCGTTCTGATTAGATATCCAGGAGGGCCGGAGCAAGCAATTTATTTTTTCAGGGCGGCATTCATTGCGTGAGATAAACATGCAAACGACAATTTTATTTTAATCGGATAAATATATTTATTATAAAAATATTTGAGTTCCAATGTGCCATCGACATAACTATACCTCAATAATTACATAAAAATTTTGCTCCCTATTTAAAATTAAATTATTATTTGAACATAAGCGAGCTTATTAAATGCTATCAAGTTACTTCGTTTTCCTATATTAAGCTTAAATCGTCGTTTCATCCTTAAGCGTTTTGGCCATCGTGGTTTACACGACAGCGCGCTGCTCGGCGTTCGACGATGAACACGCCAATCCGCTAAACATCGGATTACAGTACGTCTATGAGAAAGGATGTAATAATGTGATGCAATGGTTCCTCTTGCACTGCTTTTTCGGTTCAAAATGATCTCAGTAGTCGGTGCGCTCTCTATCCATTCAGTAAAACCACCGCTAAACGTACGATGATGGCTTAAGGTTATGAGTTAAATGGAATAATGGACCATTAGGTCTCAATTTCGATCAAATAAAGACCTCTATCTATCTATCCAAGGTTCATGGTTCGACATCTGGACCAAATGGTTATGATATTTTTATAACATCGTCTGTTGAACTTTTGACCTTAATAAGAAAACCAAGTTTACCAATTTGGCTCATCGAATGCATGTGAAATTGTATGTACGGTATTTCGTCACAACATCTAGTTCCTTTAAAAGCCCCAAAATTTCAGAGTTTAAGAGGACGCCTCGGTAGCTTAAGTGGCTTAAGCACTCGACCGGATATTGAGGGATCTGGGTTCGAGTCCCAGTCAAGGCGAATGATTTTTACACTCTGAAATTGTTGCATTGAAATGCACATTAGCGGATGACTCCGTTAAAAGTTACTGTTGCGGCATCTCCCGCAGTTTCTTTGGAATTTGTCATTTGGAAGCCACTGCGGTCAAACGTGAACGGTGGTCATCGCTCTTTGTATTTGGAACGAAAAGGAATTTCAACGCCCGCGGTACGGTGCTACTCTCTTTTGACTTCTTTCAAATGGTGGCGTCTTCGTTGGCGCCCTCGGATATTTAAGTGATCTTGATCGAAGTCTTACTTCAGGAATCTGTTTTTGTACTTTTCCTCTTGTCGATGCTATTTATAATCGGCGAGTGTTACACGGACAATGCTATTTTAGCATCTCCAAACGATGTAGCTGCATTCCACGTCAATCACCCGGTCGTTGCTTCCAACTCATGCCAACCCGTGAAATGGGTTTGATGGTCCACTCACCAGCGAGATATTATCGATCATGTTTTTCCATCGGGTGGTCTAAGCGATTTCGCAAGCCTTTCGTGACTCCACGGAGAACAAAGAAGGCATGCAGTGGGAAAGGGAGAGTGGTCGTGTCCCACTTGTCTCATTAATTTTCCACGTGGGCAACACTTACGTCGATGACACCAAGCATGTTCTCCGCCGGATGCTACCAAAGCGCCTGATCCCCTCCCACAATTGACCTCTCAGGCGGACATAAGGGTGCGACCGAGAGAGTTGTGTTTAATTTCGAAACCTATTCATTAATATAGTATTAATTCTAACAAGAGTGGGATCTTAAAAGATTTTTCAAAAGATGCTAACTTTCTTATGTAAGGTAAAATATATATTATATTAAAAGCATGCTTGGCCTAAGTTAATGGTTTATGCATCCGTTTTTGGTAAAGCAATAAACTTTGAACAGTATTAACCCTTTTCACAATTTTTCACTCGACTCTTTGCAATTTCTACTGGAATAATAAAAATGCATAATTTTCCCCAGCGAATTTAAAAAAAAATTCAATAGCTACTCTCTTTTGGAGATTTTTGATAACTGTGATCCGACGACAGACTTCCCTGAATTGCTTATACTCCTTATCCCTTTTCAACTCTTACGGGTGATGTTCCTGTTAGAGGCGAGAATTAAGGCACGAAATGATGGTTTTCTTATAGCTTTGAGCGTGTGACAAACAACTATGACATTTTTTTATTAAGTCATTTCTAGAAAACTCAACAAAGAAGCTTTTTAGAATATAGAAACTACAACTTAATAAATGAGCATTGCTCATAATTACTAATGAGTGATGCTCTTGGATAAGAACTGCCGTGACAGTAGCTGGAAATTATGAAGATTTTCCTTTCATCAGTGAATCGGTCCATTTATTGGAAAATAAAAGATTAATTTGTGCCCCACTTGCGTGTTTTTTATGGAAAACAATGCGCAAAGAAAAGGAGGATTAATCGCCCCAGGTCTCACTTTCCTGCACTGTGGTATTAGGTACCACCTATTCACCTCCACCGGAATCCGCTCGTAAATTCGCCTATAAACAAGCGCTAGAATAGTTTTGAAACACTTTCCGCAAGGCGAGCAGAACCCCTCCCATCACTCCAAGGGCAAAAGCTGCCGGCGGGGGGAGAAAGTTTAGCGCCGAGGCCACCGGCCCGTGTGCTCAGTCCATTCAGTTGCACGTTATCCACCGAGCTACGCTCAGTCCGTACCTGAGCGGTTGGCCGAGGCACAGATTTCCCTAACCGTCCCCGTGAGAACTTAAGAGGCAGCTGTAAACTCTTTTCTTCCGGCTGAAATTCGAGAGAAACAAGGACTCCCTTCCGCAACAGACGTTTCGCTTCCCCGTGAATTTTTCCTGCTTAAGTCGGGCTATTTCTTTCCTCCGTGGAAACTTTTTTCTAGGCATTGTATATACTTGGCACCATGGGAACAATGTGCACGTCCTACCCCACTATCCAGAGTGAATCCAAAGATTCTTGAGTCGTTTCTGTGTGTTGCTGCTTGTGGATGTGTGCTTGTGCCTAAGGCTCCTCACCCACCTGCCTGACTTTGGATTTTTTAGCAGGACAAAATATCTCCATTGTGGATATTTGGCTTGTCTGTTGCAACAAGGTAAGCTTACGTGAGGTGTGATTTAGTTAAATAACATACTTTCTAGTCGTATTTTACTCGAAAATTTTCTTCCTTTGTTCTTTGCTTTGGGCTCCAAATTAATCGTAAATGTTAATCTCCAACAGCTCAATGCACATTTGGGATGATGCTTCTAGAGTTTTCAGAAATTTCGCAGTTCTTTTTGCGTAATACCTTAGTTATGACTAGAAAAGTGGATAAAATGGAATGAAAGAGAGCATTGAATGACAATTGTTATATTTTTGTCATTTAATACTCATCAAACTTGTCATTTATTAAAAATTTCCTTTTTATTTAATATCTCAGTCAAAAGGAATTTTAAAATTGTGCTAGTCATCGCTCTTTCATTATATTCTACTAATTTCTGCTATTATTTGTCGTAAAAGGTTATTTATGTTACACTTAGGGTGTTCCGATATGTAGGCATGGACCGCTACCATCTTTAACAGTATAGGAGAAACGCGGAAAGGTAGAGGAAGGTCATCAGTCTTTCTCTTCCATGCTGAAGGACGCCTCTGAGTTCAACAGTAAAGCATGCTTGCTCATGCCGCTCAAAATTTATCCATAATTGAAAATACAGTTCTGTTGATGGATGATTTTGTCACTGCGGAATGCTTTGGAGACTCAAGGGTACATTTTACGATACTTAATTCCGATGGAACGAGCGTAAAATCACCACCTATTTTGCATAAGCTCTTTGGAGCATATTCCAAAGAAACTGCGGGAGATGCCGGTTTAATTTTTCGAAATTTAAGACTTTTCCACACCGAATCTTTATGTGTATACTTAGATTAATTCAATAAGATTCTGCTTCTCATCTTCTCTTTGCTCTGACGACACACCAATATTTTTCTGATTGTAGGAATCACATTCACTCAATATGTGTCCGTCCTCTTCTCGTGTTTTCTTTACATAGTTTTTGCCATCCTATTTATGTCTCGCTAGCTCGGCGCACAGTATTGCCCGCTAATGATTAATTCGTTATTATTGCATTTTTAGATCTACAGCGATGGTAATAGCAGATCTATTTTTTTGGATGCTATTGTTTATTTTACATTTATGTAAGTAATAAAATAGGAATAAAACATAATGCTTTGTTATGATTTTCTGACGTCAACAAGAATATTCCGAGGGGAATCGTGTCCGTGACTTTGGGCTAGTGGAGCAGGTTAGCAGTCAGGAAATCGCAACCTGGTACAGCTTGGGAAAGAACTATATTTTTTTGCAAAAAATTCTCTCGTATGTGTGAGTTATATTAAATTTGATATGGTTTCATATCTGAGATTTAATTTTAATTTTTGGAATTGTTCGTGGTTGGTGATTCACACCATCCATGGCTCTGCTACTTTTCTTTTGCATCTGATTTGAGAATCTCAAGAGTGGATAAATCGCTAACAATTGCTGACTCTTTTTAACCCTTGCAAATTATGCCTATCGGTGGTCTTTGCTTACAGAAGGTCATTATATTTGGCTGACGGTTGAGTGAATTTTTCCGTCCCTATTTTACTATGCATTTTTTGATAATGAATGCTCATAATTTCCTAGGTTTTATTCGTAAACGGCGATATGCAGATATTTAGCGTGATTATATTAAATCCCGACGCTCGGTGGGCGTAAGCTACAAATATTTGTATATTGTGTATGCATTGCAATCCTCCCATGGCGAAGCTTATCATAAATGAAATTTGCGATAAATTATTTAAATTTTGAAGAAACAATGTTTTTAATAACTTTCAAGCTTGATTATTTTAATGGTTTACGATTAAACAAGCTCGAATTACCATTCTAGAGCCATCACCATGCATTGTTTCTGAGAAAAATGTTGGGTTTTAAAAATGCTGAAATTTCAAAGCGTAAAATGAATTTCAATGAATATTAGCGAATTTATTCGTTAAAAGTTACTGTCGCAGTATCTCCCGCAGTTCTTTGAACTTGGGATTTTATCATAGTCAGTCAATCAGTCTTCCTTCCTCGTAGTGTCATTGCCCCGCGAACTCACTCTTGATTAATATTATTACTCCTTCTTGAAATAAATAATAATGTATTTATTGGAATGTTCACTTTTTGTCCATTTTCAACCAAGATTACTCTTCTCCATCACGCTTGAGATATTACCAATCTCAGAAATTAGTGAACAAATCTTATGACTTTGTTAACTAATCCCTTCAGAATCTACATTTTTCATTGAAAATGAACTGCACTTATTTATGCAAAAGGTTTTGCAGTGCTCCTCTCTGACAGCTCCTTGCTCCAATTGTAGTCAATTTTGCAAAAAAAATTATCATCCAACAGCTTAACACTCTTTTGAAGCGGGAAGATTTGTTTCTTAGTTATTAAGCACAAGGTTTCAGGAGTTAAAATTCAAGGGTTTTTGAACAGCGCATATGTTTACTTCAGTCGTGAGTGGCTTTGAACACTCAATCAGGAGTTCATCAACTTAGTTTTAATTCTAACTTTAACTTTCTCCGAATACTCATCTGCTTGTTTTTGTTCGAATAGTTAGGATGAATGAGAGAATATTGAGAGATAAGAATAAATATGAGGAATAGACCTCAGAATCGGCTGCAAAAAGGGAAAATGTGGTGCTTCTAAAGCACCTTTTCGGTGGAGAAAACCTCAGAGGAGATGAATTACTTTTGGATCCTCTTCTGAATTATATGTATTACTGTATATATGACCTAGCTATTACGTATTTACGTATTTTTCAATGCCAATTTGAATGTTTGTAGCGAGCTATGAATGTCAAAGTCTTCTCGTCTCCTATTAAAATTAAGACAATCGAAACCATCTTAACATCACGATGCATATGGAAATTTCAATTAATGACTTATGCTCTTTAGACATCGTTTTTCTGTTTTCAACAGAGATACACTTTAAAGTCAATTTGTATTTATTTCTTTCTTAAAACCTAACAAACTTCTAATGGTACCCATGAGATGAAAACGATACCTATCACTTTTGAATAGTCTACGATTGGGATCTTAGCAATTAATAATTATACCTATAATTTGTATGTTCAATATATTATTAACATTATAAATAACATTAGAAATAACATTAAAAAGTATACAATCGTGGTGTGCTGTGCCACCGCAATATAAAACGCCCAGCCATCGGGCTTTGGTGACTTCCCTCTTTCCTCATTTTAAATAGTGTATTAAGTGAATAATTTAAAAATAATTTTTCTTAGGAGGTTAAACATAAATTTTATAAAATAGATTGTACTAATTTGTGTAATAATGCAAAAAGTGTGGTGGCGTTTTGGGCAAAAATCAAATCTCCGAATGTAGGACGTTTGTGTTACTTGCACTGAAACACCGTTTTAGTACAAATGTTGTGTGAATATTTGAATATGTTTAGTAAATGTTTTGTATTTGGTGTTAGGCATGTATGGAAGTTGTGGCATAAATTGCCTTCAGCTGGCAGTTACCAAATTTATCCTACTTATTACTACCACTTTAGTGTGCGCGATATAAGTAGTGCTCTTCAGCTGGTGAATTCATTTCCTCAGTTCTCGAGCTGAAAGCATGAAATTGACCACAGCTATGAAAAACGACTTTCTTCAATTCCGTGTGCGTGATGCCTCGGAGCCTATGAATCGCTTCATCAGTCAAAAGTGGAACAAAGACTAACAGCTAAGGGAATTTCCTAGCGAGTTAGCATTGAAAAATTTTCAGCGCTTTCAAAAATATGCTTTTTCCAGTAGTTATATGATAATTTAGCAGAGTTTTGAGGAAAATATATACGATATTTATGAGGTATCTTAAATTCATATTCTACGAAGTTTCCCTCTGATTGATGGCGTTATACTCGTGAAGTTCAGTTATGCGGCCGCGAATCCCACGCCAAAGGCAGACGCGTCCCCCCTTTATCATCCTCCTCCGGCGATTTCTTTACTCTCTACCCTTGAGATTCTTTCCTCATCCGTGACCTCAAAAATGGTGGAATTCATGTGTAAAAAATAAATTTTAAGATTTCTAAGTTTAATTTTAACTAGTTGCATTCGTCTTATTATTTAGATACTAAAAGTTAAATTTCACCAATAAACTTCCTAGATTCACATTAATTGATTTGTAAATGAACAATTTCGCTCACAATCGATTTATAAATGTGCGTTTGACATAAAATGAAATCTGATGTTTACCGCATGATATTCATATTCGCCGTAAAAAAGGAAACAAGTTTATTTACATTGTATTCAAACAATATTATCTGGAACTCTTCAACCCCTCCCAACTACTGCCCCCCTCAAAGAGTGCGGCTCTACGCATGTCAACGGCTGTACTTCGTTCCTCCGCCAATTTTAAGTTTGATTCACTTTAAAAAAAGAAAGGAAGAGGTTATGCGAAGAGTAGGTGTAGGAAGAAGTTTCCTTTAATTTCCGAAAGAAGAAGATATAATCTTATCTGGAACATCAGGAGGCACAAATACTCGAAAAATACTATTTTCGAGGTACAATTGAATTGAAAGTGCTAAAAAAGAAGAACCCAGATATGAGAGACATGCAAATAATGACAGACGTGAAGAAATGTGTAGGCATAAAGCGATTTTCCGATATAAAAATTGAGAGCTTCTTCAAACCAATCTTTAAGTGGATATTCATTGCTGATTTTCATGATGATGGTAATGATGAGCAACAATCCCTTCTCAGTAAACACTTTCTTAGTGGTCTTTGTTTCTGCATCAACCGCACGTGTGAAGGCGAAGATTTCAAGGCCAAAAGTGAAGGTGGACTCTCTTCGACGGCTCATCGTTTTCCTTGCTCTTCTTTTCACTCTCCTTATCCCTCGTGACCTCCAGACCATCGTGGAAAAACCACTTCGCTTGACCGCAGAAGTTGTTTGCCTTCCGGGTTAACCTGGCGGATTGCGGATTCGAAAGGTGGCTCAAGAGTCATGGGTTGGTGACCAGCCATATTTATGTAACATAATATTTCTGTGTGGGTAGCGGTAGTCCAGGGATAGAGCGTTGGTCTACTGATCGAAGGTTCGATTCCCGGGCAAGCCTCTCCGGGCACTCTCACCTCTACCCAAACTGTGTGATTTTTCTGGTACCAGATCTTCCTGGAAAACCATAACCTGCACTGGCCCTCTTACCCTGATTTGTGAATTTCACATGCCATCTGGCTAAGCACTGGGTGAACTAAACCATCACCTACCAAACCGACCATCGGGTTGATTACTGTGTTCATGGCTAATGTTTCTGTTTTGATTTCAGCTGCCTTTAAGATTTAACATGGTACTCTAGTGCCTATTGTAGCAAATAAAACTAAAATATATTTAGGACAATACTCCAAAAGTAAGTAAAAAGTTTGACTGTATATGTGAAATAGAAATGTTTTCCCGAAAATCTAAGCATTATATCATATAAATATTATTATATTACCTGCCATATTGCAAATAAATACAAGGTAGAGAAAGACGAGAGAAATATGACCATATAGAATTAATTTTACGAAGGGCAAATGCAGGCATATTCATAGGCACAGAGAGTTGGTCAACAGAAGAAATGGGAGTCAGCGAAATTTTTCCAAGAGATCAATGGTTTTTCTTTGAGACGAGATAAATCTTATAATTGACTGAGATCCGTTGATTAATTAACAACTAACAAGTCAGCTGCCATCTTCAATTGTCAAAGAAAATTAAAGAATATAGTAAGCACCCATGTACTGCACTCTTGACATGGTGGGAGGGCTTGTGCGTTCCGATGACCCCAGGAGCTGTGCTGGCGGGAGTAATAATTATTGCTCCAGGTAGGGTCACCCATAGGTCGAAGGTTAGGAGCCAGACGAAAGGTAGTCCACGCAGCGTCTGTTCTTCAGTGAGGCGGCTTCAATGGCGTCTGACCCCAATGGGCGGCCATTGAGTGATGGTGTCAAGTTAAAAACACTATTGAGGAAGGCAACGGGAAACCACCTCAATTATCATTCCCAAGATTAAAATGATGGACACTACAGAAAATACGAGTCCTGACAACTACGGGTCTCGGCCCAATCGACCGTGTGTTGTGCCTGACAGCGGGGTGGGCAAGGCTTCCGCGGTGGTCATCCCACGAAACCCTTGCAAGGGAAAACCGAAAGCAGCAGGACAGAAGACGCAGAAGAAGAAGACCAAATTAGTAAGAATAGGAACGTGGATGTTAGGACGATGTTGACGACAGGAAAATTAGAGAATATTTAACGAGAAATGGAAAGGGGAAATATAGATATTTTAGGCCCATGCGAGGTGAGATGAAAGAATAGCGGGGATTACTAGAGTGATATTTATGGAATAATATACAGCGGCAGGGACGAGAGCCAACGAGGGGTTGCCATAATATTGAATTAAAAGGTAGGAAGAAGCGTAGTCGACATAGAAAAAAAACAGACAATATTACTAGTAGAGATAAAAGCAGAACCAACAAGCTTGGACATTGTTTAGGTATACATGCTCCGAGCATCCATACGGAGGAAGAGGTCGATAGGGTTTACGATCAGTCAGAGGACATAATGACGTACTATATTCCGAAAAAGGTAAAAGATTCATCATTTGAGGACTACAGGACAATAAGTTTCATATCCCAGCAGCTAAAGTTGTTCTCAGGATCATAAACAAAAGGATTGATAGTAGGGCAAAGGATGCCATTGCAGTAATGAGATCACTAATCGAGAGGAACATAGAATACAATCAGGAAGTATTTGCCTGTTTCGTATATTTCGAAAAGGCGTTTAATAGAGTGAACTGGGAATAACTAATGAGTATATTGTAGAAAATAGGAATAGATTAGATCGACAGGAGGCTAATTCGCAACCTGCACATGTCTCAGACTGCTCAGGTGCGAGTGGGGAACGGGGAGTCCGGATGAGCTGTGTTAGGAAGAGGTGTAAGTCAGGGTTGCCCGTTATCACATTTGCTGTTCAACCTATATGCAGAGGAAATGATTAAAGAGGCATGGGAATACCTGGAGGTAGGAATGAAAGTCGGTGGGGAATTCGTAAAATCAGTTATGTTCGCTAATGACCAAGCTTGAGTTTGTCAATCAGCCAAGGGGCTGCAAGCATTGCTGAGTGAATTGGAAATTCATTGCGACAGGTATGGGATGAGAATAAATATTAATAAAACAGGGTTATACGATTTTCTCGAAAGAAAAAAGCTGAGCTAAACATTAAAATAGGAGGGCAAAAACTAGAGCAGGTAGAACAGTTTACGTATCTCGGAAGTATTTTGGACCAACACGGTCAAAGTAGTAGGGACGTAAGGAGAGGGACGTTGAGTAAGGATATTAAGAAAATACTCGTAAAAACTTTGATATGGAACGTAGCTATGTACGGCGCGGAAACGTGGTCATTGAAGCAGGAGGATAGACGTAGACTGAAGGCTTTTGAAATGTGTGTGTGGAGAAGAATGGAGAAGGTGAAATGGACTGAAAGAAAAACAAATGAGGAAGCACTAGGCTTGGTGGGTAAAGATAGGGGTTTGTTGGGAGAAATCCTATGGAGGCAGGAAAAGTGGATGAAGGGCATATTGACCGGTAGTTGGATGTTGAAGACTGTAATGGAGAGGAGAATGTTAGGCAAACGAGGAAAGGGCAGGAACAGGATAGGGATGTCGGACGGGATGAAGGGAGGAAGGGAGTTCACAGAGACGAAAAGGGACTTCATCTAGAGTAGGTTGCTGGACTGGGGTTTTTGAGGAGTGACTAAATATTTATTTGGTAGTTGTGTCCATCCAAAAACCTACCTTAACCGGTAGATAACTTAATAATGAAGTAGATACCCTGTCCACGGGGGCTGTTTTTTGCCAAGAAACGCCTGATAATGGGCTGCGAAAGGGAATGTAGTTTATTTTAATAGTGTCCTTCAAACGACCTTGCATAATTCCTTCGCTCTGTCAACTTAATAAATTGGTTAAAACGTCTTCTGATGCTCTTGAGATGTATAATGTTTCTTGCCTTGTAATGCCTCTTTGCTTAAAGTAGAAATTTGTTGCTCTACCCTTCCTCTCAATCTGATTTTTCGTGTTTTTCTTTTCGACTCACACTCCAATGTGGACACACTTCTTTCATACCTCCCGAACAGATGCATCTATTCCACATTCTTTTTTTACCCATTCCCTCCTCACCATATTTCTCCTTTTCTACCACTAGCATCTAAACCCACCGCATTCATTAAACAATTATTCTTACCCCCAACGTACCCAAATTTTATATCTGTTCAATAAGGTGGAGAGGATTACATTTTTAAATACTCACAATTTCGTAATTGAGGCATTAATTTTTCATGTACTTCACTAAACCAATAATAATTTCAATACCGCCATTCACTCACGTTTTACAAACCTTACAAATCATCTACTTGTTCAACTATTTCGCGGTTTTCCCCCTCTGTGCAATTGTTCTTCTCATTCCCCTTGTCAAATCCAACTACTCTCGTGTTGTAGGCAATCATCCTTAATTCCATTCTTTCCGAAACCGCACTGAAGCTATCCAAGAGCCCGTTTAAATGGCGAAATCTCTTCAAAATTAAAATCACCGATTCCAATTCACACAAATTCATTGAAAAACTTGATAAGCCAGGATTTATCAGAGATTTGATATTGGTGTTGTCTTTAAGTAATCCCTTAAATACGAACTGTCATATAAGTAGGTTGTTATTCTTCCACATTTGAAATTCATAATATTAATTTCACGCAAGTTGGATCTTCATCTCGAATTTTCACATTTTTACTATAGTTGAAATTATGTGCTGCGAATTAAATGAATAGTTTTTACTCAGGAGTGAAAACACCGATAAGGACGGATAATAATTAGCCATGGCTGCAGAATGAGCTTGGAAGATTTTTTCACACTTTACCGCACTAATACCTGACACCAAGCAATTTTTCATTGCCACAATATATGGCAATACGAACCAAAAGTTGCATCTTTTCATTAAGCAGTGGGTTTTTCAACAATTAAGATAATTCATCTTAATTATAAAAAATGTTCGATTATATGTATACGTGTCAAAGAGAGTTGCGCTAAATGCATTATAACTGCATCATTTATCATAATTCTCAACTAGCTAAGGTAAATATTGAGGCCATATTCTGAAAAGAGGATTAAATGTTCACAATTATACTCATTCCCTGAACAAGATATGTACCTTTTCGTGACACACTTTGTATAATTATTGTACTCAATGGGTTTGCCCCTCCCCCCCCCCATAAATTATATGGGCGTCGATTTCATTGGCAAGACGGCTAGGAACATGGCATTCTGGAAATTGCGTTTTACAAGAATCAGTACATTCATCTAGAATTAGGTAAAAAAGTAGTTAAATCACCCATTCGAGGAGGTGTTATGCTAAATGTTTAAAATCTGTATTACATCTCTTAGATACAAAAATGTAAGTAAGTCAGAATATCAACAAAGGTAAAATAAGTAGGAATAACACAAAAAACGTGGTAGCAATCGCAGATGAACAATATATACCTTTCAATGTGTATAATTTTAGCGATATACCACTAGAAATAAAAAATAATCGTATACCAAAATTTGCTGTGCAAATAATAACTATTAGCATAATTAGATTATAGAACATCTTTAGACGACATTTTTCCATGCTATTTAGAGATGGTGCATTCCTCGCAAACAAAGACGCAGTCGTAAAAGCGTGATTGTACAATCGAGAAGTCATGCCCTAAGGCGAGAAATAATATTTTAAAATGCACATTATCTAGTAAATTGAACGCTTTTGGAATGGTATTGATAAAAATGCAATGAAAAGTCCAAAAATCTCGAAATGCCGAACGAAAGATTAGCACTGGCCAAGAATGGAGGACCTTCAAAAGTAAAATGTCTGGCTTTCAATAGAACTCTAAATCATCTCGTTACAATTAGAAGACAGTACAGCAATTATTGAAATAAAATTTTTGACTTTGTAATTCCAGACACTTTAAGAAAACAAAAAAGTTTTTGGAATTACCAAGTCATTAATTTCATATTATTTCAATATGTTATGCTAATTCCATAAAGTTGCGCCGAAGACAACAAATTTTATAAAGGATAACAAACTGTAGGATCGCTAAAGGGTAACAACTGTGAAAATAAATATGAGAACGACTAGCATAATAATCAAAAACCCATAGAAAATACACGGCAAAACAATATCACATAAAAAATAGCAAAGTGTCTTTAACACAAAGGAATGAAAAGGCCGAAAGAGATGTCGTACACTGAAAATTACTGGGAAAGAGTTTCCGTTAAGACAGGCAGAATATGCAATATCCAGCGAATTGGGAGCTACAAGCATTAGCTTACTTCAATCGCATGCGCAGGTGCGGCAATGAGGAAAAACCGGGTGATGTAATCCAATATAATGAACCCATACATATCCTGAAAAATCTTAGGGCAAGCCATTTCTAGCAAACAACCATTCTCAACGGAAAGGGAGTATTAAGCTGTATCCAACACGGAGTTCGTGGAATACCAATTAGAATGTTCACTTTATTCTACATTCAAAGGGATATTTTATTATATAATATGCATATACTATTTAAATTAAGATGATTCGCAGGCATGCATTTATAAATGGTACGACTGAGATTTACTGGATTTGGAGACTTCTTACATATCACCGTGAAAAGAGTAGCAAGTTTCAAGTAGTAAGTTTCAAGACACAAGTATCTGATGCGCCACAGGGAGTGTACATACGTATGCATACGTGTTTTCAATGGCAATGGCTGAATTCGAAAGAGACAATTTAACGGCTGGTTGCAAGTCTGGCGGATGTGGGTAATTTTTCGTTGGTAACGTTATTTTCCTCTTTCGATTCAGAAACTTTGTTGCTGTCCAAATAGTGTGACCGTGAGAATTTTCTAAGTTTTTAAAACATATTTTACATGTACAATTATTTTTATCAGCAAACCATGACCTCAAGAGCTAACTTTCTTTTCATTCGAACTCAAACTGCACACACAGTGCCGATCGCAACACCCATCAGTTGTGCTCCTTGTAATATGTATGACCTATGGTGTTCTACGGAATTGCAACTCTGCAATTGCAACAATACTGCAACGGAAGTATTAGGCCAACTCTCCATTCTTTTACTTCTGTTGAACCTTAATTTCCTAGGCATACAAATTCATTTTCTAGAGGTGGCTTCCGTTATTTTCTTTGAATATAGGGATCTATTCATTATTCAATACCCTTAACTCCACATCGTTCCCGAAGGAGTACGGCGCTGCCCTGTTTAATTAGCACGCACCATTTGAGAAAATCGATAGCAAATTGGGTTGTTTTGTTCCTGGCAATCATTGGTAACCTAGGTACTCTTATTTCATTCCTTGTCGAAGGAATTTTTACATGGCTAAATGTAAATAAAATTTACGAATGAACATTATAGACGTCACATCCAGTCACCTCCGACAACCCCACTTGTTTAAACTATACTCTATGCAAACCATGTCTCCTGAATAATGAATTTACCACTAATGACTTTAGGTAATTTTAAATATCGAGACATTAAGGAAATAATTTACTTATGATGCCTTTATTTTTGGTCCTTCACGCCTACTTAGAAGTATGTAGAACGTCCCTAATGTAGAAT
This sequence comes from Hetaerina americana, assembly GCF_022747635.1. Taxonomy (NCBI): domain Eukaryota; kingdom Metazoa; phylum Arthropoda; class Insecta; order Odonata; family Calopterygidae; genus Hetaerina; species Hetaerina americana. Next base: position 99,632,378 of record NW_027286874.1, on the reverse strand, counting down.
ACCGTATTTTTTCCATTTGCATTATATTATACATTTCATAGAACTATTTGCCCTTAACATTAGAAAAATAATGAGTTTCATGACCTTTATCAGCGTGACTTTAAGGTATTAATCGTACTAGTCATTTTACGAGCTCAAAAGAAATTTTCCCTCTCTATCTTGTTTTTTTTCGTAGCATATGCTGCGTGCATGGGCTTTTATCCCATTTCTATCGATTCATATTTTTGAATTTTTCTATCAAATTAACATTTAAGATAATGGATTGATTGATATGATATTTCTTTTATTACTATCACAGATACACTGATAATATTTAAAGCGATTCGTAGGATTTTGACCATCTCGGAGGCCTACTTCTATTGCTAATTTGAATATGAGCGAGTATTTTGGCGCCTTACTCGAATATCGACAGCAAAGTTATTAAATATCGCTGGAATGTTTTATTTCAATTTTTCGTCCAATTTACTTGCAATATGATGTGAATGTCACAGGTGTATACTCATTGCCATGGTCTCATTTTATTAATTCCTTGAATAAATAAAACTTCTGATAAACATATTGTAATAATGTATTTTTGGTGTGTTTTGTAACCATAACATTAAATTGAATGGGAAAAATTTATTCCTCAAACTCTTTCTTGGTCTTCATTATCAGGCACTCATTAGCACGTTGCCACAAACTGTTACGGTTTAATAAGGCAGTTTTGTTTTGAAATTCTGGAGTGAACATCTCAAACTCCGAGTTGAATAGTCTGAGGTATTAGTTTGTAAATCTGTATGAATACGAAAACAATTTTCCAAATTCAAACAGATATACAAATTAGATTTCTTAAAACGGGTATTAAAATTCATTCGGGCTTGCGAGGCTAATCTGCTTGTGAGGTTTTGAAAATTTCGTTATAATTTGTTATTCCTGACTTTATTTGACGGGGCTTCATCTAGTAATAGCGATATTTTGGTATTCATGGGTGTACTATATGCACCAATTCCATTCTCTCTTGCCGCGATCTGATTCTATGACCATCATATGGATTCCTAGTTTAGCTTTGAAATAACAGTGAAGCTGTAATTCACTATTCGCATCCATGTTCCGAAGCTATAAAACAATTGCCTTGGAAGAAGGTAGAAGTTATGTAATTGGATGATATTGTGGCAACCTCATTACACATAACAAGGCGGAGACTTGCGTAGCTCAGATTATGGGCTCTTGAGGTATCTGTCGCCTTGCGTTTGCCCGCTTACTATAAACTGCTCCGCGGGGTCATAAATGGTGGATGTGTAAATGACTCGCACATGCTAGAGAATTTGTAAGGTGGGGTTTAATTTGTATAATTTTGAAACGAATTAATGTGACAGTTGGGCAGAAAAAGGGTAACATCATCCGGAGTCATTCTCTATTTCACCGATATCATCCAATTAGAAATAATTGTGTATTTTTTCTGAGGCATGCTTAAAAAATGAACAAAGTGAAGTGAAAAATGAAAGGGAGGAAAAAACTCAATTTCGAATTTAATATGTTGAAAGTTTTTGATTTCTCTCCCCCAGCGAGAAGCACTTCAATTGAATTACCATGAAGTGCTTATTAAGCTTGTCAGAAATATTATTATGTATTGAAAAGAGTCCTATTAAAATCTTACTCATCTAATTTCAGCATTGGGTATGAGGGACTAGAAGGCTAAGCGTTTCCCAGTGTTTCCTAATGATATAGTTCAAATTTCAAATCACGATTTTAATAATTTCATGGACATTCTTGAGGCCAGAAACTAAATTCATATTGTCATAGGCGATACCTGAAAAGATGCATATAACAAACTTCAGATTGTCTTGATCGGCTGAATAACTGTCGAGATTCCAGAATAATATCTACAGAAGATAGAATCGGCTTTAAAGTCCTATTTTCCGAAAACATTTATCAAACGTTTCCATCTCTAATGCTGCTTAGTGTCAGAGGACAGAATCAAACTGAAGCCAATGGGGATACATAAATCTTACCGAGTTGAAGGAAACACAAAATTATTTTAAATTAAAACTGGCATGATATGTGCTCTTGGTTATTCTGTCATATAGCATTGAGCAGCAATAAAATATAATTTTCCCCCGAGATCTATACCCCGAATATCCTCATTCTTAAAGAATTACTGTGAATTTCCTCAAGAAACCGGCCAAATATTTTTCGAAATGGACTCATTTTATTTATTTAATTTTATTCATTTTATCCCAGTTACAGCTGTATTCTTTGCCCTCCTAGCGCGTTTCGTGAAATTTGAATCATTCCATCATCAATTCACAACCACTGTATATTTATAGTTCCAGATTGAAAAACGTTTTCTATATTTTCTCCAACATAACGTATAATATGGTATACCTAAACGGTGTCTTGATTGTTTGTCTCGCAGCAAATAAATTATCTTCGACGACTTCGCTACCAGTTCCGAACCAGTTCCTTGTTATGGCTACCATTAAGTTTAGTCTTCTCCGCGTAGCTCCGTGAAAATAAGCTGCACAATTGACCAAATAAAACACGCCCAGTTGAGACTCACGTTCGCAAAATATCTTTACTATACAATATCTTAACAAATTTATTACCCAAGATTTATATTCCATTTACTTAAGTAATCAACGCTGTTTGTTTGGTATCGTGCCGTGGCGAGAGCATAAAGTTAAAAAGAACTATAGAATGTTAGCTCAAATACATTTCTCTGATTTAAAATGCAATTTACCACACTTTTGCGTTGAAAATACCTTCAGTGCGGGGGGCTCTAGTCGAACATGGGGGAGGAACTTTGAACTCTCGGATTTTTGCTTAATTTGTTCGACCGCAAGACATTACAAAATGCTAGAGAAATTTCCACAAACAGAGTTTCAAGTTATGTTCGTACCTCTCGAGGTGGATTTTTGTGATTTACTTTAAACTAGTGAAACGGTTTGGTGCATCTACCATTCAAGCAACAAAGACTTAAAAGTTTCCAAGTAAATGAAATAATTTTTGGGAATAAGGTGCGTTTAGAATAGAAATCATCGTTTTGGGCTGTAGAAAATGTTTAACAAGTTTTGGGAAGAATTATTATAAATTCGTCAACTACCATAGAGACTGCATATTCCTGCACAATGTAGGGTACCTATTTGAGGGTTCCCTATAAATTTCATATAGTTTTATTTGTTTTTCTCACTTATTAACTCTGCTTTGTAACCTAGAAATTTATTCTCCGATTCTACCTTGCAGCAATTTCAAGGTGTAACAATTATTCTTCTTATTCGGGATTCCTATTCAATTTTTCTTAGATTTTAGAGGAAATTGCTTCATTAGCGTGGGTTCGTATTAGCAAAGGTACTCGGGTATAAGTTTCTTGTCTCCACTCATGTTCATGATTTTGGAATTGATGTGTATCATTATATGGTAACCATATTTATTAATAAATCCATAATGATGTGAAAACATCATTGAAAATGAGACCTCACGCGGTGTTGGCTTCACTTAGATCGAGTCGCGCTCTAAACTCTCACTTATCAAACCAACCCGCAATTCATTACTCCAGCCTCTCATTATCATTCATGGCATTTAGAAAATAATGAGTTGGCTCTAATATTCTTCCGTTTCAATGTCATTTTAAAGTAAAAGTAAAGTAAAACATGAAGTAAAATGATAATGTTTTTTCGAAATGAAAGAATGCCATCGACGTGGTTCATGGGGATTTGACCATGTCTCGTAATTAGCAATAATTATTAATTAATCAGTTCTTGCTTTATGCTCACGGAAATAGGGTTGTGTTATGAAGTATCCCTCTGAAGGCTTACATCTGGAGAGGGGACAGCATGGCCTGGATGTTGTGCTGGAGGCACCAAAATTCCAAAATATTTTTTTGCATAGTGAATGTTTCTTGGTACTCATGACAATTACCACTGCAGAACAAAGCATCAATTTGTAGGGTAACGGGATACATGATTGCCCCAGGTGACAAAGACTCTAATTGTGGTCTTCGGTCCATTTTTTTAATGGCTGGTGAAGGTTAAATGCAGTGATATAGTTATATACAGTTAAGAATATATAATTTAGATTAAGAAAACTGAAAAAGCTTCTGATATCGTATTCTGATCCATTTACAAATTTTCAGTTCATATTAACTCTGAAGACATCTGAAAAATTGAAAGGTGCATTGTGGAACCACATATTGGAATACCTGAAACAAAATGGATGGTGGAATGCTGGTTGATAGTGGAGGCCCTGGTTTGGAGGTGAGAATATCAGTGTCCTATGCTTTCCAACAATCATATTGTTCCCTCCCCATTCAATTTTTTTCTATCCTTTTGTGCACTAAAGTAACTAGAGCCATTATTTTCTAATTGCCCAAATATAATTTATGTCACAGATGCACATATTTTTGCTGTAAACTTATTTAATTACAACCTCATAGTTATTTCAATGTCTTCTGCAATGTATTGGGAGCAGTAGGTGAATTCAGAAATAATTTTTACTGTTGTGCGCTACCTGTACAAAGTCATATTCATTTGTTTTTGTATGACTAATATTCACATTAATTTATTGCCTTGATTTCATAGTGATATTTATGCTCAAAATCTCTTATCTTAGATGGTGGGAGCTGTAAACTATGCATATGAACCAACCTCAGAAATTAAGGAGGGCACAGAAGCACCACAATGGAAAACAATCAGCCTTAAAGTAGAACAGGCGCAAGGAGAAGGCAATCGGCAGATCATTGAGACACCCAAAGTGAAAGACAGACAAGAATGGGATAAACCTATTGAATTTTTGCTCTCTTGCATTTCAATGTCTGTAGGTCTTGGAAATCTCTGGAGATTTCCTGTCACAGCCTTTGAAAATGGTGGAGGAGCTTTCCTGATTCCATACATAATAGTGCTTTTTGTAATAGGAAAACCCCTCTATTACATGGAAATGGCTGTGGGACAATTTTGTAACCTGGGTCCTGTAAAAATTTGGAATCTCTCACCTGCTTTCAGAGGTAAGGTATTCTTAAGGTATTGAACATTTCCATTAATGGCTTACACTCACTCCTGCCAACACCTCTCAAACAGTGAATGAAATATGATAAAAATCATTTTCAAAAATCTTATTAGCACTTTTTATTCGGAAATTATGAAGAAAATTAAAATTTATTTTAATCAAGCCATGTGAATTTTACGAATGCCCATGCAACACATTTAAGTTAAAGCCTGAGTCTGTACAATCTTTCTGGTAAAATGTGAAAATTGCATTTATTTCAAAATGTTTTATTTGTAAGAATGACAATATATCTTTCTTTCTTATTCTTTATACTCTGAGCAAAGATAATTCATAATGAAGTGATTTTCTTTGTTATTCCAGGAGTTGGTTGGGGTCAGGTGATAAGTATGAGCTGCGTCGCTACATATTATTGTTCCTTGATGGCCATATCAGTATTTTACTTCTGTGCTTCATTTACATCTGAGCTGCCATGGTCACAGTGTGACCCAAGTTGGAAAAACTGTTCTGATTCAAAGCCTGGGTCTGGAAATAACACAGCTCAACCAGGTTTCCGGAGCTCTTCTGAAATATATTTCATGTACGTGTGTGGATACATGCATGTTTGTGTTAGCTGCAAAGGGCATTTAATTGTCCATTCTAAATCAAGCCACTAATAACAAAGTGCCATCATTCCCTTTCCACTACCAGCATGACACCCCTCCACCACTCTCCTTGTAATTGTCCCCACACAGACATGTAGCCTGTGAGGAAAATGCTAGGATCAGATATGTTGGGCATTAAAACCAAATAGGTGATGAGTTTATTTAGATACATGACAGTGGAGCTCTCTGAATTGGTTTTTACTAGTTATCCATTGGGTTACATTTAGGTGTGAGAGACTGATGGGTATATGCATCATCACTGGCTTTACAGAGATGACCCTTATGGAACAAAATAAGAATAGATTGAATGATTGAATGGAATATAGCGTGTGTGGAGGGCTAAAATTGTTGAGTTATATGCCTAATACACAATTAAAGCCTTTTTCAAATAGGTAGTGATTTACATGATTCCAGGGAATTAAAAACTCAATCATTTTAATTGGTAATTTCAAATATAAGTAAATGCTCTTCAGACACATATATGTAGTTGACGCTATTTAAGAAGTTTAAACTGTAGTGATAAACATAGCCATTTTTCTGCATTGGAGTAGAATTGTTTTGTAGAAGAGGCATGTCCAAACCATGTTGGCACCCAAATTTCCTTCTAATGCCTTGGTGGAATAATAACTATATACCATGGCTTTAATTAATTATGCTCAAATTCATTTTCTGTATTTGATTATTCATATTCCCTTGTATAAATAAACATTATAGCAATTCAGTTATTATTAATTCAATTTGCTCCATCTTGAATAATTGCTATTTGCTGCATTAACTGTGTTTTCTTAGAATCAAGCCTTCACCTTGACACTCACTATTCCACTCCAATAACTACCTAATTTAAAAGTTTATTGGACAAAATATTAGTTACTTTAGTTAACAAGAGGAGGAAAGATAAGATCATGTGGTGGGTAGTCGCCACCCTGATTATTCAATCAATTCTCAAGTGGAGCACCATTGTTTATATAAAACAGTGGTAGGGTCAGAACCTGTTGAAGGTTTTCTTTGTTAAAAATTTTGGGTCATGATTTTGAATTCTTGCATCAAGTATACTTGTGAGGGTGGTGAGATGATCATGAGATACCGAATAATTGACAATAGATTATATATATTAATATTATAATTTTTAGAATTAATTCACAATGTTATTGATCATATGTTTTATTTTCAGGAAGTCTGTACTTAACCAAAAAGAAAGCATCGATGATGGGATTGGTTTACCTGATTGGAGACTTGTACTTTGCCTCCTTTTTGCTTGGGCTTTCATATTTATTGTCCTATCAAAGGGTGTGAAAAGCTCAGGAAAAGCAGCTTATTTTACAGCCATTTTTCCATATGTTGTTCTTGTGGCTTTGCTGATAAGGGGAGCTACTTTACCTGGAGCTGTTAATGGAATAATTTATTTCATTAATCCCCGCTGGGAGGACCTGCTTAAACCGACTGTAAGTGTAATACCCTTGAATGTATATTGATCATGTTTTCCTTATCCGTACATTTATATTTCAGCAATGCTTATCAGTAAGAATTTAGCCTTTGTAAAAATTTCTATGACAAACAAATCAAGCTCTGCCAAGTGGACAGATGCACTGGTATTTTATTTTGCTGACACCAATTCTTCATGTAATGCACTTCGTGTACCTGTTTAGCGAATGGGTTAAATGGATCTACCTGTATGTCAATCCAGAATAGGGTTGTAGTTTGAAAAGTCAATGACAGTTATATTTTATATTAGCTTTAAGCTAAATAGGGTAAATAATGGATTTAGGATAGGATCTTGTCATCTTCAAACAAAAACATATTTAGGAGTCCATTATTTATTTGACTAGGTTAAAGATTTCTAAATGATCAATTTTATCGGTATATAATGTCTAGGTATAAAATATACAGTATACTATTTGATAGGCATTATACATGTTACTGCATAGTTACTATAACATATAGCATATTAATATTTACTTTCTACATAATGAAGTAGATATATTTTTTTGTAGGTGATATTTGAGTTGCATGTAAAACTCCTCAGTGATGTTAAAAGTTAAACAGTCGGTTTGTATCACAAAATCATTCATAAATTAGTATATATTTTGTAAAGTGGTAAGATGCTCCTTTGAGAGACATATGAAGTGACTTTTACTGCAAGGGGAACTGTGGAGGAGGTGAAGAGTAGAACAAGAGAGAATTGTGCATGGTGGATGGCAGGGACTGAATACTGTGGAGTGGAATTTGTAAGAAGTCAGAGAAGTGTAAGACAAGTGTTAGAACTTGTTGATTGGGAAGAAGATTTCACTCTGATGTCTTCTAATTCCTAAATTGTCTTATCTTAAGCCTTCTTTCTCAGTGAAAAACAGTTACACTAAGGAGGTATTGTAATCATCCTTGAAAGCCATCCCTCTCCTCCTGAAATTAATGTTTGAAGTCAGTGATTCTGAGCTATATGTATATATAGGATTGGATTTTGAAGGTTAGGAGCTAATTGCCCTTCTCACACCCCTTGTGAGTGCACCACTGTATTTGCCTAATAATATGCAGTGATCATAAATATATAATTGTTAAGGAATTCAATGACACTTCATCAATTTTTAGGACTATCTGTTTCAGTCAGTCTTTTGGAATGTTTTGTAATAATTAACTCAAGTATGCTACTGCTAATAATACCGCTATGTCTGTATTCAGTATCAAAATAATATTTATGAGAGAACTTATATATGTCATATTCTTACAACTGTATCAACAATAATCAAGTATCTTAAGCATTCTTGATTGACTGAACATGCTCTCTATTTGCATGGTACTTGTACTTTAATGCATCATAAACCAAATTAGATATAAAAAATGAATGAGGGTAAAGAAATTCTTTCAGTACTCTCAAAAAGTTTCTGGATATCCTATGTTCAGGTGACAAAAATTTACCATAGAGGTACTCCATATTAATGCAAGGGACACTACCTATCTAATAAAAATTTCCTTTAAGAGTGGCACTACAGTTTACTTTCTTTGGCATAATTCTTGGCTGAAAATGGCACAGGAGGAGCTGTGAGCATGAATTAGTTTTTTGAGACCTCTGAACTGCCATTAATTATAATTTGCATGATTCCCAGAACATCAAATTTGATAGTTGCTTCTCACTTACTTTTATTTGAGGTACTTTGACATTAATTATTATTTTATTTGACTCATTTTAGGTGTGGACAGCAGCAATTACCCAATGTTTTTTCTCTTTGAATGTTTCATTTGGATCTGTGATATTTTATTCTTCATATAATAATTTTAGGCACAATTATCATAGGTAAGCATGATTATTTATGAATAATTTTTTCCATCTCATTAATGTACTTTTGTACATTCATGTGTATGTATGATATTTTATTTTTTAATTTTTCAGAGATGTGTGGATAATTACTTCGCTGGATACATTCACCAGTCTTTTGGCTGGATTCACTATATTTTCAATTTTAGGAAACCTAGCCTTTGAACTAGGAGTGGAAGACATTCGATCTGTTGTGCAAGGAGGGACGGGGCTTGCTTTTGTGTCATATCCGGATGCTATTGCCAAATTTAAAACGATTCCTCAAGTAAGGCCTTAATTTATTTTGCTGCCTGGATAGATATTTGGTTTCAATTAGGATAAAAATTTAAAAAGTATTTTAATAGTTATTTTCAGTTCTCTTCTTCTTAATGCTGTTTGTTTTGGGGATTGGTAGTGCTGTCTCAGTTACTGGAGCTCTTGTAACCATATATAAGGACTTTCATCCAAATGCTAAAATCTGGAAGGTTACTTTAATCATTTCCATAATTGGATTTGCATCTGGAATTGTATATGTCACCCGTGTGAGTAATACATTTTTAGCCTTTAAATTAATCACAAATGTGTGTGCAGTTTGATTACTTCTATTATTTTCCCCTATGATTATTTTAAATTATTATTTCACCATGCATTTATTGATACAAAGTGTAACTAATGACAACTCTCTATTCTATCCAGGGTGGCCCATTTATTTTAGCCCTCGTAGATTATTATGGTGCATCATTTATTGTGTATGTATTGTCAACTTTGGAAGTTATTGCCATTAGCTGGGTGTATGGTAAGTTGATTGGTAGTTTTTATTATTTTCATTATTTTTACAACGCCATTGTTGGATTTATGTTATTAATAATTTTGTGCTTTAGGCTAGTGTGAATTTTATAGATGCCATGTTTGTTTTATCCTACTGTAATAATATCATACCTATAATCTTATTTCCAAGGCCTGGAGAACTTATGTCAAGATATTTACTTTGCTATTGGTGTCAAAGTCAGTGCATATTGGAGACTCTGCTGGGGTATCCTAATCCCATTCATTCTCTGCATAATTCTCACATACTCATTCTTAAACTTCTCTCCTCTTACATATGCAGGGATACCTTACCCCCCCACAGCTCATGGTAAAGTACCTAGTTCATATGAGTACCTCATTCTTAATGAGTTCAAATGTAGCTATTTATTTGAGTTTTACTGCATGTATTATTCTCATTGCTTTATTTCATATAGCTTTTGGAATTGCACTTTCTACCCTTGGACTGATACCAGTACCCATCTGGATGGCTGTTGAACTTTTTAGACACAGAGATAAGACCTTTGTTAAGGTTTGTGTTCATTTATATTATAAATTCACTCTATATGAAAAATTGACTGTTAATGAGCATTCTTGCCTGATATATGAGATAAATGAAGCATATTTTCAAGATTGTTAGTTTTTCAAGCCCTAATACTGTAGGCTGATGGACTATGCCATAGGATGTCTCCTTTTGTCAAGGATACTAAATAAATGCTTCGAGCTATTGACAGCTATTATTACTTAGATAATGTCTATGAAATATATTTAATTAATTCCTTTCAGTACTTCACCAGCTTTCAGAACAAAAACCACTCTCAATAAAAAGAAATCATGGTCCATCCCAAAGTAGTCACTACTTTGGTAAAAAATAATGGGATCGTAATTATAAGACATGATAAATATGGGCTATAGAATTCTATACAATTTATATTTTTTTCATCCACCATGAGCAATTAGTGGCAGTAAGATTGATATCCAAATCCACTGGTATAATTATATTGAACATATGGTTAATAGAAAAACATTTGATCACTACTATTTAATTCTATTGAGTAGTCATAACAGAAAATGGATTTCCAAATGGAATGAAATGTATTATCTAGATTTCGGGATGTTTGAGAACACATGAGCTAAGTTTTTATCATACCCCACTTAGAAACAAAATATGTATCTGTAGTGCAATATGATTTATTTCTCTGAAAATGGGTTGATGAAGGATCTTTGATTAAGTTAAAAATGTTGATTGTTAATTCTAATAATGATTGGCTTTCTCTGAATAATTGTTTAAAATTTAAATATTCAGATGGTGAAGAGTGCCTTCAGTCCAAATGAAAAATGGGGACCTGCGAACAAAAAAGTGAAAGAAGAATGGGAATTATTCAAGGAAGTGATAAAATCAGAACAAGCTGAGGAGAAAAATAAATTTAAGTATCTGTTAAGAATATTATTTGGAGTTGAGAAGAGATGAATCAGTGCTTATGGCTAATCAGTACTAAATTCCTAAAACTTGAAAAACATTGAAAAGTAATCCGATAGTTACTAAAGCATCAATTATTGCCTGTGTGTTTACAAAATAGAAGAATTCAGAAAAAGGTATGACATCATCACATGTAGGTATTGATGATGTCCAAATAAGGGACACTTTAAGACCTGAATAGTAATCTGCCCCTTCTATGCTTTGTTCATTCAAATATTTTTCATGATGTATAATGAATGAATTTCATGTCTTTAACTCCTTGACTATGGAAATTTCATGTTGTACCTGACTGCATCTGGTGGATTCACAGTGAGGTGGAGGATGAATTCATGTTTTCATTATTAGAATGTGGTGACTTTCAAAGAAGACCTAATCAGATCCATAAAATCTTACACTCATCATTATGTTCCATCCAAACTTTGATGCCAGCCTTAAATTGGGCAGTGGTGGTGGGATATGTTGGCACTTCCTCGGTAACATTATGATTTCCCAGGAAGACAAGAGTGTCAAATGAAAATTGAATGTGCAGAACCATTCTAGCCTGGCTTTAGGGCAAATGAAGAGAATGCTAAAATGGTATCCACACAAATTCATTAAATTTATTTAATTTTATTTCAGACTATTGATGGTTTGCAATTAATATTTTATAAAATGACTTACCTGACTTTTTGCATTTTGAAAACCTGTTGAAAAATAGTGTTATCACCAAAGAAGAAAGAAGATGGGGCAAGTGTATCTTTTTCCATTCCACAGAAATGTATCTATTTCATACCAAGATAGAATTAGGAAAATAATGGCAATTGTTACATTGTCATCAGTTTGCTCTAGAGATTATTTTTCCAAAGTGTGCAATGTGATGTAATTATTATTTAATGAAAACTTAACATTACTTTTCTCCAGCCCTGGGAAAAACCATAAGTAGGGGTAATACTCACTTTTATGGGCCCAGTTTCTGATATTTAAAAATAAATTGTTACATTGAGGCTTATAACATCTTGAGATTCTACTGAACAAATGACAGGAAACATTTTTCTCTGCAGGCTATATCTCATAGGTGCAGTAATATCTACTGTAGTAGCTTGAATCCTTTCCCTGTTGAAGTATAAAAACTTGTAGTGTGTATTATGTGGTATCCACATATATAAATATGCATGAAAAGTTGCTAATAAATGGTTGATGATGCATGCACAGTATTTTTAACCCAAAATGTAGGGAAAACTTTGAAGTTCAATTTCTTTTATTGAGAAAATAGTGGTCCAGAGTAGTTGGGAGCTTAACTAAAAGTTAGGTTCATACTAAATGATAACCAAAAGGGAGAGATAGTATTTTGCATACCAACAAAGATATATTATATCAGACATTTTTATCTAAGAATTTCCTCAAGTAACTTAAAAACCAAGTGTTTAGTGATGAAATAATTTCAATGCTATATAGCACTGAGAAGAACAAAAAATCGAATGAGAGAAGGGGAGGAATGTGTAAGAAGAACTATTTTCCATGTGATACTGTATCCACGTTTCCCCCTCATTATGCAAGCCCTAGTTGCATCCCTGTTTGAACATGCTTTTTATGAAATCTGTTAGTAAAATATGCTGGCCTAGCAGAGCTTGAGATACATTTGGAAAACGTGTGAGTACACTTTTTTGTTTTTTCTTGAATTTTCGTTAGCTAATATCATATTGCTCCTTTGTTACATATATATATATATATATATATATATATATAGACACACACATAGGCAACTTGGGCAACAACTTTACATTTTCTGTAGGTATACATTACACTTTGACTTTGTAAATATCCCTTTAAAGTAATGGAACTTCTTAAAACTCACTTATGTAGTGCTACTAGAACCAGCCCTGTCTTTAGATTGGAATAAATACCTTCCCTAAGAGTTATAGATGCACTAATAAATGCTCAAGCAATGATTCACTGAAAATGTAATACTTATTATGTCTACCTGCCTACTAGGTGTGTCCCGAATGTAGAAGGACTGAGTTAATTGAGAAGATTTATTGCCGAAATTGATACATTAACTCAAATAACTTCGAAGGAGCACCCTTGTGCATCCTTTCACCGCTACCAGCAGGTTTTCCGTCTTCGTACGCCCTCTGGAAGGCCTCGCCCGGAATGCTGCTAAGCTCCCTCGACACGGCCTGTTGTAACGCTTCCATCGAGCCGTGGTGACGTCCTTTCAGCACGGATTTGAGGCGGGGGAAAAGGAAGAAGTCTGGTGGGGCAACGTCAGGGCTGTAGGGTGGCTGAGGCAGGGTCGAGAAGCTCTTGGCAGATCCGCATGTGAGTTTCGTTCTATTCGTCCGAGAGCACTCGCAACATCAACTTCGCACACACCTTTCTTATGTCTATATTTTCGATGTTAAGCCGATGTACATCACTTATCGGGATGCCAAGTTCATCAGAAACCATGCGAACACTTATCTGCGATCCCTGTCCAACAAAGCCTTCCCTCTTGCAAGATTTTCGTCACTTTTTGAGGTCGAAGATGTCCTGAACGTTCGGCGTCTACCCTCCCGAAACAACTTGTGCCCCTCAAAAACACCCGATCTACCCGTGGCATTATCGCCATAAGCTGCCTTGAGCATGTCATGAGCCTCTTTCCCGATTTTACCGAGTTTCACGCAAAATTTGATGGCCTAGTGCTGTTCCAATAACCGGTTCATGACGGAGCTTAACGAGATCACGTTGTAGAGGTTTCGCAAAGGAAAGATCTGCACTCCGCAAAGCTGGGAGCCAACTATCACCTACCTTCGGCCTTTCCTGAGACTCCTCTTCTTCGAACCCTGCCAGAGAAACCGCCGCCCGTCCGTTCGTGTATCCAGGAAAAAATAAATCATACTACTTTTGGGACAGTCCTGGTATTAGTAGAATTTTTCCTCAAATCCAGGGGACGCATACAGGAAAATACAGAGGATATTAAAATAATAAGAATTTACTAATTATTATTGTAATTAAAATGATGTAGGGCTCATATAGTACTTATTTAGGTCAAACTCTATGCCAATTTTTATTGGTATTTTGATTAGAGAAATTCAAATACGTACAGTAACCCAATGTAAATGGGAGGGGCACGCGTGGTGCCATTGCTGCGATAACTTCACTAAAAAAGGAACATCAGGCTGTATAACTAGAATGTATTTGTTTGAGTCTTAGATTTTGGGAAGGTGCTCGCAAAAGAAAATATTAGTAAAATGGAGGGATAGGCGATTTATCTACAACCTGTAACCGACTGCTTAGATGCGAGTGGCGGAGGGAAAGTCGGGACGGTCCGTTTTAGAAAGAGGATTGTCCTTTATCATCCGTGCTTTTCAAAGTATATGATTAAAGAGGCAGGCGAAGAACTGGAGATTGGGGTGACAGTATTTGGAGAGTTAATATAATCAGTAAGGTTTGCGGATGATCAGGCTTAAATTTGCCTGTCAGCCAAGGGTTTTCCAGCATTGCTGCTCGCAGGAAAACGTCAGTGCGATAGATGTGGGATGAAATTCAATTTAAAAAAATCAAAGTTTATGCGGTTTTTAAGAAAAAGGAAATCTAAATTAAATACTAAAATAGGTTTCAGAAAAAAGAACAGGTGAAACAGTCCACCATCTCGGACGTGGTTTAGATCAGTGTGGTCAAAGTAATAAGAACAAAAGAAAGAAGAATTGTGTCAGGCAAAGAAGATTGCGCTTGGACGAGAAAATTGATGGCGAGGAAGTCGAGTAGGGATTTTGAGAAAAGGAAAAGTTTGTAATAGAGCGCGGCTTTGTGCGACGCAGAAACATTGTCGCACTAACAAGACGATGAGCGTAGGAGGAATGCTTTTGAAATTTAGGTGAGGGAAGATGAAATTAATAGAAAGAAAAACAAACAAGGAAATGCAAGGCATGGTTGGGGAAGTGAGGGGAAGATTATTCGGAGAAATCCATAGGCGGCAGGATAGAATGATGGAGAGCATTTTTGTTGGCAATGTGGTGTTGGAGACTGTGATAGAGGGAAGAACGTTTGGCAAGCAAGAAAGGATAGGCTTATTTGTCGGAGGAAGGAAGTATTCAGCATTGAAGAAGCTTTTATTGTAAGGTCGGATGACGGGTTTTGTTTTGTTAGGAAAGGCAATAAATATATCGTTGCATCTTTTTATAGTCTGTGTCCGTCCGAAACCTATTTTAAACGTCAGAATAAGGTTTCTACTCTGTCTCAATAGAGGGAGGGTATTAGTGCCAGGACTCCTTGCCAATTACCTTGGCTTATGCGGTTTAACTTATGTTGCTTTCAATAGGTCCAATAATAAGCCCAATTAATGATAACTATGGGCGGAATATCCTTGGTAAGGTGAAATTTGCATGGAGATGAAGAGTAAGGCGTTACAAATCAAATTCAAGTGACGAAATAATCTTGCGGAGACTTAATTGTATAATTTGACTTTTTTAAAATTTAAGGATCGTTTCAAAATAAATTTGCACCAGCTATAAAATATCTCGATGAAGATTAAAAGAATCATATTTGTCGGACTTAATACGGTCTGATACATGAAAAATGGGAACGCTTAACTTTATTTGCATTTTTCAATGAATTTTAATTCAAAGACTAGTGTACCTTTAAATTCAGATCGCATAGCAATGCATAATGGCTTAATGACTATGCCGATACTTCCAGAATAATAGCGAAAAATGGTTTTCTTTTACTGTGGAAAATACGAACCCTCACTATGAAGTCATGAAATACTTGTAAAGGCTTTTATAAACCCTAGGAATAACTTCACGTTAACTCTCAATACACTTTTGTCCAAAACTTTTTACAGTTTTATTCGACCATTATAAGTATTAAACTCTCCTATAATGGATTATAAAATGATAAATACCTCACAGTTATTGATTGATCAAACAGGTGTTAGTACTGCACTCGGCTGAAATGGTTACCTTTGTCATTTTTACCACAAATCTTTGGAACAACTAATCGAGAAACATTTCATGAAAATGCTTCACCTTGAACTGGTATTGGTATGACTCTCACTCACTCTGGTATTTTAATACCAGTGTGGTGAAATATAATAAAATGCTATGACAAAGATACAATTGGAAATATTCTTTTAGGGAAGTAGAAAGTTTTCCATTACATTGCTTACACTTACATTGAATAGAAAATACCTCAATTGATAGTTTTATAAAGATTCCATGTCGCAAAATAACCAAAACAACCAATCGTTGGCCAATAACCGGGCTGATGGATTAATTATCATAATTTTATACAGAACACCTTCCGAAGCCTCTCATTTAACTGTAAAAGAGAAACTGACATAGCTATCTTTTCGTTTTGTTTCCGGAATCACTGAGAGTTAATCGTCATAAGTGGTTAGCTGGATGAAGAATCTGTTATAAATACCACTTTTTTATCCTACAAGAGAAAAATAAGAAAACGCTTTTACTTATAGAAAGATATTTTAAGAAGAGGTATCGCGTCGGTTGTTTCACGATCGAAGCATTTTTAAATAATAGAAACTAGAAAAAGGTCAAGGATGCTAGGAAAATGCGAGGTCATAATCTGATTGAGAGTATTTCTGAAACTTTTCCATGTATTTCAAATTGCATTTAGTTCCGCATGCGTCGAAACTGAAGCTGATTAATTCTATATACATTATTAATACTTTATTTCAAAGTTGCTGATGGCAGCACGTTCAAAAAATTTGATGCAGAGGGGAAATTTATCCACACTCCTATAAAATTGAAATCTTGCCAGTTTTAAAATTATTTTTAAAATAAAAATTAAACAAAGAAATGAAAAGTTGTCTTTATCTAAAAACTTTTCGGTTTGATGCTTCCACGATGCCGTATTTTGTAATTGCACGTAGTCAGTGTTGGCGACTCTTTTATTACCTGTTTTTTTCCTTTGCGACAAAGGAAAATATGCCGCTATCTTATAGTTCCATTCTCATCTGGAGATAAAAAAAGAGAAATTGGGCGTCGCAAGAATTAACACAGCAGCGAGTCGGATTTGAAGCACTCTGTGCAAATAGTGAAGACATTGGGTTGTGTGTCGGAGTATTAAATATGAAACCTGTGTTGGTTGGGTGGCAAGCTATTTGACACTTTTATCAGTGGATCAAGGTATTTGCAGAGAAGGCGCAGCATCCCCTAGTAATTAAACCTGCCGCTTGGTCTCATTTCTTTTTCCGCCGAGTTTTTCATTCGACAATTTAGGAGCGTCGGTACAACTGTGCCATTCCGTCACCATTCAACATTTCAGTGAAGTGGAGTATTTTGTACAAAAATATTCTAATCCTAGCTGGAAGGATTTGATCTCGATCTCAGTCTCTATAGCAGGGTAAGGGAGAAGAAATTTCGCTTAATAGCGTGAGTATTATTTCCCGTTCTCACTTGTAGCATGATTCATTGATATTTAAAAGGCGCAATGCTGTCAGTTAGAGTACTTTTGCTTTTGTAGGATTCAGCATATGTAAAATGAAGTGTGTTGCGGTGTTGATGATATACAAGACAAATAGACGATTGACAAGTTAATCCCAAATTTGAAAAAGTGCTTCCTCACAGCACATCGTACATTGGATGTGCACGTAAACTCTAAATAAATTTACGTCGTCTTTGAAGGTGGAAAGACCGACGACCAGGTCCATCGTCGTTGTTTTTCCTCTTTCAATATCTCTCTAGTTAACCCCCTTAAGATGAATCATATGAGATCTCGAAGGCATTTCACGCTCAATAACAAAAGAATTCGGAATATGGGAGGAATTATAACAAAAATAACGCCATATTCACTAGAGGTTTGTCCCATCCCAGTTAACCAGACATAAGAAATAAGTAGCGGTACAGAAATAAGTAGAGAAACTAGATCACTCAAAACTTACGGCTAGATAAACTATCGGTGCTTTGTTTAGGCCATTCTTAAAGTTTTGAAATCTGCATTTTCATTTGATTAAATATGGTATGTCATCTAGTTAATATCCAAATGAATGACGCCAGTATGTGAATGTCGGGGCAGTGTTTATGCTATTTTCACGACTTTTCCGTGTTTTGTTTCTTTCAGAATACTGCGGATATTGGTAAATTTTTTTTAGCAATCAGACGGTGAATTATCCGAAATTATATGTATGTACTCACTCAAACCATTTGGTCCGTCATCCGACTCGATCGTATTGAATTTACCAATTAATAAATTAACGATTTTCCCTCGGAACCCACAGAAAAAATATGGCATGGAAAAAATAACTAATAAATCGCCGAAGAACCACTAATATTTAATATATAGTTATTATAAAATTACTATATAATATCATAGGAAGGTACGAATGGTCAATTTTCTCACGAGATAAAACTCAACACTATTCATGCGCTTGAAGTGCTATTCGCATTAGTTATTCTCAGCATTTAGTTTTACTACTTTTCTTGAAATAACGGAAAGGGAAAATCCGAAGCTTTTTATTTCGAACAACATTACAACAACCACATAGCGAAATTCTGCCTTCGTCTAAAATAGCTTGTTGATGTGCCTCTCAATTAAAAATACCATTGAGGGTAAATCCTTAAATGTGTTCATAAAAAATGAAGTATTAGGCATTAGAACATAATGAAATAATGTAATCCGTATTTATTTCTCATGCATATCCATGTATACGAGTATTACTTTAATAAAACAGCTAGATTTTGAAGACTTGGCCCATCAAGCCACTAGGACCAATTTATTTTAATGCCTAGTGTTCATGTTTACCTGAAAGAGAGAATAATACCTTCTGAATATTTAAGCTTACGAAGTTGTTGATAAAATTATTCAAACAATACTTATTAAAAAAAGCTATTTTTTATCTACAATTTAGCAAGAACGTTTTCCTTTGTAGTTTTTAAAAAAACAGATATTAACGAGTTTGAGTACTTGAGTTTTCAATTATGGACATCTGAAAATCGGCAAATATTTATTTAGGAATACACTTAATATAAATTTTAGGCAAAATGATATGAAATACAAATTAAGGCAGGAAACTGCCCTCCTTTGGATTAACTATATATTACCGTACCATGACTGTTTACTGAGGAATGGCACCCCAAGGCGTCAGCATTTTTCCGTAGAGATATTGCTTATGGCATTATAACTTTAACATTGTCATCATCTTTAATTTTTACTGTAGCAAAGGTAAGAATTGACGGATATGGAGCTCATGGCGGACCCAATATGCACGACGCAGACGGTCCCGCGTTTCAGACTACAGCGCTGTACAACTCGCATCCCTGCCGTTAAATGATCGAAATAAAAGTGTATTGGAGAAGGAAGCCTTAAAAAACGATGAAACATAATATAGTGTGGTATATAAAGCATGCACATCTACCATTTAACTTTACTAACATTTAAATTATTAGCCAGTCGATGTTTAACGTTTTGACGTTGGTTTTAAATTTTTTAGTCTAAACTAGAGGCTCATGCATTAAATGAAGAACACAATGTATTTTTCCACTGTTCTTTATTTTGATACTACTAGTTTCAACGATTAGGCGTCATCATTATGTACAAATTAGTCAAGTTGCGGTCCATTTACATAACATTCTCGTGGAGAAAGGGGTGGGTGAGAGAGGGGGAAGGTGGGGGATGGAGAAGGGGGGAAAGAGGAGGGGTTGTGATTGCCGTTGATGTAAAGGAGGAGAGGGGTGTTAGGAAAGGCGATTAGTAGGGTTAACAGTGGGGGGGGGAGGGCAGTTACAGTGTGCGTTCCGAATGTAATGCAATTATTTTTTGAAAAGTAATTTATTGAACAGATTTGCACAAACACTTAAAATTTTTCAAAGTACTGTCCTTGGGGCTCTTCAAATTATTTCCTGCGACTCTGCCATGAC
Organism: Hetaerina americana; assembly: GCF_022747635.1. Classification (NCBI taxonomy): domain Eukaryota; kingdom Metazoa; phylum Arthropoda; class Insecta; order Odonata; family Calopterygidae; genus Hetaerina; species Hetaerina americana. Next base: position 99,612,353 of record NW_027286874.1, on the reverse strand, counting down.
CGGTGCGCGCCCTGGAAGGCGTCTTCGGGGACCTCTCGCAAGGTCTTCGTCATGGCTGATTGGATCTCTTCTATGGGCGAACAACGGGTTTCTATCAGGGCTACCTTAATCCGAGGGAAGCCTCACGAATCATTTTTTTAGTCTCCTTAAGTGATTTTTTCAGTTTAGCACAAAACTTAATGGCGTAACGTTGCTCGATCGTCGATTCAATTTTATTCGTAACACGGTCGGCGCGCAGAGGTTTACAACAACTGACATCCTGTCGCTTCCACAGCTTGGAGAGCACTGAGACCGGTTTTGCGGCAAAGCTTAGCGTCTTCCCCACTTAATCCAAGTGATTCGATCTCACTTTGACCTATAATAGCGACGCGGGAAATTCGATTGCATCACCTTCGGAACGCACCCTGTAGGTCTTTCCGTGAAAGAAAGGGATGCTTCATGGATTGGGGAGAGGTATTTAAACAATAAATCGTTGACCAAATGAACCCTTTCCAAATTATTTATGATTTCCAGCTCTTCCCACTTGTCCATTCTCAATCATTTATCCATTTGGTGCATCCATAAAGAACAGTGGAAAATACCCCGTGTTCTTCATTTAATGAACATGAACTTCCGCTAAGTTGAGCAAGTAACCATCGAATACAGAGGCTCGTAGTTACTTCTAAGACTATATTTGCATTGGATTTCGAGAAGCTAACCAATATCGAGACTTGGCAACGCATACACAAGTATTCATGTATTTTGTTAGGCCTTCACCACTCGTAAATAGCGTGAAAGTTTCTTGTAAGAATGCTCATGCGCGCGTCCTTTTCATTCGCTCCTCGAAAACCCCCTGGGCTGCTATCTTCCACTCGACAACCTCCATGAACCCGGGGTCAGCTCTTTCCTACGTTTGGAAAAACGTTCCAGTCCCGAAGGACGAGGAAGATCAGTTTTCGCCGCCGGAAAGATGTTTGATTTATGATCGGCGAGGAGCTGAGAGTGGGATCCTTGGGTGGCGGCGGTCAAGGTCGCGCTTGGGGTTACTGGTGGTACACATTTGTCTCCTAGAAAACCGTGGAGGCCTCGGGCACCGAGTTCAAGACGTCGCAAACATGCCGAAGTCGGCGCACAAATCTGCTGGTAACGCCGGAATTGGGACTGATCATGCCACTGAACTAAAATGATTACGACAATTTATTTTGAGGGTTCTTACGAAGAAACAATCGAAAGACATTCGCATGCTCACAGTTTAACATTAAAGCCATTTTTATTGACAAAATATTTTGCCATGTAGGCACCAATCGTTTTTTCTCTATAGATTAAATATAAGCAAAGAATCCGCATGCAGCGCTGCTGATAAATTCTCCCTCTTGTTGTATGGGAGCCTATCGTATTTCTTGACAGCCCGCCACACTACAGATAGCTACTGCATCAATGTGAAATCAATAAAATCGCATTTGCAGCACAATTGACGCTTAGATGAAATTCTTTTTTTAACTTTGTGTGTAGACTACGTGGGCGCAACGTTTTTCGATCATTATTTGGAGAGAAAAATAACCTTTTCCCATAAATATAATTATTTAGTTCCTTTTAAAATGCGTAAGTTATCCTATCAAAATGTAATTAAGTATTGAATTAATGAGATCTAATGTGCAATTGTGCGTTTGTGCTCCACCTACAGCCCAAAGGGATACTGTTAAGTTCATCTCGCCAGGGCTTATTTTTGTTTGAAAGAGTTTTCGCCATTTTTTTTTAATTTAGAAAAGCGTATGCAATTTTATTCAATCGGTGTCAATTATTGAAAATGAAATTCGAAGCAAAATTTGATTGTGTTTTGAAAAAGCGCATTACTTATTTTAATTCTTACCGACAGATTTTACTATTGATTTTATAAGAAACTAAATAAGGTGTTGATTACCATAGTATGCTAATGTTTTTCAATATAAATCATAGAAACAGATACTGACAGATGATCATAGTAGCTCTTCCATGGTATGATATAGGAAAAGATATGAACGATGCCGTATATCGCTCATCATGAAATGAATAATTGCTTCGGAGAAAAAATTACAAAATTACAACGAAAATACCTCCTTCTTCTTTATTAATACAAATAATAAATATTTCAATGGTTAAGATTGGCAATTGAAAAAAATATTTAAAATTCCTATGGACGACAGAAAAAAGGGTCAACTTATGTTGACAATGTAAACTGTTAAACATGGGTATATTAACAATATTTCCATGAGAATGAGAGAGAAATTTATCTGGAAATGTATTAGCCTGATGTGAGTACACATATAGTATATGAAGATCAGGGGAAAAGTTCTCAGTTTGCGCCCGAAAAGTTGATTTTACCCCAGCTCTAGTTTTATTTTGTTCACATGCTTGATTCTCGATGTTTTTCTTCAATCAAAACATTTATTGCAGCGGGGAGTTGTTTCCATGGTGGCAATAAATTTCAATTTCTCATCAGTATCATGCAATGCCACGAAAAAATCATTTCATTACTACTTTGATTTGGTATTTTAAGATTTGCATATATATATATACATATATATATATATATATATATAAGTTTTTGTTTATGTTTTGATTTATAGCATAGGTATTATTTTTACTTCTATTTTAAAATCGTATTATAATATTTCCATGCCATAAAAGGTAAGACCTTAATGAGCTTGGGTTTTTTCATATTTTATCCGACTAAAAAAGAAAAATCACCGCTTCAGAAAGTCATTTTCATGAACTAATTATGATGATAAGAACTTGGCAACACTGAAATTAGATACAGTTTGTTTAGTGCTTACTGATGTAATTAAAGTCAATGATCAATAAAAATTAATAAATGAATTTCTTTCAGGTGCAAAATTGGGAATATAGGGTAGCTCTTCAAATTTTCAGGACTTGATGTACACAAATGAAGCATTTGATAAGAACAATGAGACGCTTGATGAACCCCGTAAACATCAGTTACCAACCAATGGATTCAAAGCTGCAGAGGCTGCAGAAAATGATACGACGAAACCCGAAGAAGTCCCCCTCGAAAGACAAAATTGGGATAAACCGATAGAATTTTTGCTATCATGCATTGCAATGTCAGTTGGTCTTGGAAATTTATGGAGATTTCCTGTGACGGCTTTTGAAAATGGAGGAGGTGCCTTCCTTATTCCATACATAATTGTTCTTTTTGTGATAGGGAAACCTATTTATTTCATGGAAATGGCTATGGGGCAGTTCTTTAGTTCAGGGCAAGTCAGAGTTTGGGAAATGGTTCCGGCGTTTCGAGGTTGGTATACACTTAAGCTGGTTGACCCATTGCATTTTACAGAACACTCATTCAAAAATATAGGATGACATCCGACCTTGATTCTAAAATTTGGAAAAAATCATGATTTTCCATTCTCAAAAATTAGAAATGGTTATTTATAATCAATTTAATTTAATTTTTTATGTTAATTAAATCATAATATTTTTTCAAAGGTGTTGGATATGCAATGATGATATCTGTGGTATGCATGGTGACATACTACTGTTCATTGATGGCATTGGCAATATTTTATTTTCTTGAATCATTTGCATCTGAGCTTCCCTGGACTCATTGCGAGGATGCTTGGAAGAATTGTTTCGATTCTGAATCCAAAGATGGCAATTATATGAACCATGAAAATTTCTCTACGGTTGTACGTAGTTCATCGGAAATATATTTTCTGTGAGTAATAAGTGTTGGATGTAATTTTTCGTAGCTAATAGTGAATCTCCCAGATATTTTTAACAATTAAAGGTCTTGGGTTTTACAATGTAGCTCAATTATGTAATAATTACGTAACTGGTACTTTATCAGTTAACCATTGGGTGATAAATACGCTTCCCGAACCAAAAATACTGAAGAGGGGTGTACAAAGGGCTATCGAAATGGCGGTTCTGATGATTTGCCAGAGACAACACCAATGCCAGTGAAGGGGCTCATACTTGGAAAAAGCTCTATGATTGGTGAGCTATATTAAATGAAAATAATTTTCATAAAATAAAATACGCCTTTAGTTTATTGCTTACAATTTTAAATGCCTGTCAATACATTCAAAATTTAATGCATAAATATTTGGACTTGGATCAATACTCTTTGTATAATTGGAACTAGGTTCAACAATATATTGCAACGGCACTAAATACACAACATACCAAATAATGGTTTGCATGTATGGTGAAAGTTCCAAATGTGTCCATTATTTTTAAGTATATGTGATACATGCAATGCATACAGGAATGAGAAATATCAGGAGCGTTAACTCTAATTCTTATCTAATTAGTTATCTTACTCCTCTGATGAACAAATCAGAGTTACACTCCAGATAATCTTATAAAAATAATTAGGTATTAACCATATTCATTCCTCAGACATGAGTAACAGTATAAAAGGTTCGTTCGGGGTTTAAGGTATGCTGCATTAGGAAAAAACAGTTTACTGTCCTCGGTTAATTATTTTTTTAATTCTATGACTATGCATCTCAATTTTAACCGAAAGTTGAAATTGAAATAATAAAATTTAATTAAATTTCCATTTTTCCAATACTAAATAATCGTAAAACTTATCCAGATAGTCTAAGTTAAGTTTAAATATGATGTAAATTTAACTATCCAAATTATCCGAATCATTCATTGGCGCAGTCAATAGGATTTAACTGCGATCAGTCAAAAAGGGAGGCTGGAGAACGTGTTTGTAATAAATGACAGAACAAAGATTTCAAGAGCTGGAAATCGAGATGGATATGATCGGTGACGGCATTTTCAATTCCCACGAGTTTGAGAATAAATAAATATAACAAATGTAATGGAATTTTTAATAGTACATGTATTTCGCACAGGCATTCATTTAATCAATTGTATTCATGTATCAAAACTCCAAATTTATATCAGCATTTTCAAGCAAAATATGATCATAAATAAAGATAGTCATTTGTATTTCCAAGACCGATGTAGTTCTCTGACACACACACATAAATATTAGGATCAATAACCACCGTACCTCATGCAAGAATTCTTCCCTGATTGGGATACTCCCAATCCAATAACACTCCCTTTGGAATGAGCCAAGCATCAATATTAGACACTAATTTTCCCAATCTCCAAATATTTTCATCTAACTTACAAGCCCAAAACCTTCCATATCAATCCCACACTTCCAAACCTTCCCCTCCCAAACATATCCTCACCTTGCCCTTCCATCCAGCGTTCTCTCCTCTTGAAAAGTTCTCTTTAGTTCCTTTTTTCTCCAGAGGAAGGTGATTTGGCCACTGAAAATTCGCAATGCGTGTGCGTTTTAATTGTCTGTGTTTTTTTTCGCTAGCGCTATCTCGCTTATCCGTTTAAATTATATCCGTGAGACTTTCCTGCAACATATATATATATATATATATATATATATATATATATATACATATATATATATACATATATATATATATTGCCCGGGAATTGAACCCGGGACCCTCCGATCAATAGTCCAACGCTCTACACCCTGAACTACCGTGATCCAGATATATATAAATAAATAAATAAAAATATATCTTTATATATATTATATATATATATATATATATATATATATATATATATATATATATATATATATCTGGGTCGCGGTAGTCCAGGGTCTAGAGCGTTGGACTACAGACCGGGGGGTCTCAGGTTCGATTCCCGGGCTAGTCTCTGGGCACCTACAGCTCCACCCAAACTATGTGATTTTTCGGGCACCAGATCTTCCTGGGAAACCATAACTGGCACAGGGAAAGGAACTGGCCCCCCTACCCTGATGTGTGAATTTCACACGCCGTATAGGGCTTAGTACTGGGTGAACTCTGCCATCACCTACCAAACCGACCTTCGGGTTGATTATTGTGTTTATGGTTTTTATAAACACAATAATCAACCCGAATAATATATATATATATATATATGTATATAAAATATATAAATATAAATAAATATATATATATATATTTATTTATTTATATATATAAACGATCTAATTTTTGAAGCCATAAAACTTTGGCTGAATGTGTCAGTACAATTAATGTTTCCGCACTCTTATACTTCAAAATCATTGGTTCACATACTTCATTTTCAATTTTGGATTTCAGTGATAGTGTCATTCACCAGAAGGCCAATATTGACGATGGGATTGGGTATCCGGAATGGCGACTTACATTGTGCCTAATATTTTGTTGGGCCAGTGTTTTCCTGATCCTGATAAAAGGCGTGAAGAGCTCAGGGAAGGCAGCATACTTTACAGCTATCTTTCCGTATGTTGTTTTGATTGCTCTTCTCATCAAAGGGGCGACATTACCTGGTGCAGGAAATGGAGTGCTTTTCTTCATTAAACCGCAGTGGGAAGAACTTCTGAACCCAAATGTAAACTATAGTGTTCCTCTCCTTTGCACAAAGATAGTATACAAATTTACTGACTCGACATTTATCCACACCAAAATCTATATTTAACCTACAAACCGTTATTAGGGCGTTTGGCAGTTGTTGGTAGGTCACCAGCCATTTATATAGTAGGTGATGAAAGGCGTAAAAGTAATTCCATGTAGTTCAAAAATTGCTGTACGCGTTATTTTGGATTGATCTGGTCTCAACCTTATGGGATGGAAAAAGGATTCCTCAATTTCTTTGTTTGGCAGTCAATTTTATTTAACCTACCGTTATGGTATCGCCTTCCAGTGTAATTCGAGACTAAAAATCAGTCAACCTCAATGTAAGCGTTATTTTTATGTGTTATTCCTCTAAGATAGCGTTGTATAATTTCTCTATGTTGGTGTTAAACTCATACGATTTGTGTTAATGCACTAGCTTAAGTCTAACCTGAAGAGAACCTTTTATGGTGAAAGCAGAATCGTAATGTGGGGTAGTGCTGAGTGCGTGGGAGTGCACTGAAATAAAACTTCAAGTGGTGTACAATAGAATGTGCTAAATTGTTTCTGGGAGTACGAATTAATCAGGACGTCTCACAATACATCTATAAATATAAAATTCTAAACATTTTTCAGTTCGATGTGAAAATACTTATACAAAATATTGCAGAAGGCTATTTGATGTAATGGACGTCTAGCATAAAAAAAAGTTGTGGCATTTTTTTAGAAAATAGGCTACTTGAAGAAGATATCTTCCATGACGACATAGATAACTCGTGAGCGAAATTCAAATGGTAAATTTCTCGCCAGCTGGCGGGCAACGCCTAGCTCCCAAAGTTAACAGTGATGACTTATTGTCTTGATGAGACTAATACTATAATTCAGCAGTTGTTACAATTACATTTGAAGAATAACAAGAAAAACTCTTCAAACACCTCACAGATACTTTTGCACACCACCCACCAAAGTCGAAGTTTATCTATGGCTTAAGTTTAACATGAGGATGAGTTTTAGTCATTTCGGGAAGGGGCTAAAATGTTTGAAGACCAACTAACGACAGTTTTAACGTCGAATATATTAAGATGGCCAAGAAGAAATTAGTTGTATGAATGAATTATGTTAGTAATTATTGAATTAAATGAATTTATTAATGAAATGAAGCTATTATTAATGATTGTGGGTAATTAAACTCTATGCACTGATTAAAATGTGATATTTCCAGGTTTGGATGGCAGCTGTAACCCAATGCTTCTTCTCACTATCTGTGTCTTTTGGACCAGTTATATACTATTCGTCTTTCAACAACTTCCGGCATAATTTCCACAGGTAAAACTTAATAGGTAATAGCATCCTATGTACCTTATAATCTCGTATCTTCATAACAACTGCACAACTGAAGTACGATTTAATACACAGTTAACAGCGTTTTTAACTGGACAAATAAAATAATCGAATATGCCCATATTTGGGATCGTTGTATCACTGGTTGCCGTCCACACTGCCTCGTAGGTATGTTATACGTACAATGAACACGCAGGTGAAATTTATGGAAAAATAGTGCAAGAGTAACTCTTCCAGCATTTAAAACTTAAGAATGGGAAATGACAACGTATTCAAGGATATTAAACCAAAAATCTTTCGCCATATTACCCCAAAAAAAGTTGGAGATGCGTAGATGAGGGCCGGTCCTCGCAAAATTATTTGTACTTCTGATTGTTGTATCAAAATGGGACGCTGCATACCTGTGCCCGCATGATACGCTTCTCACCGTCTGTTGATAGTTTTATTTTATTTTTTATTGTGGGATCCACAAGGATGGGGAACATTATTTATCGTCACCTGCGTTGAAATATTTTGAAAAATGTACTTGCATCATCAAATTAAGTCGTCATTAATATTGCTTTTTGACAGCCTGAAAGTTTCTTTATTGCTCAGCAATCAATAAAGACCAGGTAATTTAACAAATACGTACGTATATAGTATTTGTAAGTGCGACTATTCCTTGCATCGGATCGGTTATATTTAATTAGGTGCTTAAATAAGACTAGTCTTCTTGATTAAAAGTTATTTGAGGGTTTATGCTTTGAAGCACTCTATATTTAGCTGAAGGGGGAATGATCATTTAATTTTCCACCATATTATTTGATATTCCTCTTATCCTAATTGCAGATCCCATTTGACTTTAGTCATCATTAACATGGCGTGGGTTTATAAAGTTCAATTAACTCAGTTCAACACTCAGGTGAGCCTTAGAAAGGTTAATTATACAAATGATTAATACTAAAAAGAAAAACATAATAAAATACGACACGATTTGGCGTCTTCAACATTGCTAAAGCAAGATTGAATTTAGGCTTGGAGCAAGAATCCTCACGTGCGGGCATCTGTGCAGATTAACGAAAGGGATACTATGCTCTCTGATTCATTCTTCTTTCTCTTCAAAGATCTCTGAAAACCACAGTTTTACTGTTCTCAGATAAGCCTTGCGTGTTACGCCTATAGCCGACCATCCCTTACGTCGTGGAAAATTGTGTGTATGCACAGCAAGGCATGGCTCGCAAATATCATTAAGGGGGACTACCCGCGACTCTCCTCACGCCCTATATTCCGAATCTGTGTGTTTCCAGACTATGCTCCCGTGGGTGCGATGTAGGTGCTAGGAAAAACCTAGATTAAATGCTCCCCATATTGTGGTTCGGATTTCATGAGGAACTAGGCCAATACAGGGATTATTCGTCTTGCATGGGCCATTCATTTTTGTTGTACCACTAAAATAATTTAATTAATAAGTATAATTCTGTTTACATTTAGCTGATTTTTCAGGCTGGTTCATCGTAGAACTCTGAAAAAAATTCCAAATCTAATTGTGAATATGCTCTTTTTTTTAATGCAGAGACGTGTGGGTGGTGACTTCAATGGATACATTTACCAGCCTTTTGGCAGGATTTACTATATTTTCCATTTTGGGAAATTTGGCCCATGAGCTTGGCATTGAGGATATTGGTGAAGTTGTGAAAGGAGGCACGGGTTTAGCATTTATTTCATATCCAGATGCACTTGCAAAATTTGGTGTTGCTCCTCAGGTAAGTTTTATGTAGTCCCTATCATTCCTTAATTCGGTGTCGATTACAAATTTTGTGGCATCAAAGTGATGTGCAATATTTGATTATGCATTATTATATTATGTAATAAAAATAATGTATACCAATAGAATACACTAGATTGAATTGCTATATATAAATGTTATGGAGTTTCTGGTCTTAATATTTACTCATATTGGGTGTTTTAGCTACGCTGATCAGGATCTCATTATCCTAAAATTCTAGAATTTTTGTTGAAGGTTTCAATAGAAAGTATTTCAATTGAAAATATTAACCATTACAATAAAATACAGAGAATAAAATTTACTTTTACTGTATAACGGTATTCACTAACGCACTGTGTGTAATGGTTACAGCCACATAGTAGACGCCAGAAGCGTATGTTTCTGAATCCCTGTCTCCGCGTACTCCGCGATACTTGCCGTTTAGTAAGCAGGGGGAGGGCTTTGGCTGTGTGGGTGCAGGAAAAAGAATTACTCATCTCTTTTTAGTTTTCAAAATTTTCGATAAAATTATTGCAATAAAAAAGCATATTCCAATCATAGGGCTAGAGATAAAAATTTCAAAGTTATTTTTCTTTATGAATCATTACTCCAGTGTTGCTCTCATTCGATGACTAGTGCACTGGTTTGATGCACGCATACTTTTTGTTATAAAATTGGTAGGCATTGTTAGTCGAGTTCTTTCTCCTGAAAACAGTCTGAAGTGGTTCAATTGAATTTTTAGAAGGAAATATACGTGCCTTAATATATAATTGAATGAATCTTGGTTTTGTGCCATTTAAATGACTTTGTTTTCATTTGTTGATTGTAGGTTTTCTCTGTCCTCTTCTTCATCATGCTGTTCACCCTAGGGTTGGGAAGTGCCTGTGCTCTCATTGGGTCAGTCATTACCATATACTCAGACATGATGCCAAAAATTCCAGTCTGGATCATTACCCTAATATCTTGCATTATTGGCTGTATTTTTGGCCTCATGTATATTACGCCGGTAAGTGATGTCAATTTGAATTAAGTAGACTTGTCATATCATAGTACATGTTTCACTTCTGTCTCAAATAACCTCAAATAATAGCTGAATCACCATCTAAAGAAAGAATGCCTCAGGAATTTTGTCTATGATACTTGACAGAAATAACTCGTCCAATTATTGAGTATTTTACCATTGACCTTTTTATTTTTAATTATTTTTTAGTACTCTGAAAGCCACCGTTATGGTGGCTTTCAGAGTATGGTGGCTTTATGGAAAAGAAGAAGCCTTTAATGACGTTTTATTGGCAAGAGATAAATAAAGTCTGTTTTAATAAACTTGGAGTAGTTTTTAACTTATAAAATCCAATTTTGAATTAGTACTTGCATTTAACAGCAAAATAGTTTTCAACAGGTGACTAAGCACTACTACGCCACACGTAATAACTTAGCGTGCGGCAACTTTCAAAGATGCTTTTCTTTATTGCTGTCTAATCGGCTAGCAAATATTCGTCAGCGGAAGGAATTGTTGCCTTAAAAATATTTTCATTTTAGGTGTTTGAAGAATAAGCATTTTCCTGGACACATAGGACACGTCTTAAGGACATTGAAGGGCTTAATTTGCCAATGAGTCAAAACAGAGTTACGTAACAGCGGGAAAACTAGCAAAGGCTAGAAATTTCGTCGACTAAAGTTCCTTCATGATTCATTCTTGAACAAATTGCTCACTTCTCTCTGTATGTCCAAAGATAGTAAATGTTCACTTCAAAGAGTAACCAGGTAGCCAGATACAGAACTGGCACATTTTTGGATATGTATCCCACCTTGACGATCAATTAGAGGGCATAATCGCTTGGGTTCCTGCAGGCAAACATTGAAGGGGGTTTGGAATGCAACGATAGACGAAGGAAAAGATGGCGATTAGGGGAAATACAGTCTAGGTACAAGGAATTGCCACGGGGAGAAAGCAATGGAGTTCTGTAAGAGACAGAGGTTAGTGATCACCAACACTTGGTTTAGACACCACAAAACGCGTAGGTATACATGGAAAATGCAGGTGGCTCAGAAAGGTATCAGTGAGATTATATTATGGCTAGGCACAGATTCAGACACACTGTGATCAATTCGTACAGCTTCCAGGGAGCGGATACGGAGTCTGACTACAATTTAGTTGCTATGAAGTGTAGAGCCCGTTTCAAAGAGATAAGGCAGAGGCGACGGGCTAGGAAATGGAATGCAGAAGCATTAAATGGATTGAAAAGGAAGGAGTACCAGCAGGCTGTGGAGAAAATCATGGAGGACGGTAAAGAGCTGAGTTATGTCGAAGAAAAATGGGAATGCATCAAGAAAGGGATATCGAAAGCCACAAAAGACACTATAGGAACCGTTAACGGGCAAAGGACAAGGAAACCATGGATCACAGATGAGATAATTACAAAGATGGATGAGAGGAGAAAATGGAAGAATGTAGGTACAGAGTTAGGCAAAATGAAGTACAAAGAATTGAATAATAAATTGAGGCGGGCAACAAATAAAGCAAAAGAAGCATGGTGGAAGACGCAGTGCGAGGATATGGAAAGTTTGCGGAAGGGTGGAATTGGTGCGCTATACAGCAAGGTTAAATCGCTATCGGGAAGTAAGAAGGTAAGATCTATGCCAACAGTTAGATATAAGTCCCGTAAGATAATGGCTGACACAAAAAAGATCCAAGAGAGATGGGAGGAATCTATAGAATAATTGAATGGTAAAGAACTTAGGCCAACAAGGTTAGACATAGAAAAGGAACGTGACGTAGAGGGAGATAGCTTAGGTCCAGGCATACTCGAAGACGAGATAGAAAGGGCATTAAGAGAGATGAAACTAAATAAGGCAGTGGGGGTGCATGACATTCCGTGCCTTGCGTGGGGAATCAAAATTATTGTTCTGTAGTCGTCACATGGTGTAGCCTTTACCTTTTTCGGAATGGGAACTAACATTGACTTCCCAAAGTCTTCCAGCCGGATTCCTTCCTCAAGGATACGACGAATCAGTCCATACAGCCTCTTCCTCCAACATTTTCCTAAGCATTTCAGTTGTGCCGCAGGAATGTCATGCACCCCCACGGCCGGTCCTGCGGAACAACTAAATTGCTTCGGAAAATGTTAAAACAATATCCCTACCGTGATTGTTGAAATATGTTGTATGATATAAAAAGAACGATCGATCATTGACGGGAGTAAAATTATTCATTTTGCAAAATGACTTGATTCTTTTCATTGTAGGGCGGGCAATTTATATTGACATTGGTTGACTATCACGGTACCTCATTTGTTGTGTATATTTTATCAACATTTGAAGTTATTGCTGTAATGTGGGTTTACGGTGAGTTGAATATATTGTATATGTTATGCATTTATAAGATGAATTATTATTTAATCTATGATAAGTCAATTATTCTTTCAAGGCATGGAAAGCTTCTGTAAAGATATTGAATTTATTCTTGGTCACAAAGTGAGCTCTTATTGGAGGATATGTTGGGCAGTTCTCATACCTCTGTTTTTACCTGTGGTATTAATATACTCGCTTGTAAATTCAAAGCCTCTGACATATATAGGCATTCCATATCCAACCAGTGCTGTGGGTAAGATACTAATGAGAAAGAAAATTATGTGAATATGATGCCATTTCGGTATATGTGTATTATTGGCAATTTTTACGTTTAATTTTTGTGAAATTATACATGATGATAAATAACTATCAATTTTCAGTTTGTGGTTGGCTGTTATCAACGGTAGGAGTTTTGCAAATACCAATTTGGGCAGCAAGGGAATATTGGAAATCCAATGAAAATACACCTTATGAGGTAGGTGGAGTGGTGAATATTACTGGTAATTTTATTATGTAAATCCGTTGAATCAAAATTCATATTCCTCTTAGGGTGATGCATTGTTATTATAGATATTGCAGAATACACCTGTTGAAATAACAGCATTAAGTGAGTTTGTATGATTTCTGACTAACTTTGGAATATATTTGACAGCCATGTATCGTGAAGACAAACAAATTAGAAAATTTAATTAGAGTATTATGCATGCAATGCTTGATCCTTTCTGAATCCTCTCCTCTCTAAAAAATAACACATTCTTTGCCCAAAAATCAATATTAATTAATTAAATAATATTCATTTTATTCCAAGAATATTTTTACGTAGCTCTTATAACTATCCCATTATTTTATTCATTCTATGGCCTGATTACCTGCAAATGTTTCCATGCTTCAAAAATACATGAGGTTCAGTGGTGGAACACCCTTTTGTGCGCCTCTTTTCATACTTCTGTCGTACTTTTTGCTTCATTAACAGTAGCCGATGAGTCAAGGTAGGTTTTGATGGACTGAGGGATAGAGCACTGTTACATTACAAGTTACGCCTAACACTATTTAAAATACCTTAAAACAGTGAGCTACGGTAAAAATATTTTTTAACTCGGCACACCTACTCCAAACCTACCTCCTACGGACCTAATCTTTTTCTCTACTGCTTCCTTGCTTCTCTTATCCTACATCGTCCCATAATGCCCGGGCTTCAAATTCAAATGCCATTCGATATGTCCTGCACCAATTTTCTCACTGTCGTCGAATTTCTACCAACACCAGGCCTACTTTAATTAGCTTTATTCTCTACCAGGCCTACAACGCGTTCGTTTGTTTTCCTTTCTGCCCATTTTATTTTACATTTTAACCTTAAGGCTCATCATGCTGTCTCAACGACCAAGTTTCACAGCCGAACCCAAATACCCTCCATTGCAAAGTTTTCATAAATCTTACTGATTTTAGCTCCTCGCCTACTTGTATTCCTACCTACAGCCCATCCTATTCCCCCCGAGCCACTTCACTGGTGTATACGATGAAATACACACGTTAAAATGGATAGCTCTCTCCTATATCCCCGCATCTCACTGTCAATCATTGATTCTCGATCGGCTGCCAGCACTGTTGTAAGGTTTACAAGCTGGGTCATTGAGGAAAGGGTGTAAGCGTGTATTGGAGGATTTTGAGCTGTGGGTTTGAAGAAGAATGGAAAAAATAGACGGGCAGAAAGGACAGGGAACGCTGAAGTTTTAGAAATTGTAGAGTAAGAGAGAAGGCTGTTGGGAGAAATTCGAAGTGGGCAGGATAGAGTTATTCAGAGGAAATGGGTCGTTGAAAATAGCAATAGAGAGGAGTCATTTGGGTAAACAAGGTCGAGGTAAGAAAAGATATTTTGTACGGATTGAAGGGAAGCAGGAAGTATGCTGAGTAAAGAATGTTTTATTGTAACTTAGGCTTTAGTGTGTACATGTAAAAAAGGCGGGGCTCATAAATGTAGCAGTAGTCATGTGGTGGATAAATAAAAAATCTGCCTTTACCGGTCGACTGCTTTTGAATATAATAATATACGAGGGTCATCCGGAAAGTAGTACCCGTTCGTGAAATAAAGACACAAAAGTAAATATTAACAAACATAAAAAATTTTATTTGAAAGAGGATACTTTAAACTACTTCTCAACATAATCTCCAAGCAAATTAAGGCATTTGTCATAACGTGTGACAAGTTTCTGTATTCCTGCTGCATAGTCCTTCGCCGCCAGCTCATTGAGATACGCGAGGGACCCATCTTGCACAAATTTTTGCATAATGCAGATGGTGTTTAACAATTTCATGAACAATTGTTCGAGAAACATTGGGAAAATGCTCACAGATGTCATCAATTGTGACGCGCCGATCGTTCCTCACGAATTCGTCAACTGAGCTCACCAGTTGGTCTGTAATGACAGACGGTCTCTCCGAACGCTCATCGTCGTGTGTGTTCCCCCTCCCCATGTTGAAGTTGCGACACCACCGCCGAACAGACGACTCGTCCATTACATTGTCTCCATACACCTCCTTTAATTGGCGATGAATATCACATGGGCGAACGTTTCTTGCATTGAGGAATTTAATCACTGCCCTCACTTCACAACTGGCGGCGTTCTCAATTTTTTTAAACATTGTAAACAATCACAGAAACAACACAGGCAATGCTAGCGTCACGCAACTTGGCTCAGAGAAGGCAGACAAGCCACTGAAGCTATCTGACCTCGTCCAGCGGCTACTCGCGTCGTCAGCACTTCATGCGGCACGAACGGGTACTACTTTCCGGATGACCCTCGTATAATGTAAAGCATCAATTTTTCTTAGTTTCGCACAATTTTTTAACCTTCCGGTGCAAGGCGTCCATTTCTTACGGTTTCTGTTAACTCCCCATTTCCTCGCACTGCTGTCCACTAGGTTTTTTACAGGATTTAATGTTTCGCTTAAGTTAATTATTTTAATTCTTATACTTTTTACCCCATAGTTCTTTATTTAGGTTCTTTTATGGCCTTCTCTTGCATCTTTTCCTACCAATCAATGTCTCTTTTCATCTATTACTTCAAAGTTCTTCTCCTATTTACCGTTATACAGTTTTGTTTTCAGCTTAAATTACTCCACTATTTTTAAGATATTTGCAAATCTCTTCTACTATACTGTATTCATAGGATTTCCATTATTCACCATTTTTTCACCTAATTTGTGTTTTTCCTTCCTTTTTGTCCCGATTAAAGCCACTTTCCATTTTTATTTTATTTATAATCTGTTTGAGGTAACGCTTGGCATTTGAATCCGCATCCGTCCCCAGGAGACTGCGAATTATGATGCTGCTCCTGGCTATTTTCCTAGCCATTATATGAATTAACGGATGCACTTCTTATCTTCCGTCATTTGCCACGATACCAACGTTTATTGAAGTTTTAAACTTGGCGTTAGTTATATGTAAGCTATTTCTCTTATATAACAATATTACGTTTCCCCACTGTTCAATTCTGATTCGTAAAACTTAATCGCCTACCTCACTTGTACCGCTCCCTTTGTCCACCTTCAAATTCCCATCCGCTGTAAGCATAAATTATTTTCTTCCATGAAAAACTTGATTAAGAATCAAACTCTTTCGCTGTACTTTTATCTCTAGGTTACATTGTGCAGGTGTAAGTTTGGAGGTGGTACACGTACCTTAAGAATTGCGAGTGTGGAAGTGATATGCCTTAAGTAACCTTGAACATATACATAACTTGTCCAGAAATAACATGTTTTCCTATTATAAGAGCTTAAGTATAGATTCCATTGAAAAAATATTTTTAGAATTTCAATGGAGTTCTGACATAATGTAGACACGTATGACTAATATTGTTGTCGCTTCAGTGTCAGTTGACGACTTCTTTATAGTCATTATTAATAAATGGAAATATCGCTATTATTTTCCCCTTTGACGATTTTCATTTTCATCCTTTACCGATTAATTATTTACCTAATGTGCTAGTTTAGAGCAAGATCCTAAAAATAAATTGATAAAAAACGCTACTCAACTAGCGCTATTTGACTAAGGCAGTTGCATTTCTCTATAGTTCTCAATAAACATCGGATAAAAATAAAGAATTTCTCGTCATGGTTAGAGAATTGAAATATTAAAAAAAATATTTGTACTAAGGAACCGTTTGAATTGATATAATTTTTACTCATCACAGCAAAAAAACTCTACACTATCTGAATACTGAATAAAATATCAATAAAAATTCATATTTTTGAAATTTTAATAAAAATTAATTTTACATAAATGTAATCACCAATATGCTTATTGAGTTCCCTGTCGTACTAATTAGCGTGGCATGCCTTTTAATATCCCTTGATGTTAAAGCATTAGTAAGGGGAATCAGTGGGGAAATTCTTGCTGTAGGAGAGGGTGTTTTTAGTTAAATTAAATTGTAAATTAAAATGAAGGTGAAGGATTTTGCCAAGTGTGTCAGTCTTGGTTTAGCGGCATTATAAAAAGATGAAAGGCAGCTTCAGATACATCCTGCCCTGAATGATGGCCCCCGAAGATAATGTTTCAATGTTAAAACATGTGATCTGCTAATAATTTCTTACTTTGAAATTGTAATAAATGTGCGCTTATGTTTTCCTTTTTGATATCTAGAATAATAATTGTATTTTTTTTAGAAGTTAGCATCTCTGTTCAGATCCAGTAGTAAATGGGGACCAAGAAATCCTAAAATTAAAGAAGAATGGATGCTGTATAAAGCTCAGTTTGTCGAACAAAGGAATAAAACTAACAGGCTGAAATACATGTGGCGAGTATTGCTTGGAATAGAAGAGGAATGATTGTGTTAAATAAAAAAAACTTAAGTTATGCTTTGTTATTTTGAAAATATATTAATGTGTATTCTTTTGAAAAATACAGTTTTGTTTTTGTTCCTCTACACAAATGAAGCATTTCTTAATCAGTATGTTTGGATAATTAAATTATAATATAATGTCTCTAGAGTTTTCACACATGGAAGTAGTAACCACTATTCGCATTAGTGGAACGAACTTAAAGCCCGTGAAAAAAAACAAATTCACACTTTTCCACAGGTTTATTGGCAACGTAAAACGCGTTGTACGTTGCCAATAAACATGTGGAAAAGTGAGAATTTGTTTTTTTTCTTATAATGATGAACTTTCTCTACACCTCGCCTGACTCTGTTGAATGTGTTTGGAACAGATGGATTTTGCACCGGATAGACTTTCAGAGGATGGGTGGATTTGGAAATTTGTAAAAAAGTAACAAGTTATTATAAAATATTACGCCCTAGGAAATGGTTTCGTAACTATTGATCCTCCGGATTTTTTAGAAATAAATTTTATCTTACATTATATGTCCATCTCTTTTGAGGACTCAGCAATTTACGATTTTGAACAAATTATGCAAAATCTTCAATCAACCAAGCACATACGTGATTTACTTGAAAAAATAACATATCAATGCTCTTCTTAGGATCAGTGAATAGTAAATGTCTGTAAGTAAAATAAAAGTAACATGATAGCTAAAACTAATGTAAACAGGTCACTATGAGAGGTGTTGCGTTCAACGGGTGACGGATTCACTTGGATACGAGTTCAGCTTGGAAACGAGGGCAAGGATTCAGTTTGGATTCACTGGCGTCTCATCATTATGCTATTCATCGTGTACCTCAAGGATGCTTTCCAACGATTGTTTAAAAAATATAAGTACCACAGTCAGTGAATAATGGTTTGATGCCAATACCTATTCGGATAATGATGGAAGCCAATATTTGTCGTGAGTCTATGGTTGTGTGTGCCCGGCGGAATGAGGTGCAGGAGCTATAATGAAGTATATGTAAATATGTATACACAATACATTTTGTACATTTTTGATACAAAATAAATTATGTAGCACATTGATATCTGCATATTAATTAAAATACTTGGCGCTGTTATTTTATTACGGAAAATTTTGAACCTTTAGTCATCAATTATTTCAATGATCATAACAGGTCTATCGATTTACAAGTTATTTGAAAAAAGAATTAGATATTATGTAAATATTTCAAGTTTACCTACCGAGTAATATAGCTAAGTATCAAGTCATTATCATACGTATGGTGTTCTACTTAATGGCGGGTCCTGCATACCATTAATGTACCATCCACTCTTGTTCCAGGGCTGTCACTTGGTCTCGTTTTATCCCCTTTCTCTCTTAACATCATCATCCAATTCTCTCTTTCAACATCATCTATAAAGTTTAATTTCCTTCCCCTTCTCTTTTACCCATCTGCTCTTCCCTCTATAACCACTGCTACCCTCCCTTTGCATCTTGTCACATATCAAATCCAGTTTTCTTTCCTCTTCTTAATGCCGTTCACTTGTGTTCTGGCTTCCCTGACCCCGTTGAAAGTCTTACATCTGCCCGCCCATCTTATTCTTTCCAACCTCTACGCCTAAATCTCAAAAATATCGAACCTGTCCCTCACTTCCTCAAGGCCCTTGCCTCACATCCATGCATCAGAGCACTCCCTACATAGTGTTTGGACAATCTCTTCCTCATTTCTACATAGTTGCTGCATAATAAGCTGTTCTTCTTATTAAAGGCCTTTGCCATGGCTATTCTCTTTTCAACCTTAACCTCTTTCTTCCGATTTGTCGTTAACATCCTTAACATGTCGTTAACATTCCCAGATATCTGTGCCTTGCAACCTGTCCTATTTTGTCACCATTCTTCATGACACTCATGTCTTCTCAGTCGTTTATTTTCATTACTTTTTAGATTCCCAACAACTATTCTCGTCCCATACTCACTCATTCTCTCTTATACATAACATCATCACCATTCTCGGGTGTTGGAAAGTCCGATCAGTGCCATCATATCTTCAGAAAATCTCATGGCGTTTATCTTCCGTCCCTCAAGATGTTACGTACGTACATCTCATGTCCTCAAAATTAATATTGAGTAAGTTTGACAGGGAGCAATCCTGTCTCACTCCTCTACCCAGATCAATCCAGTTTTTCAGACTTTTTTTTAACTCTTACGGCTTCTTTTTTTCGTGAACAATCCTTTTTTTACTTCTGTTTCTTCAATGCACACCCTTCGTTTTAAGAATCTCCATCAACATACTATACTCCATCCTATTCCGTTAAACGCTTTTTCCAAGACTCTTCCTTTTCCTCTTTCTCTATATCGTCTCATCCTCTTTAGAAATCAAGACGTATCATTCTCAATTCTCTTCAATTAATCTTAAGAATCTCTGATTTAACGATTTCCGAGTATTTTGGTAAAATGCACTGAGTAGGCTTATTGTACTACTTACAATATTTGATCCCTGCTTTTTTTTATTACTGAATTGATTACTCACTCCAGCCTTCAATATTTTAAGACATCTACCATTATCTGATATCTTCTCCTCCATTTCTTTGTCCAATGCTTCGACTTGGATTTGAATAATTAAAAAAAATGAATTTTCAAGAATATAGTAATTGTGCATGTATTCTCGGCTTCTACCTAGACTTAATAGAAACTGAACTTAATACCGAGAAGAGCGAGCACATTAATGCGCATTTAAATATGTGCGAGATGTGAAGAAATATACTATATTAAGGAAGTTTAGACCTGCTGTGAACGTATTTAGATCAATATTTTACAGTTAAAATTTCTCTGTCTGAAAATGAATATTTGAAAACGGTTTATGTGATTCCATGCAATAGCCTACTGGTTTGAAGTTTAATTTAGTCTGCAATGATTCGTAGTAACCACAATTTATTCAATTATCAAAGTATCATTATGGGGATGTGATAATACAGGGGGTAAGGTGTTAGACTACTAACCGCAAGGACCAATTTCCATTCCCGGGGACACTTCTGGGGACCCTCAGCTTCACACAAGCTGTGCGATTTTTCGGGTGCCTGATCTTTCCGGAAGCCATAGGCGGCACAGTGAATGGAACTGGCCCTCACCCTGATATGCGTATTTTACTGGGCCTTAGCACTAGGTGAGCTCTATCCACACCAATCAAACCAACCTACGAGTTGAAAACTGTGGTAATGTTACGAAGAAAGGACGGGAGTTTGACTCTTATTTTGAGCGAAAGTCTCGTGGAACTAAGACATGCACTATTGAGATTAGTACGGAATAATACACATGCATATCTTCACGCATAAAACCCACTTTTGAGTATGATTTTATTACTAAGGATATTCATTTTCATGTGAATCGCATGTTGCGAGACAACTTGGACATACAGGGTCGCACCCAAAAGTGGTAGGACTGATTTTTTTACAAGAATTTTATTGACGATATACTTACATCGACTTAATAATCTTCAAAGTATGCTCCTTGAGCACACACTTAGTATAACGTTAGCTACACACTTAGTATAACGTTGCTCCCATTCCCCGTACGCCCGCTGGAAATTTTCTTTGGGGATGCCGTTGATGACCCTCGTCGAAGTCTCTTGAATGGCCTTTATCGCGTCAAAACGTCGTCCCTTGAGCTGTCTTTTCATCAGGGGGAAGAAGAAGAAGTCCGGTGGTGCCAGATCGGGAGAATAGGGCGGGTGCGGCAACGTGGCAACGCCATATTTGGCCAGGAGACTCAGAATTTTCGTCACCATCTTGGCGCACACCTTGCGCATGGCCAAATCCTGTGAAATAATGCGTTGGACGTTGGATGCAGACAGACCCAACTGGTCTGCAATTTCTTCACTGGTTAAGCGTCGGTCTGTGTTCAGCAGTGTCCTCACTCTGTCCACATTCGTGTCGGTTCTTGCCGTCGACGGCCGTCCGGAGCGATGGTCGTCTTCAACGAGCTCCCTACCCTCTTTAAACAACTTGTGCCACTCAAATACTGTGGAACGGCCTAAAGCAGTGTCCCCATAAGCCTGCTTGATCATATCGAGGGTCTCAGTCGCCGTCTTCCCGAGTTTCGCACAAAACTTCACGGAATAACGTTGCTCTAAATTCAGATTCATTTTGTTTTTCGACGCGGACAAAAAACTTGCTTCACTAAAAACGGTGTCCTCACTCAACGACAGCCCGCAGGCGACTGAGGTTGGTGTTGGTCTGTTGCTAAGAGCTCCCTCCACCTTACCCTACCAGGCAGACCCCCCTCCATCGCTCCGTTCGCGCTAGAGAAAATCAGTCCTACCACTTTTGGGTGCAACCCTGTATATCAGGGATAGGATAATATAGCTAACCCTTATCTAAGCGATCGTGAGAAATAACAAGTAATAATGGTTTCCTATCAAACCTGTTGCGGTGTCACCTCTTAGGATTAATGTAATTACGGAATTTGGGGTGGATGGATGAGCTGCTGTCAATTCTCTAATATTTTCTGGGAGGTTTACTCTCTCTATCTGGAGTAGTATGATCTAATTCTCTCAGTTTTAGGAGGCTAGTCGAGTTCCCAATGCCTTTCTAAAAGTCTAAGTCTAGCTTGATCTATTCGTGACTGAAGGAACTCTCACCCTAATTTCTCTAACAGCCCTAAAACACTTTCTAGCCCTAATCAGTTATAGAAGATCTAGCGAGATGTGTCTGAATCGAGCACCAGGTATTTACCACATTCTAAAACTGCTTATCTAACATAAATGAACTCTTTTATTCAATAAATTCTGCAAAGCACTAATCAGATGAAATAAATATGCATATTTAGGAGAACCTGAATATTCTACTAAGGTGTGTTCTCCTTGAAAAGATGGATAAATCGTAAGTACTTGAGGTGACCCGAGTTGCATAGTTCAATCTCAAACAGCATATACATAATTCTGTTTCCTTATCTTTCACTATAATATTTCATAAAATTTTACTTTACTCTACTGTATTGACAACATTTCGGAATTTTATTCCCATCTTGTGTGGTCTAATTGACTTTACTATATTTCAAGATGTGATAATTCTTCTTTTGAAATTATCTCCTTGTGATTGCGAACGTGAAAAGTCATGGAATTATCGTTTATTATGAAGCATATTTGTTTATATGCAGTCACGTTATCCATGACATTCCTCATTGAAATGCAAATATGCTGAATTCAGTGGTTAAGAAATGCATCCTATTGGCAGCCAATCTGAAGAGCTAAAACTGTCTGCTTACGTCAATTAAAGTCTCCAAGAGATGCCATTTAAATTACGCCAGAAACCAGGACATGAAAAGCGTGGGAATATGATTAAACCGGGATATGAGTATAACCCAAACCCTTTACGGCTTAAGGAAATACTATTTAATTGAGCCCGTCTAAAAAGAGGCCGTAAGAAGCTCACTTTGTTCTTTCCATAGCTCAAAAGTCATGCCAGCAAACAAATATGAGGTTGGGACGTGCTTCCCAACGCATATCGATTAAATACCTCCATTGTCATCCACCCGGTGCGAATAGAATCAGTGTGGTCGTAAGCAAAGGCATTCGATGTGCTCACTCAAGGTAATAATTTTTCTGCCTCGAGGGTGATCTCACCATGGGCGTCATTTGACACACTTTCACTCAAGAGGGCGCTTCCTTCAGCTGTTTTAGGCGGAGAGGAAGAATGAGGAAAAGGTGAGCGAAAGAGGAAGACAGACGAAGCGGAGACAAAACGAGGGGAAGCACGGAGCTGGGTGAAGATGAAGGTCATGCGGGAAGGAGACGGGGGATGGGGCCGACCGGAGAAATCTTGTGGTCCAGCCGGAGGGCTAAGTGGTTGTTGGCTGCAACGGCATGATGCGTATACTTTGAGGAGGAGTGAGGGGGAGGGCATCTTACTGCAGGGAAGGGAAGTCCTGGAATGGGGGCTGAGTTGTGAAGGACAGGAATCCTTACGTATGTGAAGGAGGGGAGGTTGGGAGAGGAGTGGAGACAGCTTCAGAATGTGAGGGAAGACATTAAGAGGTGGGGGAAGGGGAAATAAAGAGGGGAAACTGTTGTTAGGGCGAAAGAAAATTGTTGGAGCAGCTAGATGGCCCGCCAAGAGAAAAGGAAAGTGTTCCTCAGAGAACGGTAGGATCATGTCGGGTGCTGTCGCAGAGCGGGAAGCTCGTGAGGTGAGTCCAACACAAAGACATTTCCTCTCTTCTCTTATCCTTTCCATTGAAATATGTTTTAGTTTTTTTTGCAACTGCGAACCTCTCGCGGAAATGAAATTACCCCTTTGTAAAAACCGTAGGAATTTAAATCGTTGTATCTGAATTCTGGAAAAGGCACTGTAAAACTTTTATTCGAGAGTCTAGTATCGTGTGAAGTGTGACGAGCTATTTTTGACCTAGCAGTGCTGTGATCGGTGAAAACGCCAAGGCAGCTGGGTGAAAACGCCGCGACGGTGCCATTCAAATTTTTTTTCTACGATAACAAGAGGCTTGAAATACCCAAGGAACGTCTCGGAAGTGTATGCGCTCACATACGTCATGCATAGTGAACATTTTGACATAATTTTGCCCGGTATAGCTTTGCCAGAAATAATGGATGGTTTCCGGCGTAACTTTATGGAATCGATTTATATTGGAAATGAAACAATAGTAACTGTGATTCTACTGAAACTTTATTACGAGGCTGACGAGATAGTCTCGTAATAAATTTTCAGTGGAATCACAAAGTTACTATTACTTCGCCAGAAACTTCTCTCGCGTAACACTGGATTCGCCGGCCCTTTTTAGTACCGAAATCACCAGATCAAGTCTCCCTCGAAGGAAGTTTGCGTCGCGCTATTGCGAAAGGAAGTGGATCCAGCCTCATAGCCTCTGGCTATGGCGGATGATTCGTGATAACACCCTAATAACGCAAAGTAATGTTGTTCTTTCGTTGATGATAACGGCGATTTTTCCTTCCCTGAAAATCCCAAGGCCACCACTCCAGCATTGACCCAACTCGTTTGGTTCGTGATTAGGCCTTCGAGAGAGATGAACGCACGTGAATAGCTTTCAACGTTTGACATGCCGGATATCCTGGTTGTGAAATTAATCTGTGTGATTGCTTGCTTGCTGTTGTGGTAAAATTAACCAATGGAGTGCGAAAAATTTAGTTTTCCGAAACACTCTTGACTGTTTTTAAAAAACTTAAATAGTTTATATTTTACCGAAATGCTTCGCCTATAGTTAGCTGAGCCCGGAGGTGGCGGGATACCGTCTCCGTCTGCCGACGCAGAGGTCGTTTCAAACAAGCAATCCCTCAATCTAGGGGATGTGTGTTTGAATATATCTTTGCTATTATTTTCGTGTTAAAAATCCGATGTGAAGGCTAAAAGGGCTTTTGTAGGAATTATTTGAATAAATAAAACATAAAATCAGCCTCATATTTAGTTCATGAGCATTTGATTCTTTTTCCTGTCGAATAATTATGAATAACTTGCTCTTAATTTTTATACTATACATGGAGATGATCGAATGCTATTTATCGTTAAATGTTATAAATTTGTACGTGAAATACACCTTATCAATTTTTAATAAGCAAATTTGAAAAATCAGAAGGTCTATTCCTAATCCTCAAATTAAATATTTGAAATTGATTGGCTAAAAACAATGAGGCTTTAAGGGTAAGAGCTGTTTTGTTACGAAGTGTGCAGTTAAGATTATAACGAATGATTTTAACTTCCAACGGAACGTAAAATATTTCTCCGGTACAATGAAAAAAGATAAAGGACAAATTTTATTTTCTTGGGTCTATGCAGACTTTGTTGCTCCAATAGAATGTTTCATACTTGACCGTTTTCCATAATATGCTTCATAGCTAAGAATATTTTACGTTATATCCGAATTAAATCATTAAATATTAGATCCATAAAAGTAGGAATGTACTTTAATGATACATTAATGTGGTAATTGATAGAAGTAGATAGTTACATGTATTTATTTACTTATAGTTCTTTAAATTTTGAGTGTAGTATATTTTTGCATAATTACTTAGTCCCTACCATTGTGTCGCATGATGGATGCTCTCGGCTCATATCATCTCTGTTCCGGTACCGCTGAAGGCTTTCCTAGAACTGATCGCATCATTGACTGCGTTGACGTCACCACCAGCGTCCCTCAGCTCTGAAAAGAGCTTTCGCGTGAAAATTCCGAGTACCTTGAAACCAAATTATTCGTGGAATGAAGCCAAATGGATCAATTCCTTAACTCTTTGATGTTTGTTTCTCATGTACTAATCGTGTATTTTGAAAATTCGCATTGTCATTGAAAAGGAAAAACGAATTAACTTAAGCCATTTATTATTTTTTCACTAATGTTATTCATCTTGCCTTGAAAGCTGGGTGACGGAAAATTTACATAAAGAGGAATGTTCAGGTCTATAGAACTTTGACGGACAAGTGTGTTGTATTAAAATAATGAGTCAGTTGTCATTGTGTTGTTGATACATACGGAAGTTGCAGCTACCAAATAAACTAATACTTTACTTAAAGTAGTTAAGTATTTCGATCAAGTGCCCTAGAATAATAATGGCTTTATGAGCATCTTAAATTAAATGAAAAAAGGCTCTTTTAGGAAATTCCTATTGACAAAGTTTTATAATTTTGGCACTAAAAGTTTTCTCATTAAATTTTTTTACTGACGAAGAAATCACTAGAAATCCTAGTTACTATTTCATGAATGAGGATAATCTGTAATATTTTTCCGAAATTTACGTAAATATTTCACGAAAACTTTAAGTTGAAGAGTTCAGAGCAAAGTTATTCAACAATGTTAATGAAATTACTAAGCCCTCTGGTTTAGGTACGTGTATAAATACGGTTGGAAAATTATTGCTTTAAAATTAGGAGAGGAATTACATTTCAATATATGTAGAATAGCGCTTGGTCATTTTAAGTTCGATATCATCGGCAGAAAAACATTGAGAAATAAAAATGCTATTAATTCCGTTTGAACGCATATGAATGCATATTTGAACACGTGATGCATCTTCTGTAACACATATGCGGACCAATGAAATGATAGGGCCATTTGGATTTCAGAGGTATAGTCTACTAACGAAACTATTTCCTTAGGATAAATGTCATTCAAATAAGGTAATCAACTACTTAAATGTTTTGAATGCGATTATGTTAGTGACGGAGAGATAGTCAATGAATTTGCTCATGCTTTTTCGCTTTCAATTTGTACTGTTTAAGAATGTTGCAAATTTTGTCCCTAACTGAATTTATGAATACACGCACAAGGAAATACGATGCTTCTCCCAAAGTTTTTTCTCGATTGCCTTCTTTTAACAAAAAATGGGTTATACGTTTAGTTTGTTATTATATCACAAATACTATTTTGATTATATAGCAAGGGGAGATAGGCGGAGAAATCACTTTTTCCCTACTCACCAGAAAAGATACCTGGGAGTCTGTAGTTTATCTTATTCCATAGGCGATGGGCAAAGGGTCTTTTATGGAATATATTTGTGATCCCTTATCTAATCTTCGACCTCTAGGATTGAACCCATTCTCTCAGTAAGCACATATAAAACGCTAAATCACCCCGCTAGTATGAACACGGAAAATATTGGTTTGTGTTTAAAGAGTTGGCATTCTGTCCAGTGTATTATAAACGAATATTATGTAGAATTTGTCATTCGGTTGAGGATATTTAAATTCCCATAAAATAATCGGTGTTTAAAAAGGATCTCATGTGAAAAAATTCCAAGATTATCCTTGTCGTAATAATATGTTCATCGTTGGCTGTGTGACGTCAAAAATTTTCGGTATGTCATAATGGTTTTCCTTCAAATGAGAAATAAATTTCGAAGAACGTCGAGCTCAAAATTTCCTCGAATTTCGAACGCTTAGGGTGCGCGAGCGAAGGTGAAAAACAATCCTCAGGAAATTGGACAACACGAAAAAAATCAAGTTAGATTTTTGTGTTGAATAAGTCATGAGGATCATATTTAAAAGTACCATTCGCATGGTAATTCTTCCATTTAGAAGATTGCTATTTATATCAATGCGGATTTCCCAAAAGTTGATCCTGGCTATAAATAGAAAATTATGTCAGACTCTATTCAATTAAAAGCTCGATTTTTGCATTATACCCCTTCTATTTTGTTATTTCAGGTGAATGGAATACCGAATTTAGCGTTTGACCCGAAACCTGAGAGCAGTACAACGGTCGTCGATGTTTCCAAGGAGAAGAATGGGTATCAACCAGATGGAGTTCGAAATGCTGCATCCGACGCAAATCATGACGGATCAAACCTACCCAAGAGACAGGAATGGGATAAACCCGTCGAATTCCTCCTATCTTGCATAGCTATGTCCGTGGGATTGGGAAATCTCTGGAGGTTTCCATTTACAGCTTACGACAACGGTGGAGGCGCATTCCTCATCCCATACATCGTAGTTCTTTTCGTCATTGGGAAACCGCTCTACTATTTGGAAATTGCCATCGGGCAGTTCTCGAATTCCGGGCCAGTAAAAGTTTGGGAAGTTGTTCCGGCATTAAGAGGTCAGTCTTTCTTTCGGCCATTGATAAAACTGCAGAAAGTGTGCGCCTCTAAATTCCAGTGTAGAAGAGATTCAAAGGCACTCTAAAAAAAATTGTTATGGTACAAACCATCAATTTGTGTAAAATTTCTCTTTTGAGATGCTCAAAAGATATTTGTTTCATAACTTTCGAATAATGCAAAAAAATGAGTTTTGGTTACAATATACGATAAATTAGTTTCCCACAGGATTAATTTTTATTAGATTTCATGTATTGAAAAGGTCATAGAGTAAGACAATGTGTACTGTAAGTACATTATGTAAAAAGTAAGCACACTTCGGTAGGAATTCCTATATTTGGTGGATAATATGTTTCTGTTTTTTGAATATATTGGATTTTGCAGTAAGGATATTATAAATAGTAATATAAATTTTCCTCTAAGAGAATAAACATTATATTTATTCTACTCGGACGCTCTTACAGGAATTGGTGTGGGGCAGTCAATATCCGTGGGCTGGGCTCTTTCATACTACTGCTCACTCACCGCCCTGGCAACTTTTTATTTCTTCGCCTCATTTTCCGAAGAGTTGCCATGGTCAACATGTGATCCATCATGGAGTGACTGCTTCGACTCCAAGCCTCGAACAAATCTGCTTGAAGATGTTGGATATTCCGTGGCATCAACAAATATTTCTAATACTAGACGCAGTTCGTCGGAGTTGTACTTTTTGTAAGTATTTTTCATCTCCAAGCTTTCTTGTTGTTTAAATTTTGTCAATAAGATGAAGCTAATTTTTTTTCTTTTTAAAGTCTACCTATATTTACGCATTGTTTTCCTGAACCATGTTTAACTCTTTAGTATAATGCTAAAGACATTGATTTTTTTAGCAATTCACTTCAGTAGCTACTTTTTTTAGACCTCTCTGTGTTTAAAAAATACTTTGCGCACTGTGATCATTCCAAATAAATGGGAATGTAGGACTAAATATCGACCTTATATTTTCTAGCTAATTTATGTCGATCAAAGAGGAATTGATTTTTCGCATAATTTAATACAGGAACTGATTTTAATGGTATAATCCATTTATTAATGCAGGGTTTCTGTAATTCCCTATCAAGTTTTGTTGCTTATGCTTGTATATTTAGGTTCAAGACTACATTAATGGAATCTCCAGATACTTAATGATATCTTTTAATTTAAAAATGGAAAAGTACTCAATGTCAATGAATTTTGGCTAAAGAGAATAAGTCTTGAATTGCACATTCGTTCTAGAGTTTTAGAGTTTATTTCCTGATGGCGACTTCCGGTATCGCTGAGAGGTCTTAGGAAGTAGCAATTAGACTTATCACTAACTTGGAATTAGTTCAATCGGCACTCTTAAATCGGAGAAGCCTTTGGATTTACAAAGCTAGTGCTCTTTATCCACTTGATAATCAGAGAGTTCTCAAATGTAGAGATATTTGTGATGGGAAGTTGAGATTCAAGAGTTGCTGGGCCAAGTAAATGATTCCGATAAGAGGACCACCAAGCTGCTTGTTTACTAGTTATTGTACTATATTTACAGTGTTCATTACCATCTGGTTTAAAAATAAAGGATTAGGTTATTTTGACTACAATTGAGGGTGTTTAATACTATTTTCACCTGTATATCGATACCCTATGCCCCATTTCCATTTTGTTTCTATAAAATGTACAGATTAATCTCTGTTTGAGTGAATTAAAAGATTTTTGTATTACTTTTTGGACTTCATATTAGGAAGTACGTTAGGTAGAATATCTGCCATTTTCAAAAACCCTGAAATGAGGGGTACTATCTCTTTGTATGTCGTAAGAAAGTTTGAAATCCAAATTAGTCCATCAGTATATTTTTTTAATTCGACACTTTAAGGGTTTATGTAAATAGTAACCATCGAAATATACTGATGGTGTTTAGTTGAGGTTTTGCTTGGACTTCAAATTATCATAAGCTATCAGTCCTGGGATTTGTTTTCCACTGTCTACCGAGCTCTCCTCGCTTTGCCAAGAATTTCATTTCTTCTCAGAAACTTGCGCTGACGCCTTTAATGTTCCTTGGCTATGAGTCCTTGGCTATTTTCTGTCCTTCTTCATTGATCCCTTCCATCATTGCCTTTAGTTGTGAATCATCGTCCTCAGCATTTGTTCACATAATTCTTCTCTTATTCTTTGCACTCTCTTCCATAGTGTTTTACCCAATCGTTACAGGACTTTCTTTCTCTATTGCTCAGTCAGGTATCCTTTATATTTCCATCATTCTTTGTTGCTGCAATATTTCCAATGCTTCTAAACTTCTATTTGCTTCTGCTTATTCGCTTCAATTCTGCTTACTGCATAGTAAACTCCACATGCCTAAGGGTTTTGAAGAATTGTTCGATAATGAAACTTCTACCAACATTATTATCTATTGGAAGTTATTTTGTTCTAAGGCGGAGACTTATTCGTTTTGGCTATTGTTCTTATCATTACGTTCTGGACAAATATTTTTTTTGTCTAGGCTCTGTAACATATTTAGGGAGCTGGAAATTTCTTGAGTTGTCCCGAAGAGTTAGGGAAAATTAAATTCACTTTTACTTAGGAACAATTGAATTTTTTCAATGGAAAAGTAGGATGGAGAGGTTGTATTATCTGATATTCACGTGTTCATTAATTAGCGCAAGAGTAGGGCCATAAATTGAGGGAAGTATGCACTTTGAGGGGCCTGTACAATTATTGTTCACCAAGTGAAATATTTTGCAATATCTTCTTGTTCCTGAGTAAAATTCTACAGCAACACCTTGGAAATACTTGTAAGGTGACCGAATGCAATTGACATGTAACGCGCCCTAGTCAATAGATGCCACTGAAATTATCATGCTTGCGGTTTCTGCAATTGGATGATTCAAAATATAATTATTGAACATTGATTTTGGAGTGTTGGGTGATTTACATGGTGTCTCAGGAGGTATGTGCTGAAGCAGAAGGACAACATTGAGGACGGAATCGGTTTACCAGATTGGAGACTTACCCTGTGCCTACTCTTCTCCTGGGTCTCCATTTTCCTGGTCTTCATGAAAGGTGTCAAGAGCGCCGGGAAGGCGTCCTATTTCCTTGCTCTTTTCCCTTACATTGTGATGATAACTTTGCTAGTGAGAGGAGTCACTCTGCCGGGAGCCGTGGATGGAATTTTGTTCTTCATTAGCCCACGGTGGGGCGAGCTTCTAAATCCAAAGGTAAGTGCCCTCCCGTTTGGTTCTTTGGGGTGGTTCACCTCCTCAACCGAAGGTTGCGAGTTTGCATTCTGCTTGGGCATGGACATAGTGTTTACCTTGTCATGACCTTACGCAAATTGTGCAAGCGGTCCAAATTAACCTCGACCGTAGGGTTACCTAGAATCTCATTATTAGTACTACTGTTTAGCGTATTCCCCATTTTTGGGTGAATATTTACCTTTGTTTCTGTGTTTTGAGGGTTCTAATGTCCCATTGGCTTCCTTATTCGAGTGCCAAAATTGCTGGTGACCTAAAAAGGTTTCCATTACCTTGAGTATTGATCAATTATCACGTTCTTCAAGGGCAGTATTTATAAGCGTCTTATGCTGCTTTAAATTAATGCGGTTTATTATCAGATGGTAATTTATAGAGTTCATAACGAAACAAAGAATTTATTTCCTTGGACGTAGAAATGGTAGGATCAGCTGGCTTTCATGCAGAAAAAATACAATCAATTAACTATGCGGTGATTTTTCATTCGCAGGTGTGGTATTCCGCAGTGACCCAGTGCTTTTTCTCACTAAACGTGTCTTTCGGAACCGTAATTTACTCATCTTCGTTTAACAATTTCAAGCACAACTTTCACAGGTGTGTATGATTTCTTTAAACTTCTTGGTATGGATTTTTTTCACTATGATAACTCTAACCGCATTAAATCCCCTCTTCGCTCAACAGGGATGTGCTGATTGTCACAACATTGGACACTTTCACAAGTCTTTTGGCGGGCTTCACAATTTTCTCCATTCTAGGAAACCTTGCTTACGAATCTGGAATGAAGGACATAGCGTCTGTAATTCAGGGAGGAACAGGTCTGGCTTTTATTTCGTATCCAGATGCTATTGCCAAATTTGACACAGTGCCACAGGTAAGCACCTGAAAATCCCACTCAGTGAGTATCGTAGCCGTCAAAGTAAAAAAATATTATCCTCAAATTAAATTATTTTAAGTGGTTTTTATTTCATGAATATTATTATAATATCATCACTGATACTCCAGTAACAGTACGGCTACGTAGATATACATATGAGTATACGACTAAATACTACGCACTATAAATAGTATATACTAAATTGCACATAGAGGTATAATATATAGCACTATTTGTTGAAGAAATCTTATTTGTTAATATATTTTGCATTATTTAGTAACATCAACAACAAAGGTCAATAATTTATACCAGGGAATAATTCTAATTTCATTTACGAATTTTCATAGCTCTTCTCGGTCCTGTTTTTCCTAATGCTCTACACCTTGGCTATTGGAAGCACTGTCCCACTTACTGGATCCTTCGTTACCACCATCAGAGACTACTATCCTAAAACCAGGCTCTGGGTCGTCACGCTAATCGTTTGTGTGATTGGATTTTTATGTGGCCTTGTGTACATCACACCGGTAAGTTGAAGAACAAAAGGAAATGCCCTATATGTAGAATAAGTAAAAAAATATCGACCACTTCCTGCACAATTTTCAACCACTGTTCTACTGGAGGAGTGGTCAAGGCTTCCGACGTTTCCATACTCTATAAAAGCCTTTGCTGAATAAGTAAATTCATGAAATTTACTCAGTTGATACAAAACTCAATTAAAACTTAAGTTAAAAACCGTGTGCATTATTATTTGCCATAATATTATTCTGGAAGTAGAAATTTCAGACCCTGAACCAGTATTTCAATTACTTCACGCGGCATGGATGATTAAACATTTTTAAGTTATTGACATGTTCCCTCTATTTTGGGAATATTTCACCACCTAGAATATTCCGATGTAAATTATAAGTTATGCTCGAGAACCTAGGGGTCTTTAACTCATTATGCATCACAGCTTGTATGTAATTAATTAACGTTATACTTTTCCTACCGTTTTGCTTGAGTTTCAACTGGAGGCTATTCCATTTTTCCAGGAGACTATTCTAAATTTTAAAAATAATTTTTGCCATCCAAATTCAAAAGTATACCTGCATTGGAAGTGTGTTGTTGGAAAGATTATAAATTCTTCAGTGTATTTTAAACCACATCATGGACACTCTTTTAATATGCAACTTATGGATTTTATTCTTTTCAACAATAGTTTGCACTTTAATAACTTGGGCGTGGATATCCATAAAAGTACGAGGATTCGCATGAAGAGGAAAAGTCAAAATGTTTAATGATTTACTTAAAATAAGGGAAAATATGATGCAAAATCACGCATGTGTTGAATTGAGTAGATCCATGAGCTTATCTATCAAAATAATTTCGGAATTTAAAGAAAATTACTTCCTAGTTAATATTGTATTTAGTTTAACGAGATTCTGACCACTAAAAATGATGAAGGCTCAAATTAGAGAGAAGAGGAGTAGAACAGATATATTTAAGATGTCATTTTTTTCCACGAACGATAAGGAATCAGAATAACATTGTCCGACCGCGGTAAGATCATATTCGGGTCAAAATTGGTCTGGTGTGTATTCACCTCCCGCCACACACCCTAGGGGTGGCTAACAGGGTACTAAAATAACTTTAATAAATAAATAACATTTTTTTCGACAAGTCAACTATAAAATTTTGATCAACTTCGGTGTCACAAAAAATCCATGGAATTTGAATTAACTGGGAATAATAATTTTGAAAAAGCTTTACGTATTACGTTTGTCAATTTTGAGCGAATCCGAAGGCTTCCTGGTATAATTTCTCAAGAATCGCTCACAAAATAAAATAAAATGTCCAATTTTTTTTCAATTTTCAGGGTGGGATGTTCGTGCTCACTTTGGTTGATTATTATGGAGCTTCCTTTGTGGTTTTTATATTATCAGCAATCGAAGTCATGGCCATAAGCTGGATATATGGTAAGAACATTTTATTCATTCCTGTTATATCCATTAATTTCATCTCAATGTAATTATCTTATTTACTATTGCAAATACTTTATAAGAAGCCCCAACCAAATTCATTCTAGGTTTTATTACGTATACGAATGACTGCGAAACATATAAGACCCAATTGGTGCGTTATTTTCATTCTAGGAAAAGTTGTAAGTGGCGTGATCGGTGTGACTATCTTGCGGAAGCGGGCTGGTGCTATTCAACCATAGAAACATGTCAACGCTGAGCATTGTTTGTGAACTGTTTGAGCGAAACAGAATTTTTACAGAAGAAAACATTTTCAAGTTTCCTAATTAAGATTCACGTATTCTCACATTTCTTCATGTACAGATGCAGAATACAGATTTTTGCACTAAAAATATATTTAGAAGCTCAAAGTTAGAGAGACTATGTTTAAGATTTCTTGAAGGTCAAATTTTTCAGTTTAAATTACCGAAGTATATAGGATTGTATTAGGTATCATTTTTTGTTACCGATGAATGAGTTTTACGCCAAAATCCTTGGAGAAGGAAATAGTTCGGCATGAAAAGTTAAATAGTCAATTTGCGTCGCAAAATCATAACTTGGTGTAGATATTGTAGAGGTGCTCATGGTAGGGCTGAATAAAGTGACTTCTCTGTAAGGAGAAACTGTGGAGAGAGAGAGAGAGGAGCAGATGGTAAGTGGAAGGAGATGAAGGCAGGGGCTGAAAACTCGGAGAAATTAATATGGAATAGCTCGGAGGAGTACAAGACTTGACTCTGGGAAATTAAATCCTATGGTTTTGGAAGAAAATTTTACTGTGACGGTTCTTGATTCCAAAATTGTCTCATTTAAGCCTTTACTTAAGTCTAAAGTTGGTTGTCGTTCGTACTCTGCGTAAATCGGGCGATGTTAAAGAAACATTGTTGACATCCTCAACACTCTGACATGGGTAACTCTCCTCTGAAATCAGTGTCGATGGTGAACGGTTTGTTGCGATGTACATGGGGTCTTCCCTTGTGGTTGGGGAAACAACTGATCCTCTTCCCTGTGCCTACGCCACTGAGGACAGGAAATTTATTGCACACGAGAGACCGTTGGCAGTTGCCGTTTGCACTTATCCAGGGAATATTCCGCATTCACTCCCCTGCATGTAGAGGGGAAGAAAATATCAAAATATTCCCGTTGGAGGAAATGGGCTAATTAGGCCAAATCTTAAAAAAAGGGCATTAGACCATTCATCCGTATATAAGGGTTTAACTCGAGTTTGAAATATAAATAGGAAAAACTTGTTCCCTGCAGACGTATTTAGTAAATATTTGCACCTGGGTTGATTATGGAATGCGTCAATATGGATGTTTTACAAAGGGTGCAAGTTTAGAGCTAAATAAGGAAAAAGAAACTGCTCTCAACTTAAACATTTCCCCTTTTGAGATTACCTCCTGATTTTGTTGTTGATTGTTCTAGTATTTTCTGCATTCTCAAATGTTTTACTCAATTATACAAATATAGTATTTCTACTCCACAGGCTTGGAAAACTTCTGCCAAGACATTGATTTTATCCTAAATAGGAAGTTGAACTCATATTGGAGGCTTTGCTGGGGAGTTCTTACACCCTTTCTTCTTCTTACAATATTTCTATACTCAGTATGCAATTTGAAGCCGGTTACCTACGGTGGAATTGAAATACCAACCACTGCTCATAGTAAGTTATTCTTTCCTTTTAGAGATTCATAAAATTTCCTATTTTAACTCGCGTATTTTACTCACTCTTCTTACGAAAATATCTTTCAAGAATAATACACATTAGCGAGCTCATTAAATGGGCTTAAGATTGAAATTTTCTCCTGAACTACTGAACATATATATATATATATATATATATATATATATATATATATATATATATATATATATATATATATATATATATATATATACATATACCTATATATATAATATATTTCTATATATTTATATGTATATTTTTACATATTACAGTTATAGCACCTAATAAAAAAAAATTAAGTTATCAATCCCGAGATTGATAACTTAGTTCTTCCAATACGATGCTACTCACAGCGTCTTGGGATAATTAGTTTTAACTTAGATGCATGTACCTACTTTCACTAATCTCATGTGTATTGTTGGCAAATCCCTTCCCGCATGACCACATGGGACGGGGTAATATGATGACTGTGGTGGCCGTTACAATATTCCCTACCCTTTTTTGTTGTGTTTTCAAGCTCCCCCTTCCATCCCTCGTCCCTCTCTGTGGGGGTGATGCCTCACGCCGTCCGTTGCCAGCGGCGGGGTGCCACATTTTCTACCTGTGACCTTAGGGGCGGGGACCATGAGTTCGAATTTTCCCTTCTTACTTTCCAGTTCTGCATTACCTGTCTTGATATCGTAGACGTCTGTCGTTTGTGGTTCATTTTCATTCCTTTCTTTTTCGTTCGAATGAAATTTTTAACGGGGGGAATTGACACGTTTTTAGAACTAAGTTTTCCGCCAGCATGTATTTTAATTTGTACGTTTTTTGAAGGTTTTTATAGAGAATATATTTGTGTATTTATGTCTCCAGTCTCATTTTGATGATCTAAAAACACAATCTTGCTATTTTCTGTTTGTGAATCAATTAATTTCAGTCTAAATTATAGAATTTTGCATTGTAACGTCTTCCATCAATTTTTCAAATTTTAAATTTATGGAATATGATGACTAATAATAATTTTCTTTACAGCAATAGGATGGATTTTGATGACTTTTGGAGCCATCCAATTGCCAGTATGGGCTGCTGTCGAGTTTTACAAACAACGTGACAAACCATTTAAACAGGTGTGAACACATTGCCTAGAAAAAAATGCAAAGCGAATCATATTTAATTTAGTTGGCCATTGTGATGTTATGCCCTTTTTTTCTTATTTTTGACAGATGATTAAGTCATCATTCAGCCCAAGTTACGAATGGGGCCCCAGGAGCCATAAGGAGAGGGAAGAGTGGTGTAAATTCAAGAAAGAACAAGACATAGAGTATCGTAAAGGAAAAAATGTTGTGCAGAGGTTATTAAAATCTCTCTTTGGTTTTGATAGAAATTTCAGAATTTCTAGCGTGTTTGGTAAACGGAGAACACACAATATTAGTGGTGATTGAAGTTAAATTTGTGCATTGGTGAAGCAAGATACCATAATTATTAATCTTCAGTATTGTTACATGTTACTTTTAAGTACGTATGTGAAGTTAGAAAACTACATTTTTGAAGTTTAAATGATGAAAAATAGTGAAAAAGCAGTGGAATTTGGAAAAAATTGCTCAGTTGAATTAAAAATTGGTTTGTATGCTATTCCTCAATTTTGTGATCTAACAATGTTGCAGCATTAAGGGTCCTTTATAATATATTATATTCCTGTGATATATTACGATAAATTAATTAAATATTTTATTATATATACATTTGAAGTTCTTCTTCCTCCCTTAAGAATTAAATATGCTCAGAGGGGTATGAGATAATGGGAGTAATTTAACAGAAGTTCTCAAGATTGTATCTACGAGTAGAGTCGTCGACGAATCAGGGCTCTCAGTTTGGGCAACACCAATGGTTTGGGTAGCTGGGTCTGTGATTGATTATATGGACGATGAGTGAGGCCCATGTTCAAAAAATAAACAAACAATTCGATTAATGGTGTCACAAGTACTTACTGGCTCAGTCCCATAGCAAAAATTTCACAATGAATCCAAAGAACTTCGAGATATGCCTGGACAGTTACTATGAAGGAGTCATCTGCTGATGAGATTCGAAAGCAGAAAATTCGCAAGGTAGAAATAATTTTACTTGATCTAGATCCCTCTATTTCCGGCCGAGAGCTTTGACCAATGAAGCTACCAAGGCATCCTCTTTCACGGACATTGAAGATTCCTGGGTCGATTCCCGGTCAAGGCGGATAACTTTCTCACTGTGAAATTCCGTAACAACAACTTTTCCCGTGGAAAAACGATTTCACGGCATAGAAAAATAACATAAATGTAGTTGTAATAGAAGGGGCAACAGGCAGCAAAAGGAAATTTTCGCCATCAGTGAAATATGGGTAATTCGGTAAAGTAGTATTTCTGGGAATGGGAAGACGGTTGAGGCTGACCAGGCGTTGGCAATAGTCTCCTCTTACGAAAGGCACCAAGAGCTTCACTGTTGAACGTCTCATTTCGGTCGGCGTACTTCGCTTGATGTGCTCTCCAAATGGCACACAGGTATCGCAAGTATCCGGACAACTCTAAAAAAATCTGCCATCACCCAAATTTGAACTGAGTACACTGACTTCCCACAGAGTGGCAAGTACACTGGCTTCCCACTCTGTGGGAAGGCAGTGTACTTGCCACTGAACCAACTCGGTCCCCAGTGGAATAATGGAACAATATAAATTGTAGGATATTAAAAATCTAAGAACTTGATCTCAAGGATATTAGATATTCTGCAGACAATTAGTAAAAAGTTGCAAACTCATTTGTTGACAAATATACAAAATTTAGAGCGTGATAAATGGAAAAAATTGAATGGCTCTCATCTAAGGTTCTGAAGGTTTAATTTTATTTTTATATTCTATTGCGATGGACGGGTCACTGCCGCGGTCAATGTCTAATCAAATTCAGCTCAGGCAGACCCACAGCGATAAAATTCCTGATTACCCAAAGTACGGGTATGCTCATTATTCAAGAGGTTCACTGTGCATTGCCAGCCCCAGGGGATTGTGTAATGTAATATTTTCTCATTTGATTGTAATTTATCCCTATTTCCGTAAAATTCCACCTTCACCAGTTAATGCCCGCAAGAAATACGTGCGGTCTTAGGATTAATCCTTATCCTTCCTTTATTTCAACGATCGTTTATTTGATTATTCCTCTCCCTTTTTGGGTAAGGTTAAAAACTGAAAATAAAAGGAAACAGGCATTTTACCCGAAATTATCGCCGGTAGTAAAATATTATATATTTAACTTGTTTTTGAACAGTTTGAAACTAACGCCAACGCTCAAGGCAACCGCTTACAGAGTCTCCACCCAAACAACGGCTCTTATTACAAGTAATGACAAATGCCGCACGACAGGCATGTGACACGCTGTGATTCGGTTGCAGGTTTCATCGCCGTCGGGGGTAAGGTACCGGCTTAAATTATGGTAAGTATAAAAGAATGGCATGATTTAAGCCGTGCCAAACGTTAAATGACTTTACCACTGTTTATTAAAATTTTTGTTTTAGTATTCCTTGCTGAGTAAGAAGGCAAATGCACACGAAGATAGCATTTGGAGTGTAGCTTGGGGCAGAATAAAGAAATCGAAGAATTCGGAAGAGCAAAACGACGATGGGGACAATTCAAGGTTAATTTTGAAAACATTGCATACATACGGCTTAATAATAATTTCCATCATTAAAATTTTTGTATTCATACGACAATGACAGGGATTCCACAGCCGGTGAAAGTGATATTGACTACGTTGTTACCGGTGGTGTTGACGATTTAGTTAAGATTTGGTCTTACAACGAAGGTAGACTTGATATCAAACATAAACTTGAAGGACATTCTCTTGGTGTTGTTTCTGTTGCTGTCAACACAGATGGTACAAGTACGTATTTATGAGTGATTCCATTTTGCAACTTGTATTGACATTCCTTGTTACTGAACTACAAAAGTGAAATGTCTAATTTTTTTCATCGCTCTGAGGGCTAAGTGCACCTGGTCGCTCGATTAATTGTAGAATCTGTAAATGAATGTTCCTATTTAATCTCTCCATTCCATCTGCCTTGTGAAATAGCTTATGTGGGAGATATTAGGAGGATCTCTTGGATTTTTACGTCATTAGATAAAAATAACTTAATTTTTGTTGAATTTATGGGTGGGTGCTGAGTTGACGAAACACCGTATGGACTGATAAATTATCATTATTTTGTAGATATCTCTTTGAAAAAGTAGACTATTTGCATTGATTTTGATTGTTATTATGCGTTGTAGTGAAGTGTTTTCAATCTATCCCTGTCGCCGAATGTTTTTTAGCTATCTAATACTTTTTCTATTTCAGTGATAGCTTCAAGTTCACTGGACTCAAGTGTTCGATTGTGGGATGCCTTATCAGGGGACAGAGTGGGCAACATTGATGTTGGACCCGTGGATACATGGACTGTCACATTTTCTCCTGATTCTCGTCATGTTGTTTCGGGATCTCATTCTGGAAAAATCAGCCTGTTTGGCGTTGAGTCAGGAAGGTTGGAACAAACTCTGGATACCACTGGGAAGTTCACTCTTTGTATTGCCTATGTAAGTGTTAGTTACTGTAACTGAATTGACAAAATATTTGATGGTATGTTAGCATCTTATTAAGTACATAGACATGCTTACCTATATATTTCATTGAGCAACTTCGCTTACCTTAAAAGACAAGTTTCTGGCTACACTTTAAGTTTTTGGGGTTCAACCTCAAAATGAGACTGAGAAAACTATTTTCTGCAATAATAAAACTGTCAGGATGCATGCTTAGACGAAAAACTTGCTTTATAGCAGACCTTGAAAGTTATCTTTCCTGATATCTCAGTATTTTGTTTTCAGGCACACACTAGAAATTATTATTTTAAGCATATATTAATTTTCATACATTGTTGACAATAACTTCTAATGATCATGACTTAAAATTAGCCTTGTAAAAGAGTATGAAGTGTGGAAGAAGAAAGTAATTTCCACACAATTATTTTACTATTTTGTAATTAGAGCTAATTTTCTTGATTATTTTTTAATGACCCGATAATCTTGGTTCAACAACCATAGTTTGAGTGTATATTTGGTGGGACATACACACACTGCTGATGCACAACCACCACCCATAATAGC
Source organism: Hetaerina americana (assembly GCF_022747635.1). Classification (NCBI taxonomy): domain Eukaryota; kingdom Metazoa; phylum Arthropoda; class Insecta; order Odonata; family Calopterygidae; genus Hetaerina; species Hetaerina americana. The sequence goes on along the minus strand of NW_027286874.1, from coordinate 99,571,208 downwards.
CCACTGGGTGAAATATCTGGCTACTGACGAAACTGGGCAATTCACTTAGACAGCCCCATCTTAAATATAAGCACTGAGATTTTTTTATGACTAGAACTTTGTGGGAAAACAAATAGTGCCTCAGGGAAAGAAACTCATTCTCCCACTCTGGATGTGTGAATTTAGCATGCTGCAAAGGAGCACTTAAACTAGCAACAGACCCTAGCCTTGATTCTCGGTGGGATTTACACTGGCTGCAATAGATTTGTTGGACATTCAACCTTAAAATTTTATGAACCTGCTTACACTACCCTACTGCTTGCAGTGAGCTATGGGGTGCAAGTCCCATCTTTTCCAATGCAAAAACAACAGGAAAGTATATGTATGGATTTGAGATACTGGAGGAATAGATCACTCGAATGCTTTTGAAGAGTTTGATATTGACGTAAAGATACATCTGTGGGACATTCAGGCTTCCCAGCGTTGATTATATGCAAAGTTTATGGCATGTTTGAAAAAATTTATTTCCTATATTCCATTGGAGAGTCATCAATACAGAAAATGTCAGTAATGGCAGAAAGTTTGAGCAGCTGCTGTAATGTTGCTAAAGAAAGAACAGTTGGTTTTGAATTAAGGATGGGGACATAATACGATTCATTGCTGGGGCATGTAATTCCATGTTTTCATAATAATACATTAATTATTAACTTAACTCTCTTCCCCTTCCAAACTGTTTGAGAGAGAAATACTATTAAGGATTACAATTTGTACTTTATTTATTTTACATAATTTTGACATCAATATTTATTTTAATTTTGAGATTCAAAATTATATTGAATCAATAAAACTAAATGGGCAAAATTGTGTCTCTTACCTCTATATGAGTTTTGATTAAAATTGTTTGCATGCAATATTAATTTTATACAATAGTAGTATAATCTTCATCATACATTCTATACAACAGAAAAATTTCAATGAAAAATACAAATATAGACAATATCATGTACCATAGTAGTTATGTAATGAATTTGAAAAATGGAATACTCATTCTTGTCCTCCTAAGCCAGTCAGTTCTGGCTTGTCAGCAGGTGCCCCTCAAAAAAGATAACTTAATGTGTTTCAATGATAAACATACATATAATATTGTGTCAAATTTTGTTCCAAGCTGTAGTCTCTTCTGTGTAGTAGACAGTCTTTTATTCTTCCTATCTGACATTTACTGACTGTAGTATTCTTAAATCTTAATGTATTTAATTAAAAATTAGTGGTACAGTAATCTCCAATTTTCTTCTACCCTGGTTTGTATAATTTTTTTTTGCAATACACTTATTATTAACTTACCTTAATGGTAACTACTTTTTATGTAAATCATGTATTTTATATTTGCCATGAAAATAGTTTTTATTGTGATGTATGTTACTACACAGCCTGTTTACAGGCAGAATTCCCAATTTTGAAAGATATCTCTTCCATCTAGAATGTTTTTTGATCTAGCCTTAGGCATTTTCTCTAGGATTTTTTGCTGTTTATTTTTTAGTATATTATTTTTTGTAGACTCAGTAGATCCCCATACTGTAACACCATATCTTAAAATACTCTTAACCAGTGTAAAATACACTATCTTGATGGCATTCTTACTTAAAAACTAGTAATATAGTGAACTTGATGAAGGATGTAATTTCATTTATTTATTTTTAAAATATCTTCATCAAAGGTAATACTTTGAAAAATCATTACCACCAAGAAATATGGTCATTTACTGGTTCCAGTATGGGGCATATACAGTTGTCTGTTGGGTAATGTGAGTGAATCCATATTTGAATATCTATGATGTCAGAGGTTTTTTGTTTCACAAACATAACTTTGGATTTTTTCTCATTGATAACGAGATTATTATCATGCACCCAATTGCTGATATTGTCTTCAAGTTTCATGCCCTGAACTGCTGCTTTTAGTTCCCTAAGCTTTTTGAAGATCTATTAATTTTACTACTGTGTTAAGCCTCCTATCCATTCCATCTCTGACACTGCTAATGACTAGCTCAATGGCTTTTGTGGTTCTTTTATTTCTTTGGAAACTAAATAGAAATATTGTTTCAAACTTATCCAGGAAATTCAGCAATTTGTCTGCCATAAATCTTTCATTGATGTTTGAAATGCCATATTTTCCTAATGCTACCTGTATTTTCATTAATTTGATCTGTATACAATTTATTTTTACCTTTCCTTATTTAATTGTTGACATAGTTCCTATATTTCTAGTAATTTATTCTATATCTATGATTAGAAGGTGAGTTTTTCCATTTTTAAACAATTTATCCATATTTCTGGTGCTTTCCCGGCAAATATGCTTCATGAAGTTTTCTCTCAAAGATACACGAGTCGGACATCAAAATGTTGACCAATATGGAACCCCTGACATGGTAGAAGACCCGAGACAACTTCATGAAGCATATTTGTTATAATTTCTAGCAGATTATTAGACATCCTCTCCCTCTGTACGTTCATAATTCTCATGTTGGTATTTTTTTAGATTTACAATGTATATCCTGTATTACCTTTACAGTAGCCTAATAGAGTGAGTCAGGTTCTGAGTTCAGTGTCAATTCACCTCACTTATACTGAGAGAGTAACATTATAACCGATCTAGCATATATTACTTCTTTGATCTCATTATCATACCTTGAATTTCAATATTTAGTCTTGCTTCAAATCCTCCTTTGACAAACATAGCCTTCCAAAAAACAGTCCCTAGTATACCCAGTTATGACCTCATAGAATCCTTACGTGGCCAGTGTATTTCTATAACTAATCACATAATTATTATTTTAAATTTTAAGATTAATATTTATATCTCCTATAAAAATGAATTTCTTCAGACCTTCATTATCGACAAAAGAGTTTGTAAATTTTGCAAAATCTTTTATACTTAAATGTGGTGGTCTATATAGGTATTCATGAAACATACACTTAAATTGTCCAATACCAGTTCACCATAAAATAGCTCAGATGCATATGAGGGTAATTTCTTTTCATTGAAAATAACTTTATTGTGTACAAATAACATAATGCCACCACATCTCGTTTTGATTCTCAATTTTTGGTGTTTTATATATGCCATTAGTTTATAAGGATCATTTTCTGTTTTCCTTATATTCACCTTAGTAAGAATCACAATATCAAACTGGATATACATTTGCAGATAAATAAGAATTATATTCAATTCACTCCAATTTTTCTCAAGGATCTAATGTCTAGGTGCATAATTTAAGATTTTGTTTGAAAGAGGAAAGTGATATGAAACACAGCAAATTTTTGGATTAACTGTTGAAAACCAATCCATTATAGTTATGATTTCACAAATTAATCTCTTAGATTCATCCAAGATCCTCCTCTGACTTTATTCTGATAGTCTTGGAATTTTCAGACCTCTGTGCTAATATTTTTCCAACTTTTACTTATGTCTGTTGGTATTTATTTCTATTTTCTTTTACTTTAGATTACTAGTTTTTATAATGTCCAGTTAGGGCCTCATTAATAAATATGTTGCAAATGATTGCACAGTAATATCTCTATAAGTAAGATCAGTAATATCTCTGTTATCAATCATTTTGTTCCTGGCAACCCATTTCTCTTTTTTGTTTTTGAAGGACCCTACTAGTTTGCTCCTCTTATCAGCAGACTTGCTTTTAATGAAAAATGCATCATCGACTACATTTTCACAGTAATCTTCTTTGCCAATTTCTTTGGCAATTTTTTCCACAGCTGTGATTGGTGAGATATCAGTGTTATTAAACTCAAGACCAACAATTACACTTTATTCTGCATAAGATTTCGTTCAAGTTCATCAACCTCATCATGTAAATCACTAATTTGTCTGTTTTTATTGTGTAGTTCCCCCTTTAAATTGTTGATTATGTTTTTTAGGTCCTTAACCACTGTTATATTCTCCCATAGATCTAGTAGTTATTGCACCTAAAAGGACTTCTAGACATAACACTTACGATTTTTATCAAGGTATCAAATTGTTGGCTGATTTTGAAACGCCCATATATATCTCTGTTATTTATGCCCCTTCCATATTGGCTAGATTAAGGTTCATTTGTTGCCCACTTGTCATGCTTGACTTCTGTGTAGAAGTTTCATCGTTGCATGTTGACAGTGATCACTAGCAGTCAGGACATCTCCACTCCTGTCTCGTCTTATTAGACATGTTCCACCAAGTGCTTTCAGATAGTGCAGAACAGGAGAAATGTGTGCTTTTATCCCACACAGTGTAAGCAACATAAAAACCATCTTTTAGAAGTGATTTATTGCATTTTCCACTGAACATTTTCCATTCAGAACTCCATTGTTTTCGGACCAAATGTAAACAAAGTATTTTTGTCGATATCAGTCATATTAGCATATATATGTGCAAACATCACCACCAATTCCAGGAACATTTGAAAAGCAAATGACATTGAACCAACCATTTAGCACTGCACTCACATAAACATAATCCTGAAATACCAGATGCACTAAGAAGAAGATGACTCATGAACAACACACCGTGTTGCCCAACTGTTCAAAAAAGTATATCTTGGCAATTCCTTAATTTTTAAAAGGGGGATTTAAATTAAACTCCCCTTTTGGTGTTGTAAATGTTTACTCCATTCAGCAACATCCCTGAAGCCTGCCTACACTTGTCTCCCAGGACCTCTTTTGATTTTCTTCTTTTCCTCTGGCATGGTAATTGAATTCTAACCTAGCAGCAAGTGACTGCAAGTTTCCATTTAGTGAGAAAGTGCAATAGTGTAATATAACTTCCCAATAAGAAACTCTACACTGATTACACTCTCACTGCAGAAAGTGCTGCTGCACTTCAGTGACCTTTTCTCACCAATATGAGTTCCATTGGGTGTTGACATTATGGAGGTCCCTCTGAGAGATCAAATTTTTAAATTTTTACTGTGTCTTAACCAACCTTAAGGCTTGATTTGAGCTCCATCCTCAGCTTTTAAACTAACCTTTGGGGTGACTAAATTAGTGGATGGCTATATCTGGGAATTGGAAAGTAAGATTAATCTTATCATGGAAATTCAGCACTACTCACTTGCCTACATTGCCTAGTATGAGAATTTGACACTTGTTTATTACATCTAAGACAGTTTTCTGAGCAATTTTCATTCAAATTGTTGCTTTAAGAAATTGTCTCAGAGAAAAGAAACGCCATCAAAGCACCTATGGCTGCTTAAGCAGCTATTGGCACTGATAGAATTAATTTAAATTGGTTTTAATATTTTTTTCTTGTTACAGTGGAACAATTAATATTCTTATGCAATATTCATTTTTAAAATGAATTAGGCATTTTGAATTCTCTTTTAAGTGAAGTGAATATTTGAGTGTGTGTGTAGGGTTTTTTATGGGCCTTTTTAGAAGTATATCAAATATGTGCAATGGCATAGTGCTTTGAATTAAATGTCATTAATTTGAGCTGGTGAAATACTTTCATTTTAGAGCCCAGATGGAAAACATATTGCAAGTGGAGCGATTGATGGAATGATCCATGTATTTGATGTTCCTTCAGGAAAAGTTGTTCACACACATTCAAGTAAGTGATTGTCTTGCTGTGGTAGTATTAATATTCTTGAACTACAATATTAGATTGGTACAGTGTCATTCATTTAATACCATCTGTTCAAGTGTTAACCTTATATCCTGTTAAGTGGTTGTTTTCATAAAGAGTTAATTTTATTAAAGATTCAATGCAGGATTGTGGCATGAGTATTATAGTATTTCTATGATTTAAGTTTTTAGTGATAAGTGAGAATTAATGCTCATGAATCTATTAATTTCAGCTATTATGCTTTTGTTATATCAAATGCAACATTTATAGTTTTATAATATTTACTAGGTGTTGAAATAAGTGCTGACAAATAATGACATAATTGCTAAGCCAATGATGACTGAATTATTTAATAATTTAAATTTTTTTGTTCATAATCAGTGGTGGAGTAATAAGTGTGTATTTTAATATTACTATAATTTGAATAGGTACTAATAACTCTTATAATAAGGTAAATTGCTGTAAAATAAAGAAGATGAAATGTTGTGTTGTACTTGAAAAAAACCAAACTATTTTCACTTGTTGGGCGGTTAACTAGAGTTGCATTTTTGGGCATAATGGTAATTTAAGTATGTTTTTGTTTCCATAAATTGAACAGCCCCAACTTCATTCACAAAATCAATCTCCCCTCATGTTGACTTCCTCTCATTGAAAGAAGTATTTTTTATGCTTACCTTATTCACCAGCCATTACTATTTATTTTAATGTTTGGTTAAGCCAAAAAATGCAAAACTGAAAGTGAGGTAATGTATCTACCATAAGTGAAATTTTTATTTTGGTGAATCATCACATGTTACAATCTTTTTATAAATGTATTATCAACCCATGTATTTCAAAAGGAGAAAATGCTGAAATATTTATGGATGCAAATTTAACAGCTTTATATCATAACTGAGAAATGAGATAGTAATATGAGCAGCACAAAATTTGAAAAGGAATTTTTTTCCTTGAAAACCTGGGAAAGAACTGGAATCAGAAAAAAATTTAATTTCCGGCTGCCCTGTACATATAATGAAATGTACTGTAAATATAATGAAAAAGGAATGGGGCGTTGAATACATAATAACATTATAGAATATTGATGGTGATATTTCAGTATGTACATAAACACATTCAGGTTACATAAAGACAAAACCACTTCCAATGATTGGAGTTCTGAATGGTGGAGGAATCAAAGAAAGTTGAAAAAACAATTACTAGAGAAATAGTTCACCTAATTTGTGCAGGCTGGAATTCCACAAATGAACAATTCTGAAATTGCTTCAAAGATTAGTCATTAAACTTCAGGTTATGTGATTACCAACATGTGTCTCATGTAACAGAGAATAGAACAAATTAGTTGATTTTAAAATGAATAAATATTAATTTCTGTTATAATTTTTCCTTAAACCATGAAGGGTTAAGTTATGTTAGACCCTTTTCATTATTCATTAGTCATTATTAAAAAGGCCATGAGAAGCTCAATTTTACCTTTCCATTCATTTCTGTAATATATTATGCATAATTTAATTTTGAAAAATTGTTAGCTTAATGTGTATGTGGTACTTAAGTTTCACTGGTTTAACTCCATTGATGTGTCAATAGCAGCGGTAGTAAGTTAAAATATGACCAGTTAAGCTATGCCTGTTTCTGATGATGAAAAATGATTTCCATGGAGGTGTTATTTCACATTTGGTGAGTCGAAAAAAGTCATATGGGTCTGGATCTGTTCCATAGATAGGATGAGGAACACACTGAACATTCTTTTTCTAACATAATCATGATTTTGCGGTGTGTTTTGGGGAACCGACTGCACACAAATATATCTGCGTAATTTTTCTGTTACCAAGCAATGGGTGGCGTCTATTGAAATTTTAAATATATTTCTGATAATGCATTTTATGTGATTTAATCATCTTCTTTCAATGGCAGCAGGGATGGTAATGTTTACTTCTGTGATTGTAATATTGGAAATAAAACACTCAGGGTTTATAAAACCTTAGCAGTTAATATCTGGCATCTAAGTTTGAACTTTTGAGTTAAATTTGATGACTTGCTTTAAATATCAGAATTAATATGTAGAAATATAGCTATTCATCAAGCTAACATGGAATGCATTTTTAATAGGGGTGAAACCTCTATGAGAACCCTTTCTTACCATTTAGAGTTTTGCATTAGTTTTTATATCCTTGATAGAGCATAAAAGCTTCATTCAGCCTACATGTCATTGATTCAATAAATAATGCAATAGTTAAGCAAGCATTACCAATTCTGGATATACCTTCTCTAGCTTTGTGTTGCTTAAATGCTGACAAAGGTTTTTTGAGGTTACTTGGTGGAATTCTGGTAACTCGCATAAGATTTTACTTACAAGCATTATTACAGTGGAATCTCGTAATACAAGCATGATCTCTTCTGCCATATTTCTTTTAAAATGAAACAGTCATTTTGTGAATTCTTGTTTTTTCATATAAATTAATGTAAAATACGATGATCCATTCCATGCTGAAAAAAATAAATTTTGTGCAAAGTTTATTCGAATAAAATTATCTGGAGATTATTTAGGATCATGGTTCTCCATCACCTTTTCTTCTATCATGGAATGAAACCACCTGGAATGTAAATTTGATCTGTAGAAAACAATAGAGATTCGAAATTATTAGTTTATTATTATGATCCATTCAGAATTCATTTTTACAAGAAATCTGTTGAGACATTTGTTTTCGCCAACTTCAAATTTAAAAAAAAATGCGACAGCATTATCATTATGTAAATTTTTAGTATGTCTTATTAGGGTAATGCTTCTCAATATATGATGCAACAGAGAATTATAGTCATCATCTCTTCCTATATTGTAGAATGAGCCAACCTGGAATACGAATTAGATTTGTTTAAAAAACAAATTAAAATAATTATTTTAAATTTTATGACACACACCTAATTCTTTTATGCTAGAAAACTGTGGAGATGTATTTGTTTTTGCCAACTCTTCAAAATTTGCAAAAGGATGAGGCGGAGCATTGCCCATAGCAAGCAAGACAGAAGATGGAGTGGCAGATTCAGCTCAAGGAAATACTTTTTCCTAGAAGGACAAAACATTTCATTGATCCTGTCAGTAAAAATGCCACGTGTCACCCAAGCCTTGTTGGACCTCCGCATTGCATTTAGCATGCTCCTCTGGACTAGGCACTCCTTGAAAGCTCGTGGAGTTTCTGAATGGTGAACAAATATGGTTTTAATTTTCAAATCACCTCTTGCATTGGCCCAAAATAACAGCGTGAGGCATTCTTTCATTGGCTTGTGGCTGGGCAATCCATTCTCCTCTGCTGTTATATAGGTTCACTTGGGCATCTTTTTCCAGAAGAGACCTGTCTCATCACAAATAAAAACCTGTTGCGGCAGGTAACCCTCGGAATCTAGGAGCTTCTTGAAGTCACTGATGAAGTTCTGTGCGGTTTTGAGTTTGAGCTTGCTGCTCCAACACAGCTTACAATGCCGTGAATGCCGGTTCTTCTCTTCAACTTCTCAAACCATCCATGGGTTCCCTTAAATATTTCTTTTTCTTCCATTGATGATCCTGGTGTTTTCTCAAAGAGGTCGGCAAAAATCACTTTTGCCGTCTCAGACATTATGTTCTCGTTAATAGTGTTGCCTTGCAATTTTTGGTTTATCCATATGAGAAGCAGCCTTTCAACATCGTTCAGAATATGCAACCATTGCTTAGATCAGTGTTTCCCAAACTTTTTCGAGCCACCGTCCTCTTGGATCCATAAACCTATACTCGCTGCCCCCCCAATCGAAAAGCTTTAAAATAATAAAATCATAACACAAAATAGCCAAATGAGGAACATTGAAATAATTAAATTAAAAGCAATGACTAATCAAATGTTTAATTACAATCCTATGGATGTATAGTTTTCATATCACATTTATGCAAAAGACTTTATACACAATTAAATGAACTTAGGTGAGAATATACTTTTTACGTAAAAATAAATTATCAAAACCAATAATGTAAGAAAGCTTTTTTTAGAATTTTTTGTCGTTTTTTTACTTAATTTAAGCAATTATATTACATGAACATTTTCAATTATGCTTTGTTAAAAAAGTTAAACAATTTGGTGACTATTGATTATAGTTTTTCATGGTCTAGAAGTCATTTAAGGAGATTCTATTGCCTAATTTAATAAATATTTCCATCAAATAAAATTTGAATGGGATGGATGGGCTTGATGACCTGATACCAAATTTTCCAATGTACGGTTGAATATCACTTTGCAGGACTCTTAAATCACCGTGCTCACAAACCTGAAGTCTGTTTCTCTACTTGGGATTAAGCTGAACGACTGCACTAAAACCACTAACCCTAAGCTCCACTAACTATGAAGTCAGAAATGCAAGGAGTGTTTTGGCCACCATCCGTAAAGCAGAATAACAATCGGGAACCTCCTTTTATAACCAAAAGTCTTGATAATTTATCCTGAACTTTAGTTTCATTTCAATGTCATTTTGTAGTCCAATTAATTCTTCCTCTAAAACTCCAACATCCCTAATATCTACAAACAGATTTTTCACCCAGTCTTGAATTTCCAATGAAAGAAGATCCTCAAATTGCTGCGTTATATTTTTATGCAAGGTGGCTAAATGGTCACAAAAGACTCAAATCATCACCACCCATACCAGCTTGCTCTTCTAGCTTAAGCAGGGAAGGAAGTGATAAAGCTTGTGGCGATCTATGTTCAGTGTAAGTAAAATCAACTGGGATATAAACACAGTCGCCACAGATTTCGCCTTATAAGGTTAGTATTTTTTCCCCTGCAATTTTAAATTCATTCCATTGAACCCTTCAAATAGTTCAGACAAAAGCACAAAGTCACTCCGAATCTCTTTAAGGTTGTCATTGAGAAAAGCATTTTTCTCCTAAAAAAAACTCCATGACAGTGTCAAAAAGATTATAGAAGCGCCTTGTACAATTGCCTTTTGAGAGCCAACAAAGTTCCGTGTGTAGTAACAATCGTTTGAAATCTTCATTGTTCTCGTCACACCACTCTCGAAAGAGTCAATCATTAAGAGCATGGCTTTGATTTTGTTAACCGCTGTAATTACAATGTTTAAGGACTTGTGTGAAGGAGATCACTTAGTATTTTAGCCGCTAGATGCTGTTGGTGAATGACACAATGAATAGCAAAAACATTTGGTTCATATTTTCTCACTATTGATAGATTTTCATCTTTAATAGAGTGTACGTAAGACAGAACACAGATTCATTACCTGACAAAGTTGATTCGTACAACCGTAATGCTAATTCTGTTGTTCTCAGGATGTTGCACAATATATCTTCCACATTTTCAGCCATTTCATCTATTTGTCGTTAAACTGAAGTGTTGCTTAGTTTAAATGTTATTGTATAAAATAAATAAATAAATATTGTTTAAATTTTATTGTATAATATAGGTGCTTATGGAGAACAGTACTCAGAACTTCACCCACTGCCAGTAAGATGAGTTCTTCACCTATTGTACATGGCTTTACAGATTTGGCAATCAATAGTGAAATATTGTATGATGCATGCAAACCATCAGTAATATGTTTCGAAGCATTACACAACATACTTGAAAGTGTTGGGTGATTTTGCACTTTGACACGAAGTGACTGAAAAAATGTTCGAGTCTTTTCTATCTTGTGAAAATGTGTCTTTCTAAAATGGTCAATTAGCCTGGAAAACTCCCTTTCGCATAGTAAGCACATAGCCATATGCTTGTTTACAAGGGATTCTATTTATTTATATACACTCTGCAAGCCACCGCCAGGGGGTGAATAAGCACCAGAATAATTTTACCTAAATATGACCCTACCGCGATCGAACTATGCTATTATGATGCCCTATCGTTCGTGGAAAAAATGACATCTTAAATCTATCTGTTCTACAATTAATCTCTCTAATTTTATTAAGATGATCTCACCTACCATAGTACAATAGGGGTAATAATAAATTTTCAACATCACTGCTAAAGAGATGCCCTTCCAATTTATGCAAGAGCTTCAATCTGTAATTTAACCTTTGCTCTGTGAGTGATTCCCAGCCTAGCTGCTCTAATATATTGGATGCACTACTAAGTTAATCACAACAACGTTTTACAAATCTTTTAAAATCCTCTGTCTTGCACAAATCCTCTATGCTGCACGCAATACAATTCAGCAACTAATCCAGCTTAATGTGGATCCCATATACTTGCAGTATATTCTAAATGAGGCCTAACCAATGACAGATAACATTTCTGTAATCAATAATTAAGATAATCCACATTATACTGTCCACATTTCCTATTTGATGAGTCATTTCCTGCCAATCTGTTTCTACAGTAAAGGTTTAAATATTAAATTTTGTTAACATAAAATTTAATATATAATTAACTAAATAGAATACACGTGAGTTAATGATAAGACGTGATTCAATCTTTAGGTGGTGCTTTTTAAAATAAAATTACTAATGATCATATGACAAACATCAAAACAAAATATTCATGTGCTTGCGGCATAATTTCAAACATATATAAGCAAGGCTGAATATATGTATTTGTTCTGTTTACCTGGTATAAAACAAGATTTATTTACGCATTATTTTACTCTTGAACAGTTATAGTTTTACTTCAGTGCACTGAAAATGAATGCAACTTATTTATTTTATTTAAATATTGTACATTTCATATAGTAATGTATTGCATTTATCACGTGAGTGCGAATTCAAAAATGGTTCGTTGGGAGTTTGTACCAGACCTCTACACATGCAACTTTGCTGTCTTTCATAGAGAAGCCTAACACAGCTGCAAAGTAAGCTTCTCTCAAATTCGATTTATTATACTATCTAGTAAATTGAGAGTGAAATAATATGCTTTGGCTCCTATTCTGTTGTTATGAATCATATTAATTGATGCAATATCCTAAATTGTATTCATAAGAAAGGCAGTTCAAGGGACTGTTGCGGTGAAATTGGCTTTGGTTCAATTTTTTAATACTAGTGTGTGCATTGGTTCAACTAAAGTTTATTTCAAAACAAGACCACCTTTTCATTTGATGGTATATTATTAAAAGGATTTTTTTGAAGACGTATGTTTACTACTCAATTTACTGGTGAAGGCAAAATATCTCCGAAGTTTTCTTTTTATTCAAAGAATTATTGTGAATGATACCCATTGTTTGAAAAAAGCTATGCTTCAAGGAAATGCTCAGTGGCAGCAAAACCATGACTTAGATCAGTGAACTGGGAATTAATTTAATTGATATCTAGCCGGCAAAGGGAAAATTCAATCGTATATACTTGAAGTATGAGAGAAAAGGTTCTCTTTTTTAACTATAGATTACCATTTCATGAAAACATAAACAATATACTGGCCGTTTCTTTTCATAATACATATACTTCCCCATCATTAAATAATACAAAAAATTTTATAAATGTACTATAACAAGAATGATATCATGTGATTAATGAAAAATAACTTCCAATACAGCCTTGATAATAACGTTGGAATCAAATTGTTTTGAAAATCATTATCCAGGTTATTATTTGATGTAAAAACATTGAATCTTACTATTGAATGAGCTGATTCCACTCAGGATTCACATTTGTTTTATTCACACTGAATGTTACTGCCTAATTACTCAGTGTTGTGAATTTGTGCCATCGATAGACCTAATGAGGTAAACCACTTCAAAAGTTTCCGTTTTGCGAGAAAGATTTTGGAAATATTTTTCAGCTGTTCTTACTTTAAAATGTAAGTAAACATATGGTTTAAATTACTTCCAGATGTGGGCAACAATGTAAACTTTAAAAACGAAGCTTAAAAATGGAGATAAAAAGAAGGTTACCGAGCCTTTGCAAATGTCACATTGCCAGGACCCTCCAGTGCCCCCCTGCTGTCCCCCTGCTGCCCACTAGCCTCTTTTTGCCCCTATAGACTAGAGCACTTCCCCACGGGGGGCGCTGGGAACCATTGGCTTAGATATTCTTGTCCCTTTGAAGCATCTATCTCCTTAATTTTTTCCTTGTTCTTGAGGATAGTACAAATTGTTGATGTTGACCAATTTTGTTTGTGATAGATCAGCTATGCCTTGTTCTCACTATGGATGCTTTCACATTTCGTTCCTACGGTTATTTTTATTCTCTTTTGACTGCATTATCATAACTACAATGATATCCATATGAACTTATATGATTTTATGACCTAGGCCTAAATGCTCCTCAGAGGTCTTTTGTTAAATCCTGATGCTTCCTAATATTTCCTATAGGTAGTAGGTTTTCATTTCTTTCATGTTAATGATTTAAATATTTATAGCAAGGCATTTTTATGTCATTTGAGTTCATACTTCACACCATGCCACATTTTGTGTTAAGATTTTAGTTGACTGAAGATTTGATGCCACGAGGCTACTTTGAGAGGCTGAATCAAATTAAGGTTTTACAAATTTGTTGAATTGATTGATTGTCACTGTGTATTCTTTTTTTTTCAGATCATGCTATGCCAATTAGGTCACTCTGCTTTTCACCAGACTCGCGCTTTCTCTTAAGTGGTTCTGATGACGGGTACATGAAATTGTACAATGTGTAAGTTACTAAAGCATGATTTAATTCATTTGTTGCTTTTGTTAGGCCTTAATCTTGATTTTGATAACAGATTTTTTCCCTCTACCCCATTCTTATTCATTTCCCTCATAAATTATTTCAATTGTGATATCCATTTCTAAACTATTTATTCCTCTTCAATTTTTCATGCATGATAATGGCTTAAAATTAATATAATCAAGGAATTCTACCCCTTAAAGGCATATTTTAGGTGTTCTCTAGTGACTCTTGTAATCTTTTACATATCAAGAAAAACTTCTTATTTTCCCAACTTTTTTTCCATCCTTTGTTGTTGATAACTTCTGCTTACCTTCTAAATAACTTCTGTCTTAAAATATTTATTTCCTTTCTTCTGCTTACACTAAGTTACCCATTCTCTCAGGGCCTTCAACCCGACTAACTGTTAAAATTTTCTCCATCAACTTTTTTTGCTTTTCAAATTTCACCAATCAACTCCTTCTTTTCCCCCATTATATTTTTTTTTAAATTTCTTCTTCTCTGTCCAATCTATTTTCTCAATTCTTTCCCATATTCACTTCTCAAAAGTCATAACATGTACCCTCTTGCCTTAAATATCAGGTTGCAGCTCTATACAGTGCTACAGTATGTGTTAGTCTTCACAATGGTGCTTGTCTTTTTGTCTTTCTGTAGTATAACTGCCCTTAATTCTTTTCTTGTAAATGAATTGTCAATTCAATTCTTTTGCTAATGTCCAAACTACTGTGGCCATTTACCTCTAAAATGCTGCCTAACTACAGAAATTCCCCTAAACTAGGGTATTTCTTCCTACATTAATGTTTGACTTAGCTTTCTCACTTCTCAAGAATTTCATTTTTTTCATGTTATTTTGATTAATTTTCATCCCTCTCATTGCTCCGCTAAACTGACCTATCTTGCCTCTCTCATTGCTCCTGTAAAGTACTCAACAATAATGTGGCTTAGCTAAATTAGTGCTTTGGTAGAAATGATTAATACTTTCAGTTAATTTTCAGAATTTGATATTAATTTTTCTGGCAAATTCTTCTTATTTTGATTACTTACAGACAACATGGAGTCCTTGTCAGTACATTGTCAGATCATGCATCATGGGTACTTAGTGTAGCAGTTTCACCAGACAGCAAATATTTTGTGTCTAGTAGTTCTGATCATACAGTGAAAGTATGGGACTGGAGCAGTAGGGCTTGCATTCATACATTCAAAGAACACACAGATCAGGTAAGACCATAATTGTTTATTCATCCAACTTATGATTGCATAAACTACTTGTAATGTAAGTTTGCCTGCTAATTGGTTAATTATTGGAGCTTAAAAAGCATATACATGTATTTAATCATCATTATTTTATATTTTCATTTATCACCAGATTCACCTATATGCATGTACATGTTGAAAGGCATATTTTATAATGTTAAAGCAAATGCCTGTATTTTAAAGAACTTTTTGGTATTGTTTTCAAAGCATACAAATAATATTTTCCCCGGGCTTAGAAAAGTTGTAGTAATTCACAAGTTAATACTTAGTAAAAAATGTGATATTTATATTTAATTAAGTTTTTGACTAGGATATAAGAATACAGAAATTTCAAAGTGTAAAAATCATTTGCCTTGACCAGGACTTGAACTTAGATCTACTGATTTCCATTCATGCCCTTTTCTTAATTATGCTTCAGAGGCATCCTCTTACACGAGGAATTTCTTGAGCTTTTTAAGGATTAAGATGTTATGATTCTTGGTATGCAATGCCACAGGTAATTCGTTCTTTGACAAATTCAAAGAACTGCAGGAGATGCCATGAGAGTTACATGTATATCTCCTGCAGTTCTTTGAATGGGGTATAAAAGCAAATGATTTTTACACTGTGAAATTCCTGCAGTTTGGTGTGAAATTCCTGCAGTAAATTACTCTGGTAAAGTAATTGTTGCAATATCTCCTGCAGTTCTTTGAATGGGGTATAAAGTACCTATATATTATCCTATCTTTTATGAGGGGTTGGCTGGAGTTTAAAGCATCTTGTAAGCACTAACGGTTTTGGTCTGCATTAGTATTGTAATCATTAAAATGTGAGTCAAGATCGGCAGCTTTAGCATTTGAGTTTGCACCCTAATACATTTTTGTGCTTTCTCTTGGATTGATCCTGACCTGTTTATATATGTACATATCAACATAATGCATCCCACGTAATGCAAGGGCTTAAACTCACTTTCAAGAAAACAATTAACTTTTTGTCTCAGTGAAATAAACTGGTGTTTTAAGGGTACATATTTTGGAAACTACTCATAAAAGTTGTTTACCTTAGGTGTCAACATATCTTGCTGCAATTAGACTATTTGTGATAACTTAACATTTGTGTATCTGTGACTAAAGAGTTAAGTTAAAGTCTTTTAAGAAAATCCATTTAAAATTGAAAATTCTCATCGCTTTCAGAATATAAATTCATTTTTGAATTAAGTATTGACTTTTGATTAATTTCATTATGTTTTGTTGATGGTGAAACTTTTCTCCTGCCTAGGGTTACTAAATCTTTTGAGAATACGTAGAAAAAAGGTTTTGTGGATTTAGGACAAAAGGATAGCATTTTGTCCGAAAATGAGGGTTTATTGTATTTATAGACATAAAATATTAATATGTGTACATACTAGTATGAGCAAATTTGAGGAGATTTTGATTTCAATATTCAGTATTCTGAGTTCAACATTTTGTACATGTGCAATAATGCTTGCCCCAAATAAGAATGAAATAGCCATGGCTAAAATGGATGTTATTGTTTTTATAAGCTTCAAATTTCTCTTGCTCATGTGACTCTCCCAGTATCATAAATTATTTTTAAAGGCAGTTGAGATTATTCTCTATTATAAATGAAGAAAGTATGGTACCTGTAAAACCCTGTATCTGAAAAGATACCGTAATAATGGTATTGGACATCAAATCAAAATGACTGTGACTGAGTTTAAAAATAGCATTAGTTTAGGGCACTTACATGATTTGAACTAGTGTGTTAAAAGAGGTATGATTTCTATTGTTATGGTTATTCTGGAAAATTACTGAGTTGTTTGTTCCTTTTCATGGAGGTCATAATCACATTTATTCTTTTAAGAAAAAGTATTAATTTCCAATATTAAGTGATTTTGGCAAGTATAGTCCAAATGTGGATCTTAGAGCTAATATTCAATATGAATCAGGTCAGGTTATTTATATTCTATATGGACTCATTAGGGGTCCTGATAGTCCAGGGGTACAGAGTTGAACTTACCGACACAAGGAAAGGCAACTGGCCCCCTACCCTGGAGTGTTGAATTTCACACAGTGTATTGGTTTTAGTACTGGGTGAACTCTACCAATACCTACCAAACCAACCTTGGGTCGATTACTGTGTTAATGGTTTTTTTATGGACTAAAAAGATAAAAAAATCCTATAGAAAAAGTTCCCTCTTAGCTTTGAAATAAACCATGAGCACAGTAATCAACCCAAAGGTTGTGTGGCTAAGGTTGGTGATGGTAGCATTCACCCAAACAGAGTGAGAAATTCTCACAGCAGGGTAGAGGGTCCAGTTCCTTTCCCTGTGGCAGCTATGGTTTCCCAGGAAGATCTGGTACCCGAAAAATCACATAGCTTGGGTGGAGCTGTAAGGTACCCAGAGAGGCTGGCCCGGAAATCGAACCCGGGCCCTCAGGTCAGTAGTCCAATGCTCTACCCCTGGACTACTGTGACCCACTTCTGAAAAATATAATTTTTTAGTATAAAATGTTTAAAAATTCCTGAAATTTGCCCATATACTCTCACATTCATAAATATATTCGGCTGTAAAGAAATGTCCTGGTATAATAAAAATCCAATAGTGCATCCACCATGGATGTTCTATTCTGAGACATTTCGTTTTTATTGATTTTTCCCTTTTTCAAAAGAAGAGACATCCAGAAAAATTTTATGTCCAGTAATCCTAATTATGTATAATATTTGGTGTAAATGGCTTCTTATGAGGGAGGCTACTTGATTGGAAAAATTTTAATAATGCCTCATCATATTTTTATGACACATTCTTAATTAGGGCCAGAGCTCAAGGTGGGAACCAAAGGGTACAAGCCATTTACACCAAACCACTTGGTGTAAATGGCTTCTTATGAGGGTGGCTACTTGATTGGAAAAATTTTAATAATGCCTCATCATGTTTTTATGACACATTCTTAACTAGGGCCAGAGCTCAAGGTGGGAACCAAAGGTAGAAATCACCCAATACAAAAATTAGTGGTTAAACTTGAGCTCTAGACATGAAGTTATGGTTTGAAGTTCATTATTTAGAAGTGACATTCTTTCATACACAGCACACTATTTACTTGACTGTAATTGAAAGAAAGATATAAAACATTTGGAAACTCACCAGTTTTTTAATTTTTAAGATTGATATAGGTTTTTGTAGCAATTAATAATATTATAATTATTGAGAATCGTTTTTTCAATTTATTCATTTGATATGATTCATACAAACCAATCTTTATGAATGTTGCCACTTCATTGTGTCATGCTACTTTCTTCGTTGTGTGTAAAATGATAAATGTCTCTGTTTACTTCTTCACATCTTAGATTTGCATTGATATTGTAAAAATCAATTGGTATCTTTCATATGATTGAAACTGTTTTATATGACCTAACTTTGAAAATTTCAAGATTGTTTTTATAGGTTGATGTTGATATTTGCTTACTTATGATACATCAAAAGTTCTTAAAAATTACTCTGTCTTAAGTCAATAGTATTAAATTGGTGTTATAAGTTTTTTTTTGTTTTTTTTTCAGGTCTGGGGAGTCAAATATAATCCAGATGGACACAAAATAGTCTCAGTATCAGAAGATAGGTCCATAAATATTTACGAATGCCCTAAATAACAAAGGCAAGGTTTATTAATTTTGACCTTTGTAATATAGGATCTATCTTAACCATATACTTTTATGACTAAATATAACTCTCTGAATTCTTATTTTAAATGATTAATGCATTTTATGTGACACTGCTCTACCAGTTATATGACTGATGTTTTTGCTAATTGGTGCAGGTGCACCTATTTGTATTTTATGCCACTGAATTAATTGGCATAATCATTACATGCATTAAAATTTCAGCTTGAATATTATTCCGCATAACAGACTTTGAAACAGTCAGGTTTATGTGGTGTTCAATATCAGTCTTGTGGTTGTTTTTGTTTGATGAAACTAAAGTCTGTATTTGTTTTGATTTGATTCTCATTACTCTTGTGTTAATTCACATGCTGGTGGATATTTGTTTTAAGATATCCCAAAAATGTGCTTCTGAATGTTATCACATTTGTGTAACAGTACTGAAAGAAAGATTACCATCAATTTTTACTTAAATCCTCTTTGATTTTGGTTGAATCCCAAACAATAATGGTTTTCTACTGGATCAGGGTTGCCTGCTAAAACTCTTGAAGACTTCGCTAGAATTGTGTGATGGGTAAACTCTGAATGGGCTTTTATTTTAAAAATCTACAAGTTAATTTTACTTGCACACCGCAACTTTTATGTCAAACTCAGTGTTTGTTTAGTTGAACCACTGAGTAATGTGGAAAAACACTCATTAAATTTTATGTCCATGTTGATGAACGACTTTTAGTATTTCTGGCTTTTATGCCAGATTTCTTATTCATGCTATGAAATCCTGAAGAAAAATTTCCTTACTTCACATCAATTGTCAATCAGTTGTTCCACATGAAAATTTCAAATGCCCCGCTTTAACTTGAGTTGACGTGAGATGGGTTTTATAAGGAAATATTGATTCCTAGAAGTCTTAGAATAGAGGTATTGAATTTGTTTAGCCTAAAGTCAAATATATGCGACTAGGTTCAACTAATTGCTCATTGATGTATGTGACATCTCAATGCATGGTACCTGAGGAAAATTACTTATTACTTTTTTCTATTGATGCATATAATTTTTTAATAACATTACTGTATCATTTATGGAAGTAAGCATGCTAACAGGAAATACTCAAGGAAGGGACGATGTGGAGGTTAAATAGTCATGATTTGATAATCAGCTATATGACTCTGTCATTCCTAAAATTGACTAATTTGAGGGTACGGTGAATGGTTCTTGGCCTGACAATGAAAGATTGTGGTTTTAAGTTAAAAAATGGTTGTATTTTTTACATAATCCCCCTTGACTTCAACACATTTGCTCCAGTGTTTCTCGAACATCAGTATTCCTTTCTGAAAGTGAGTCTGGATGGCTGTGAAAATATCAATCTATGGCCTCAACTACTTCATTGGGCACGAAGTGCTTCCCAGAAACAAACTTCTTCAAGTTTGGGAACAGATAAAAGTCTGAGGGTGCTAAATCAGGAGAATATGGGGGGTAGCCGAGCAAGTCGTACCCCAAATCCCGTAGTTTTCCCATCGTCAACTCACCTTTGTTAGCAAGTGGCAGCAGGTTGTCCTGGTGAAAGATGATTTTTTTTCTTCTTCAAGGCAGGCCTCTTCTTTCAAATTGTATCTACCTGGTCAAGAAGGTTGGAATAATATTCACTTGTGAATGTCCTGCCTCTTTCAAGGTAGTCAATTTACAGGATCCCTTTTGCATCCCGGAACACACTTGCCATGACCTTTCTGGCAGATGCGATCGACTTTGCTTTCTTAGGCGCTGAACCACCGGCTTCCCCTCACTGCTTCGACTACTGTTTCATTTATGGCATGCAGTGGTGGACTCATGTCTCATCCATGGTTACAAATCGCTGGTCACAATCGATCGGTTCCTTCTTGAATAAGTCCAAATATTGCACGTTTGCTTTTGATTGGCATTCAGCAGATGCGGCATCCACCTTGTGCCGGACTTTTGCGTCCCTAATTCTTTATGCAAGATGTTTCGCACCTTTTTTCCGATATCTCCACGTCTGGAAGAGTGCCTTTGGCCAAATATTCTTAGCATGGTTGAAATCACCCAATTGTATTTAAGTATTGGGATTTTATTCGTACAGGGGTCACCAAAATATTACTTTACTCCTACTGTGGTGATGATTGTTCTTTTTTAGATTTTAAATTTTAAAAAGGAAGTTATCCATGACAATCACTTTTTCTAATTGTCTCTTTTTTGGATGGAAAGCAGAATACCTATTACACGATCATATTCATAATCAAAATGAACTTATTAAACTATGTGATTGAGCAGTCAATATTCTCTTGTCAGTTGGAAGGTTTTTTATAGATGGTGGCTTGAAGGAGGACATAGGTTTTGGTTCTCCTGATAAGGGAGAGTTTGTGAGAGCTAGTCCACTCTGTGATCATTACCATCTGATATCATCAGCATCAAGGTATCTTATTTGATTTGCTCTTGTAAATGTACATTTGCTTTTCTGTGTCTTTCTTGGTCAATCTCTTATTTCTTCCTTCTTCTGGTTTTTAGTTAAAGAATATCCGTAGAATTAGGGCATGTGCAAATATATGTATTGTTTTTTTCTGCTTTTGTCTTTGGTTTGCTCTTCCTCCAATTATATTAGAATGTCAATTCTCTTTCATCATTCATTCTCCTCTCTCTGATTGTGTGCTTGGTCGTTAGTGCTCACTGATGGAGCAGTAATAGAACTTATTTTTGATATGGTTCCTGAAAACTGTAATCATGTTGAGAGATTTTCTTGGGTCTAGAGAGAAAATGCAGTACCAATAGTAACTTTTGTTTCCTTCACCTTCCCTGCATATACTGATTATACCTTAGAGTCAATTGTTAACACCTTCCCTGCATCTACTGATTATACCTTAGAGTCAATTGTTAATTCTGTTATAGCATTAATAGTGATACATAGGAGAATTGATAACCTGTAAAATTAAAAAGTTACATAATTGCCATTGAAAATCTGGAAATTATGGGGATTTTTTTGAAAAATTTGTCTGCATCTAAAATTTTAAGTCCTGCAAAGACACAGAATTCATATGAGTATCAACAAAATTTTTGAGCAGGTTCCTTGTTTGGCACCATAAATCGACATGTAGTGTTCATAAATGTTTATAATATAATTTTAAAGCATCTGTTGCCATTGTAATTTGAAACAAACACTTTATAACTACATTGCAGTCATACAACTCCATTGCACTGGCACTACTGTCAAAAAATAAAAATCACTTGAGTTTTGGTTAGTAGTGTGATTCATCTGCCAATAAAAGCACTGATTTGGCAAAAGTCCTGGTCCAGTTACCCAAGTTGAAATTTCTTCCTAAAAAAAATGTAATTTGGGTCTGGAAAAGGGTAAGATGAATAAATTAGAATTTCGGCATAGTACAAATTCAAGTCACTGTTAGGTGTGTGGCAGGGGGTGATTACACACCAGGTATGCAACATAAAAAGTTAAATTTTTTAAAATTTTTATTTACATCATATTTCCATAAATAATTCAATTATGGAAGATGATGATCACTACTGGCACATGCAGTATAGTATCTAATTGAAATGCACTTCTCTACGCATATGAAAGGAGTTGTAACCAGAAGGACAATAACCAAAGCTAAATGAATTAAAGACAACTCACTAGGGTACTTTAAAGTTACCCTGTTAATTAGGTTCCTCAAGAACTAAATTAGCATTTGAGTAACTTTGTTATTGTGCATGTTCCTTGAAATGCCTGTTTCCTGTTGATTGCTTGCTTTCTTATGTGATCCCTCTCTAGAACCTTGGCATGATAGCACAACTTCCCATTGATGTTTGTATCTGAAACCGCCATTCCAATGTTTTTAATCCTGGTATTTTAATATTCTACCAGAATTATAGATAAAATAGTTGGTTTTCAAACTCTCTCTAGTGTTCATATATTCATTCCATAATTTTAACTGGATGATTTGTATCTAGTTTCAAAATTGATTGTTCCTTTTTGATCAATTCCAAAATTTTCCTTTCTTCCATAGCTTGATACTTTTGGCTTCCCTTCACTTCAACGTTATCAGCTTGACCTTCATTTGTGCTCTTCTTAGGTGCCCAAGGGAAAGTTGCATAGTGTTCTTGTGAGGTTTGTCTCTCTGCACTACACTCATTAGTTGTCTGCACTAATACCAGTAGCCAATAACACTTTTCATTAACTAAGTATTATTTCAGTTGGCAATAAGGGAGTGAATTGATAACAAATATGTGTCATTTCTGAGCTTAAGGTTAATTATAATTTTTACATTGTATTGTGCTAAGTTTCTAGGTTGTTTTTCAGGTTTTGAGGATGTGCAAAGTTTTGTATAGTGAATCATCATTGGTGAAACATGTTAATTCAGAATATAGAATATGAACGAGGCCTGAGTGGACAAAATTGCTTTTTTTAGAATACAGTGATTAAAAGTTACTAAAAGATAGCTAATGAAATCTTTTTTTTTTTTTTCAAATACTGGCCTCCGTTATCAGTGAACTGTGCATTTACAATTTTCAGTGCAAACAGAGAGGTAACTTCTAATAGATTTCAAATGCTGTTTTTTATTCTGATATGCTAACTGGCTAGGGATACTCGGTTACTAGATAACATTTTTAAGCCATCATTCAGTAAAGCACTTGGCCGGACATCGAGGGGTTCGGGTTCAAATCCCAGTCAAGGCGAGTGATTTTTACACCCTGAAATTGTTGTATTGTAATCACAGTAGTTTTAATTTGTGATAGTACGAAAAGTAAGGCATTCTTTGAATGCACAACTTAATTTAAAATTTATTTTTTTAAATTGTTTAATTGAAATGAATGTCCTCTGGAGTTTTGGTGCTTTTGGTTGATTGATTTTTTTTAGGAATTGGTTTTTCTTGGAATTTTAGCATAAGCATCTTGGGAATTAGTAAATTTACAATTCAGAAATTTCCTGAAATCAAATGCTCGCCAATAATCACAGTTATCAATTCAAAGGTCGTTTGATAAGGAAGGTTAGAATTCGCCCAATACCAATTTCAACAGCATGTGAAATTCACACATCAGGGTAGGGGGCCCTGTGCCATGTATGATTTCCTTAGAAGATTTGGTTCCTGAAAAATCACACAGCTGCTGTGAAGCCAAGGGTGCCTACCAGATGCAAATCAACAATTAAAACAAGCATACGCTGCTGCCCTCTGGTCAGTAGTCCACCACTCTACCCCTGGACTCCCATGTCCCCCCCAGCTCACTATTATGGTCCTTTTATATTTTATTGTACAGTGAAAGAGGAAAATCTTTTTTAAAGTGGAAATGATTCACCAAACCAAACTTATTAGTCAAATTCAAAGAAACTGCTGGATATGCTGCGGCAGTAACATTTAACCGATCCATTCACTGATGTGCATTTCCATGGGTAAAAAATCATTCTAAGTATGAATTCATTTATTCATTTGGAGTGTATACTAATTCATTTCAAAGTGTAAAAATCATATAAATTTCAGAGTGTGAGAGAGAGGACATCTCGGTAGCTTGCTGTACATGGAGGGATCTGGGTTTGAATCCTAGTCAAGGTGAATGATTTTTATACTTTGAAATTGTTGCATTGCAAACTTATTAGATCATTTAATTTTTCTTTTGCATAGCTATTCTTTCTTTAATTTAACGGAATCGCTTCTTCAGGATTCTTGTTTTCTGTGATGCATATTTAGGTAGCATAGTGGGTAAGGGCTTTGGGTAGTGACTGCAGGATGTCTGCTTCAATTTTGTTTTGTGGACGCCTTCATCTAAAATCCCTGCTGTCATTTTGTGACTACCAGTATTTTTATGATATGGGCTGCATGGAAATGTACTGGTCCTCTTAGGCTTAATTTATGGCTTCACACAGCTTAGGGCTTAGCATGGAGTGAATTCAAAACTCATTCATCAAAACCAACCCGTGTGATTGGATTTGATATGTTATGGGCTTGTTTTTGGTTTGTCCACTGTATGTACCAACTATATGTTTCTATGTATTTCCTGTATGTTTCACCAAATATTTTAACTCGTCTTCTGCTGCCATTTCACTGTTTGAAAATACTTAACAAGTAGAAATTGTGCAATTGTGATTTTTTCGTGTTGATGTTCTTTATTAAAAACTTATTTTTTTACTGTAAATATTTTTCTGTTTCTAGTGCAAACTTATAATAATTTTATTTTAATTAGCATTCATATTTTATTATTGCTGAATACATATTAATTTGTTGTCATTTTTCAAATGTTCTTTTTGAAGTCTTTGCCTTTACTAATTCTCCCCAGATACTAATAGTTCTTCAATTGCACTAGTGAGAAAATTTAGTGGCCAAGTAGTACATAACTTTAGTCTGTTTTGAGATACTGTGTTGTGACCCCTGTGCTGTTGCTTATTATATTTAAAAGATTGGTTTTCCTAGTCTAGCAAAAATAAGGATGAGTGGAAAAATATTTTGCTCCAAAGATTCTCCCTTGTCATCAGAAAAATATGATATTAGTGTTAATTGATAAAAAAATAGTAATGATGTTCATTTTATGATGTTATATCTCTTTCTATTATCTGGGCTGTTTCCTGTTCTTTCCTAGCAAACTAGGTTTTGAGACAATTTATCTATTATGGTATTGATGTCATTTCATTTCAAAATATATACAACCCTTGGGCATATGTTACCTTATTTTAACTGTTTACTGAACACATTTCATTCTAACCACCTAATGGCATGTTAATAATTGCGTCTGCAGTTAGTTAATCTCTTCTTTGATTTTAGATGGAACTGTTGGTAGTCATCTTTAAAAATGTCAATATACTGGTGTTTTATTTTTTGTTTTGGATTAAAAATGATTAGTGAGTGTATTGGCAATATAAACGGAGGAAGGGGGTTGTCTCTATCTACTTATACATTTTTAGAAGCGAAATGATTTTCTCCACATCGTAGTCTAATAGTCTGGCTCCCAGAGAGTTCTCATATCTTGAGTTCAATGTTCAGATTGACCCTACTCCCACTATCTAAAATAATGCTAATGAATTTCTTACAATTTTATGGTTATAGTGTCCACATTTGGCATATACACGCTTTCTTCAATCCGTCAAATTTGCCTACCAGGATAGTTCCCGTTTGCTCCAAATCAGGGTGTCTAGCGGAAGGTTCTCGGGTATTTTTCACTGGCGGGAACATCAAAAGATTTAACCAATATTTCGTAATTTTTTCCAATTTATGAAAATATTCGGTGTTAATAGTTTTGTCAGGTTGCTCCATAGTTGGTAAGATAGTTTGTGTGAAATAATAAATATTTTGATGAGAATAAATTTTCACAGTCCCTACCCCTATAATTCATTCCGAAAAAATGCTATGTACTGCGAAACAGGAGATTAGTCCGCTTTGACGGTATTCTCAGTGTGGTTGCGGTAAGCACTGTTGACACGGGAAAATGGGGTACTTAAATGCGCATTGGGAGTTTTACATATGTCTACTGCGAAGGTCATCAGTATTTTTGTGCTATTGGTTTTCGGGCTGCTTTCTCTGTCAAGTATGCGGTTTCTTTTTTATCTTTTAATTGTGAAAACTTTCCCACAAGAAATGTGGTGACCAACGTAATGCTTAGCCATGGATAAAATGTACAAAATTATTAAAGTGAAAGGAACATTTTGCCTTTAATTCAAGAGGACTCAAAAGATTCATCCTCTGGTTAGTTTTATTTCTACGGAAATAAGTGAAAATGTGTGACCCCATAATGTTGGCAGTGAGTAAATGAATTTGATATTTCTTAAGTGTAAGTCCGAAAATGTTTATTAATATTCAACTTGGGCGGAAATAGGATTATCAATAGAGGTGAATGTGTGACCTCATACTTTCAATGAAAAAATAAAATATATATTTCTTGATTCGGTTCCCTTATTTCGTAGGAGTTTAATAAGGAGACGACTGACAGCTGAGGTTATTTGCGCCATTAGGAACAAATGGGAATGGAGGAAGGCTGGAGAGAAACTCGACGTCGGTACGTTCCTACTCTTAATGAAAGGTGCCAAGGGGTCCACAGTTTAATCTCCCATCCGACGGACGGCGTACCCGAAGTGTTCTCCACAAAGCATCTTAAGTATGGATAGGGATACTCCTGAAAAAAAATCCCCAGGATCCGAACCTTGGTGGGAAGTCAGTACATTAGCATCCAAACTATCCCAATACCCCTTATTTCTTTGCATGAATGTAAGACCAACAATAATCAGCTTCGACCTCTGCACGCTTCGTTAGTAGTTTTCCCTTTCTCAGTCATGTTTTTACTTATTTGCAAAGAATGCGTCCAAATAGGATGAGTGCAATGATTTCATATTAGTGGCGATTACGAATACGTATATGCGCGATTAAAGTATGTATAAAGTTTTCTGAAAAAGTAAATAAACTTTTAATTGATGGAATGATTTCCTAAAAAAAGGTATTCATTCTTACATTCCGCTTGCCGTGAAAATATCTGCAAACATTGCCCAATTCATTAGTCGCAACCTGTATCGTGAAGAAATGTATTCGACCTTGTTTCTTATATGCATTTTGAAATAATTTTGTATTAGCTAAACTAATGACAATGTATTGCATTTTTAATCATCGTATTTGTGGCAACGCTATCACAGAAGGTATTCACCATAGATATCAAAAAATTCCCAACAATCTTCTTTTACTCATGAACCATTCGAAGAAAAGTCGAAACGTAGGTCATAGCTACCCTGAAATTAGCCGACAAAATCCGTAGATTTAACGAAAAACATGCCTAGCATCTCACCGTTTGCTTACCTTTCTGTCCATTTCAACTTTTCCGGGGATTGTTGAGAGAAATCCAAAGGAGTCAGGTAAGTTGAATGTAGAGCCTTTGGATTGCCGATGGGAAATGAAGACAAAGGAGAATGTTAAATTAGGAAGGGGTAGGGATAGGATGGACATCTTGGACATAATTTAAGTAGGAAAGAAGTTCGAGGGAATGAAAACGGCCTCACTGATGTGTCAGCTGTTAGGTTGTGTTTTGTTAGGCGTTGCAAGGAAATATGTCATTGTGTCGTGGTATAGTTCATGTCCAGCCAAAAGCTACTATACCTAGTAGAAAACCGATTATGTTAATAATAATCCAGAAGCATGAATTTATTTCAAAATTTTCATATGCTAACATACATTCAGTTTGTTGTAGACAATTTTTCACGCTACCCTTGACACATGTCTTCAAATGATTATCCAGGATTTTGATTGATAAAGTAACAAATCATATTTCATAAGTTACCGTCATAATGTATAGGAAAAGGCAAAAGTGACCCCTAATCTCCGTCCACGCAATTAATGGCAGGGTAAAAAGTGTTTTTTATATGTGAGCGTTTTAAAACGAAAATAAACTCGTTAATATCAAAACAGTTTTTTTCGAAGTGTACGCCCTTAAAAATTTATTTGTGCACTTAAACGCCGATTTTCCAAACTTCTATGGTTCTACTATCCATGCCAATATTAACTGATAATTGTCTATTTCAGGTCAATTTATTCAAAATAAAATAGAAATAAATGATGAAATTTTCTTGTGAAGGTTCATAAATTGAGAAATTTGTCACAATCTTTTAGAGAATCATATGTTTGTCAGTATTTCACGGATAGATTAGATCACGTCGTTCGCGAACTTGGATGAGTCAGTGTCAACGTAGACATGTTTGGCAGGATGGGCATTCGACGTTCTCATTTCGGGCCGAGACGTGGAGGCCTGCCACAAGTATTTATCAAAACTCGAACATTCCATGCCACAACCTTGCTGAGCTATCTCATCCTCATATTCCCGATTTTTCCTTGCAGCTACAAGAACGGTTACGGCTCTACGCAAAACTTGCGGTTTAACGTAGCCCCGCAAACATTGCTGAAACCTAGGATTGTACCAGACACTCAACATAATCGTAATTCAATGGTTATTGTCATTTGAATGCAGTTTTGAACGAAACACGGAGAGAAATAGGGATTTTTTCTAATGGAAGAGGGTGATGTGGCGTGCTCGTTTATAAAGAAAGACGTGCTCATTAGCTAAAACAAATAAGTGTTTTTCATCGGTAAATGATCGATTAAATCGTTGATTACGTGCGAAAACCGTGATTTGCAATGGTAAAAATCCTCTCCCTTATATTTACTTCCTCTGCATTCCTTGTACTTCCAGATTTTTTGGGGTATGTCCCTCATTCGCCCCTCTTCCCCATATAGATAGATACCCGTTAGATCAGTGACAAGCTAGAACATCTTTTGCACCAACTTTGGTCACTAATCTGACTTGCAGGGTATCATGATATATAAAGCGTTTTGTTCCTTCGATAATGTATTTATGTTTATTATTGCCTTGAACGAGGGTTGAGTGTCCCTCTTTTAGTGTCCACGTTCACTCGGGCCAATGCGTAAAAGAGTAAGTACAGTCTGTTCCCAATCCGCGCGGTGATCTCAACACAAATGAGACCAGGTAGATTGGAGCCTCCTTTTGATAGTTAAGATTAATTAAGATTAATTAAGCTTGAAACGCCGTAGCAGTTTGGTTCGGAAATCCTCTTCGATTGAAGGTGCGTACGGAAGAATAAATCAAAGAATACACAATCAACAAATGCACAAAAATGCATTTTCTTAAAAAATTTTCATTTTAATCTGAACTAATTGAAATTTCAATCACTCTATGACAAGGTATGATGACTAGATAATATCTTAGTGGACTTTTTATTTATAGAGGGTGAGTATTATTGTTACTTAAATTTTATTAATTTTCTGGCTCATTGTCTTAAAGTATATTATCATTTTTAAAATTGCGGGCAAAATAGTGAATTTTTGTGGATCAATTCGATTGACACACACTGTTAAAGGTTAGCGGTTTTTCGCCGCATTTATTTAGCATTGCATTAGCCTCGATCAATTAGAATGGAAGCAAAAGACCTCCTCCCGATGACCTACTCAGTTGGCAGAATGCAACTAGAAAACACTAAACGCTGCGAAAAATTCAAACGATTCTGAAGTTTAGGGATGTGGTATAATTGTATTTTTTATATTGTGGTTAACTAAAGTCTGATTTCTGTTTCTCCAATCAGTTTAAACTACCATAAATTTTCATTTTTGTTTCTCCATTCAGTTTGGATATCCACAAAGTTTTGGCATCGACTTTCATTCTTAGATAGCTCCTCTTTTACGTAACTTACAGTGTTATCATTTGTTGGGGAATTTTTCTGCCTTTTGTTCCATTGTAGGATTAGCAAAATATAATCCTATCGTTCTATTCTTCGACTTTTACGATGTACCAAAGTCACCACTAATTAAGTATTTGAACTGGGTATTAGAGATTGAAGGCTTTGTTAGTAAACGGTTTATCTATTGAGGTGTAATCGAGGCAAGTTCATTTTATTTGAAGCTTTGTGTAATTTGACTTGACCAGGGAAACAAATTTCGAAGTTTTGAAGAATTTCGGCCAAAATTATCGAATTTTGTAAGAAATTGTTTCACTTATCACGTTTCAACTTGTCGCGTATTTTGCTGCGTTGATAACATGGTCAAGTTCTTTTCTCATGAATTGCAGGAGTTAAACGCGGTGCTTTTTATGTCATTGTACCTCAATGAAAATTTTTTTCTACTTACGAACATTCAGCTCTGTTTGCTTTATGTGCTCTTGAAATGAAAGTCTTGCTATATTCCACACAAATAAAATTTATTATGTCGACCGCAGTTTTGATGCTATTGCGTCATTATCAAAATAGTAAGTGATTCTATTCCTTACGTGTAGTTACCTTCTTTGACACAGATTGAGACCCCGAAGCATGAGCCGGAGTTTTTGTTGGTAGAGAAAATTTGTTGGAACTCGAAAAATGTGTCTATTCAATCAATTTCGCATGAATGCTCGAGTTTCCGCTTATTTATGGTGGGATATTGGCACTTGGTTCCAATTGGTACGGAGCGCTTGAAAATGCAGCAAGTTTTACCCTTCCCTTCGGGTTGTGCAAGTCATTTCAGTATACCCCTTCTACGTTTTATGTTGGTGCCTATTATTTTTCTGTCTACATTACCGTGACCAGTGACAAACCGTGCGGGTTGGTCGCTTCACACTACTGCTTTTATGTGAGATAACCACTCTTGGGATTAGCCGATCACCCGCAGGCCAGGGCACTCGAAACATATCAAACGCCGCATCTCATGGCCGTAGCTACCATCGTGTCCTCGCGAATTTTGCGCTCTCTTGTGGGGGCGGATTTAGGGAGGAGGAGAAAGGCGGTATAATATCCGGACCCAATCTCAGCCCGAAGAGAATTTCATCTTCAGCGAAAACGAGATTGATGGCCGGGTCATTATAACAGCGTGTGACTCTTTAATCCCGGAGTCAGTGGAGCGGGTGGGCGGGGTGCTTTTATGCCTCATGGAGCAGTTACTGCTGAGGGTATGCGTGGGGATTTATTGCCCACGGGTAAAGAGATATGGCCCGCCTCCTCGAATAGGTTCGGCAGCGGCCAATCGCGTTCCTCACCCGATTGAGAGGGGAAGTGATCGGCAGAAGTGGGGTGGGGCGATTGAAATATCGAGGGAGAAGTGCGATGCCGAAGAGGAAGATCCGATTTTGAGATCAATGTAACCGCTCCCCTTAACCGTCGAGAGCCTCCTTCTATTAAAGCGCACAATTTCCGTTGCGATCTTGGATCTGCAGTGAGCCCTTCTCCCATTCGAATAAGTCACTCCATTATCTTCCGTGGCGGGGGGTGGTATTCGATTCGTACGTATCCCTCTTTCGCAAGGGTCGGATTTAATGACGCAGTTTGGATACTCGGGCGAATCGGTCGTGAAGGTTATATGCTGGTATTCAGAAGCTAATTTGAATCTTTTGCTTTTTGTGGGTTGTTAGGCAGTTATGATTCCACGTTTATGTTGGCGTGGAATTATATGCTGCTGAATAACACCGTCTTTGAGAAATTCGAGCGGACAAAGTACGGCCAGTTTAGGTAAGCATGAATCACATTGGAAAATATCGGAAATGCTTCCTAGTTTGTTAACATGTAGCTCTTATTGAGTGAAGAAGTGGTGCAGAGAATTTATAAAATACTGAATAATGACGAATTCAGAATTTATTGCAGTTTTTTTATGTTGATAGTTTACTAGATTGGTAAAAAATGAAGCACCTACATATTTTTCTGCTAACATGTGCTCAATTAGTACCCATGCCGGTGACAAACGATTAAACAGTACGAAGGTATTCTAGCTATTAAATCTATGTTTTGGACGGTATGTATAAAATATTTAATTACCTACATGTCGCATGAACTTAAACATTCTGTATTCTGTTACCTTCAAATTTAACATTCCGCTAGCTCTCAGCCTCTTCTCCATTGCCATAATCTGTATTCTTCGAATTTTACCTAGCAGGCTCTTCTCTTTTCTTTCCATATATAATACATACTCGTTATTCTTCCTCTCTGCCCACATTATTTTCTTAATTCTTCTCCAAATCCGCATCTCATAAGCCTTATCTACTCCCATCGTACCACCAATACTAGATTACGGATCCATGTAAAGCAGGACTCCATATTTAAGTATTTACTTATTTGTTACTTAACTCGTATATCTGTCATACATTTCATTATTATTGTAAATGATGTAATTGTCAACTTAATCCCTTTGTTAATTATTATGATCGTTTTCCTCCATTGTGCTACGGAAAGAAATTGACTCTTCCACCAGCTCTAGTTTATTCCCTCTCTTCCTTTCCCTTAATTCAATTTTTATGTGAACCTTCATACTTCTTGAGATTCTAATTACCTTGCTTTTCTAATGGTTGATCTTATCCCATACTTACTTATTAAATTGAGTCTGTAAAGATTTCAACCATAACCGCTATTTATTGACTTGTATGAGTAGCTTGATCATCTGCAAACTTGAATTACGATAATCACCTTGTCGCCTACTTTCATTCCCACCTAGAACCCTACCCTTGGCATCATGAATATTTCCAAAGTTGATAGTAAAGTTGATAGCAATCGACGATAACAGCTACCCAATTTTTCACCCTTGCCTAACATATTCTACTCTCCATCTGCTAGCATAACTTGAGGTGTCTGATTCATACGAGTCGTCGAATGCTGGAATTTCCGACGTCCGTATGTCCGATTCATCGCATACTGATTTCGAATGGATCGTCTATCACTCTGGTCGACTCAAATTCCGTATTACATTGTCCACTCTTCTCTGTCGAATACCTTCCCAAAGCTACGAAGCGCACTAAGACACCCAGATTATATTCTATGCTTCTATCTGTGAATGTTCTTTTCACATACTGTGCGGATATTGCCCGTTTTCCACTGCAGTGTTGGATTTCATTTTCTGAGCTCTTTTTCTCTCTCGTTTTGTAGTATTCCAGAACCTAAATTTATTTTCTTTTATTACCCAGGCTAGCCTCCTAATCCCCTTTCCATAAAGTTCTTCCACGTATTTTTTCGCACTCCTATTTCTCTTTCGATTTGTATCAATAACTGTCCTCTTTTATCTCGTGTTACCCGTAGAGTTTTTCCTTTGTTGTATGAATTGAATTATCTTATCTCATATGGCGCTTTTACGACTAATAGCGTAAAATTATTCCATGTAGGAATATTCTATGCTTAGTAAAGTAACTAAACTAATAGATACTCCATTTTGCAATGTTTTTCTGATAAATAACTATTGTTTAAGCCATTAAATTTTAAAAATTAAAGTGTAGTAGCTTAAAAAGTTACTGTGGCTTTATTTTGCTGTAGAGTATGGGCAACTTCAGTATTGAAAGTTTACCAGTTTTTTATTTTCAGCTTGTCAGTCGCAGTTGATTTGAAAAAAATCATTGATGGTAAAGTTTCCATCTCATATTCGTAAGTGTGACGCTTAAAAACTGAGAAGATATCTGTCCCGTGTGATATTGCATTATTTTTTAGAATATTCTCACCATCAAGGTAGAAGATGACATTGAAGTACAAGGTGTTGTAAAAATAATTCAATCCGTCGTCTCTAAAAGTCACGAGCCAAATTAATAGGTCTCAAGGAATTTTTGATAGGTCGTCTTGCTGGAGTAAAAAGTGGCAGTGTTAAAAACTAATGGGGAGTGGAATTTGTGGACTGGTTCAAGTACTGGGCTTCAAAGTCGATATCTCTGCGTTGAGTCTTGGCATTGATGAATTTTTAGTGGCATTTCGATACCCTTCTAGGATTCAATATATGGGATACTACTAATTCAGTACCTAGTCTTTCGAATGAGACGCTATAATGCGGAATACGTAGACAGTTTCGTTAAGAAGGACCGAATATTGTTTCTTCCTATTCTCATTTCCTTACAATCCTACTGTACATTATTCTTTTGCCCCATCAGCAGTCAGTCGTTTCTGCAGCTGCTGGTAATAACTGAGATACATAGATGAAGCCAGTATTCTTCTGTGGAAACTTCTGCTCGAATAATTTATCAATAGAAAGCAGAAGTACCCCTTTTCTATCAGGATAACCTTATATTGACTGCAATTCTTATTTCCAAAGTTTTCAACGACTCCTGAACGAGAGCTCATTCACGGCTTCAATTAATTCACGATTGCCTTCTAAAGTGACCTCCGTCTCCAATTACGTACCTCCTACAACTGCAAGACTTGACGAAATTCACCTGCGTCTTCGGAATTCCATTGATTTCATTTGACTTGGTATATTTGTATCTCCCTCTAAGTAGCCCTTAATTGTATTTTCCTCGTACTTACTGTATTCCCTCAGCTTGTTGACTAAAGTTTTATGATCTTCGAAATTTGACTCGGTCATCTCACTGTATAGTGATAATTTAATATGGCCTTCTGCAGTACTTCCCTGTATATGCAAAGCAATGGCACATTTACGTATATACTTACATGTCTTGTCGCTGATCAAATTTTATACCGACTAACTTTACTGATGAAAGTATTAAGAGATAATTTATCAATTCATGTATTCGCCGGACGCCTCATGTGATAGCGGTTAGATGCTATAGTTCAATGAATAGAGGGATATGCTGTCCATAATAAGCTCTCTCTGCTTATCCTCTCTGAAGTGGTCTCCGTACCACTTTGACCAACATCTAATGTAAGATACTACTTCCGAAGGGTTTTTGGGAAACTATTAGCGTACAGGAAAACCATTGATTGGGACACCATGCTAAATATGTTCATACACCCTCAAATAATTAGTAGTACGGGGTTACATTATATTCTCTATCTCATTGGATTTCGCTCTAGTTTTGGGTGAATAGGACTTTGGCAACATTGCCCTTATATAAAGGTATATTCTTGAAAGGTTATTGCCACATTGATCCGTTTTGCAAAAAATCATTTTAGGAAATTAATGAATTTATTTGGCTGTTTTCTATGATGTTCTAAGTTTTAGAGCGTGAGTGAGAGAGCAAGCTCCTCGATTGGTGAGAAAATCATTTACTTTTTTAGATATTAGAAATTAAATTGGAATTTCTCGAATTTCGCGTCGTGAATAAGTATTCTGAACTGAATTAGTCTTGTTTGCTGCTCTTCGGATTGTAAGCAGGGCGAATTTATTATTTTGAATTATGCTTACACTTAAAAATGAAGAATCGTTGATTTCATAGAATTCTAAATCCAATATTTAGCCTTATTTACAACACAATTGTTCACCTTGAGAAGCACATTGCGTCTAAAATGACGGTCAACTTGACGCACTCTTGATCCAGAATGAGCATTTTCAGGTCAATTCAGCAAATTCAATGGCACTTCAAATGATAGTCATGTTGTATGGCAATAAATGATTGCCATTAGGTGTAAAAGAGAAATCAGTTTCTGGAAAAATGGAATTAAAGTATTGAAACACAAGCCCTATTACTTTGCCTTGCTCCATTAATTGTTTAATCCTGTAAACCGCTATCAGTGTCAAGAATACTTCAAAGAGTACACAGTGTCTAGTGTACTTAGTAGAGTACACAGGAGTAAAATTGGGTTTCTCAACGTAATGTTGAGGGATATCGAACTTACCCTTGGATCAGAGTTTTGAGCTCCTTCTCTGAGTATGTGTTTGGATGTTAATCCCTTAAGTTCAATAATCGTTCTTTAAATTCTCATTTTCTGCCATGAAACGCTTTGGTAGCACCGTAATCAATTTTGAATCATAAGTTTTAACTGAGATTGTACACGCCTCTCATTCAGCCTTTGTTTCGCCTCCTTTTAGGTAGTCAGATAGTTAACAGCATAATATAAATAGCTGGCTGGAATATGTATTATAACTGTTTGAACATATGCCCTCAAAGAAATTTTCAAATTAACAAATTAGTTGTTACACGACTACATATAGCTACTAAGCATACTAGATGTTTAAAATTTATCGGGCAATTTTCTAGGATTGCTTTGAGGTTGGCCGGAGAAGTAGTTGACGAATGATCACATACGATTCGTTAATAATGATGTGGCAACGAAGAATTGCAAATATATTTTGCGGATATATGTAGGTAGTCGTTTCAGTACTTGGGGTTGCTGACAAAGGAGACGAGGTCAACTGTTATGAATCACGTTAATTCCTGAATACATTTCTATTCAGGATTTCATATTTGTGTAGTGTTCATAGGACATTACACCATTCCCCTTCATTGAAAGGCTTCCGACATATTTCATATACATTCCTTTTTCTATTGTTTTTCATCACTGTGTACATCCGTGGACATCTATCAAATATTGAAACGTGTGTTTCCTATACCCATGCAAGGCGACTTCCTGGATTGTTTTGAGCCGCAGAATAACAAATATGAAAAGAGGGACTCTCGATGTAACGTAGACATTAATGAATTTGGAGTACACTGTCATACATTAAATTATGCAAGTGTATTTCAACCTCTATAGAAAACTATATTTACGTAATCTTACTCTAAGAATATCGATTTGAACAACTATCCGGACATGCATTGATATATATTTCTTATACTTATTACACAAGACGATTGTCTGATATTTAAAAAATCTATTTGTGGGAAAGGTATTATTAATTTTAAAATTGAATTTATAAATGACATATGCTCCTTTTCAAATTAGTTTCTGTTTTTATGGATACTTCATTCATGTATTTATTCTTAGCATGAAAATGAAAAATTCTCTGCTAAAGTCGTACATGTAACGTACGATGAAGGTGATTACGATGGAAAATTGTTAGGGAAACGAGTTAGAATTTCTTATTCTTTTATTTTCCCTACTTGTAAGGTAGTGGTTAAAGGAGTCCGTAGGTAATTTATTGGCAATATTATCGGAAAGATTATTTTATTTCTTCTGATAGCGTGTTTTTGATATAACACTTGGAAAATGTATTTTAAAGTTAAATTTTATTTAAATCGGGATTTGAATATTTTGGTAAACAGGAAGTTTCCAGCCATTCAACTTTTTTCATTTGAAAGGATTTTAGTCGTTTCCTGGTAAAAATATTTGGAGGCTCGTTATTAAAGTTTGAAGATGAATAAATTGTCCTTTTGAATACTTAAGTAGTCCTTTCGAATACCTTGGTAATACCTGTGAAAAAGTTAAGAGAAAATCCTCATTACCACACGCATGAAGTAAGTGCGAATAAGTTAATATATTACTGCTGGAACACTTTTTTATTCCTTAAATCCACTTCTGATCTGACCTTTGATCTAGACTCTAATATCCTTTGAATGTAAAATAAAAATATTACCAGGCGAAGGACAAATCCAATGCTTAAAAAGTAGGGCCGTTGAAGCATTGACTCATAGAAATTCCCTTAGCGGTTATTTGGTATCCTCCACGGACTTATCCTTTTGTTAAGTAACGTTTGACGAACGTTATTGAAATTTTTGAGTCATGAACTAATTGGGTTTATAATGGGCTCCGAGGGCGGTCGTATCCATCGCCATCAAGAATTCGTATTCGCCATCAATTCCAGCGAAATGGACGCTCGTTTTCCCAGCGTGCACCACCAAGGGGAGAGTGGCGGCGGGGTCTGTGCGAGAAGGGGAGCCGGTTCACGGGGCGGAGCGGAGAATATACGGGCGGCTGGCTGTTTCGCCCGGCAAGGGGATGGGTTAGTGCTCTCTCATTGGCCGTGAATGGAATGGAAAAAAACGGGAGGTCTGGGCTGAGTGGTCGTAAGGAGGGTCGTAAAAAGACCCTCCGTGGCTCATCCGAGGGGCGTCTCTCGAATCCCATTGCACGTAATTGCGTCTCCTTCCACCTCGCTTCCCTATCCGGCTCCGTGAAACCGCCTCCTGCAGGAGGTAGTCTCCTCCCTCCCTTCTTTCCCACTTCTATTCGCCCCCTCTCCCCCCGCACTCCGGGCCCTCATCCTTCATGAAAGGCCATAGTGTCGCAGTGCGGTGCCTTGTTGGACTTTCTGCTCTTCTTTCCCAAACTACCTTCTCACCTTCTACGGTTGTTCGGTGCACCTTCTTCGAAGGTTGTTTCAACCGTTCTGTCTTCTTCGTCTTCGGCGAGCCTCCATATCTTCCAAACGAGTCTCAACAAACTTCTCCTCTCTTGAAGTGTTTTCATGGTGGTGGTTTTGACCTTTAAGTATCTAGGCTGGCTCTCTTAAAAGGAAAAAAAATGATTAGGATGAAGAATATCTTACACATAGCTATAATATAGCTCTACAGGAACGAATATTTAAGAACATGATTGCTATATAAAGTTTATGAACATTTTTAAATGGAGTTTACACCAAATCAGTTTGCATTATTTGTTGAAGATTATAAATTGCGAAATTACCTTTGCATGATGTTCTTAAGTTTAAGCAATCACATACATTTTGTTTGAAGAGGGGTTATAACGTAGTGTACCAAGTTTTTACCAAATTAAAGCATTGTAACTCATAAGCAAATATTGCATCTTCCTATTTAAATGTACCTTATGAGGATGTTTCAATGTAACTAATGATTTCTCTCTCTCTTGAAGTACATTTTTGCGTGTTTCTGGAATTTATTGGCTGTCGAATTCTATTAACATAGCCTAAAAATTAATAAAAAAAGTAATGCGGCGGAAAAGTATCACTGCCCGAAGCGTATTTTAAAATTAATTCTTTTGAATTAACTGGTGTGATAAATTTCAACGGAACACGTAGTTAGGATTGACTTAGGACTCTATCTTTTGCTTCAATTGGCATAAAATTTACTTAATTTATTTTTATTCAAAAAAGTCTGTCTTACTGACTGTTGTCAAAGAGAAAAAGTTATAAATGTAGAAAGACGAATTTCCATTATTTGGTGGAAAAATCTCTCGCATTGTTGGGCAGGCACTTCCTAAGTTGCAAGAATGTCGGAATTTGCTCATGAAGTTCCCCGTGATTGTAAATAAATGCATTGAAAAGCTGTGGGTTTGTCATGGATTTCATTGACAGCGAAGTTAAGACAGCTGTCGTAAATTAGTTTTAGTTGCTCCTTACTTTTTTCGACATTTTTAGCGCTCTTTGTGTCAGTCTGCTCTCACTCCGTCCGTTATATTTATCTCCGTTGATCTCACAATGCAGCAATATATTTGCTGTTGACCGGTGGAAAACTTGGAATTTATTTTGCAGTATCCTGGTCCCTCGTTGTTTGGGGATTATATTTTGTTACCCACGTGAACCTTTTCTTTGAGGTTACGGGAGCGA
This sequence comes from Hetaerina americana, assembly GCF_022747635.1. Lineage (NCBI taxonomy): Eukaryota > Metazoa > Arthropoda > Insecta > Odonata > Calopterygidae > Hetaerina > Hetaerina americana. The sequence goes on along the minus strand of NW_027286874.1, from coordinate 99,531,551 downwards.
GTTGGAAGAAAAGATGCTATCCCACGGCAGGTGTCAGTTTCTAGAGTCGTATCCTATATCGTTTTTTCATAGGTGCTATTTTTTTCATGCGACTGAAGCTAGTCGGCTGCCTTGTTAGACTCCAGAGGTGTAAAACTTGGATTTTCTTCTTGTCAGTAACGTCTGGTTGTATCTAAGGAAAAGGGAAGAGTTCTGTGTGCTGTTTAAAATAGCCAGTAAATTACAAATCTTCCCGTCCACTGGGAAAGGGAGATGTGCGAGAAAGAAGGGGATCATATTTTAGAGTCGGAGAATATCCAGTTGCGTAATATTATTTTCAGGTTAATGTAGTTGGGATACGTAAAACTAGTATGCATAACATAATTGTGCTGCAACTAAGCGGGGTTCTTTTCTTTGAGTATGAGCCGGATTTTCGGTTTCATTAACTTCACACATTGCCGAAGTGTGCTTAAAAAGTATATTTTATTTTATCCTTTATTTATATAGATTGTAAATGCCCGTTATCATGACTGAAAAGAGAAAAAGTTCCAACTCGTCCTAGATGTTTTCAACCTTTAAATGCTCGATTTTTTTTGAATACGCGCATTAATACAAATTGAAATATACATACAATATATATATATATATATATATATATATATATATATATATATATATATATATATATATATATATATATATATATATACTACCTTGATCAAAAAGTTCCCGGAATAACCACCGTGTGGCGCTCCCATCGTTCCGATTTGAGTTCTGTTTTTTTGTTAAATTGGTACATCTGTTGTTGATATTCCCTTTAAATCTTAGTGTCATAACTTGACATTTGCAAAAGTTATGTAGCCAAGAGTACATCTATCTCTGTGTGTGTTGGCGATTTTTTACAATTTCAGAAATGGATTTAAATTTGCAACAACGAACTTGTATTAAATTTTGCGTAAAAAACGGATTTAGTGGCGCACGGACGTTGGAAATGTTGGAAAAGTGTTTCGGCAACGATTCTCTAAAAAAAACGGTCGTTTACCAGTGGCACGAGCGGTTCAGAAGTGGTCGTGAGTCAATCGAAGATGATGAACGCAGTGGCAGACCATCGACATCGAAAGTCGGTGAAAAAATTCATAAAGTAAAAGAAATGTTGGTCAATAACCGCAAATTAACCATCAGAGAAATAGCGGAGGACTTGAACATTGCCTATGGATCCGCCCAAGACATTGTGGTTAATGATTTGGGTTTCCGTCGTGTAGCAGCAAAGTTGGTGCCAAAAGACCTCAATTTCATGCAAAAAAGAGACCGTGTTGACGTCGCAAAAGACATGATTTGCGAGGCTGAATCCGATCCCACATTCATCAAAAGGATCATTACTGGAGACGAGACGTGGGTTTATGAGTACGACACGCAATCCAGACATCAGGCAAGTGAATGGCGTTCACCAAATGAGCCGAGACCAAAAAAACCACGTCGTTTTCAGTCAAAAAAGAAGGCAATGCTGACGGTTTTCATGGATTACAACGGTGTAGTGCATCATGAATTTTTGCCAGAAGGCCAGACAGTAAACAAAGAGTATTATTTGGGCGTTATGAGACGTTTGCGTGAAGCAATTCGCCGAAAGAGACCAGAAATGTGGGCAGAAAACTCGTGGATTTTGCACCATGATAACGCACCGTCGCACAGTGCTATCATTATTCGTAATTTTTTGACGAAAAATGCAACAAATACCATCCAACAGCCACCGAATTCACCTGATTTGGCTCCCTGTGACTTCTTTCTGTTCAATCGAGTTAAAAAACCATTACGGGGAACGCGTTTTAGCAGCCGAGAGGAAGTAATGGAAAAATCGCAGGAAGCACTGATGGACATACCGAAAACCGAATATAAAAAATGTTTCGAGGATTGGATCAAGCGCTGGCATAAGTGTGTTGCAGTCGATGGGGATTACTTTGAAGGGGACAATATAGATTTAGATGAATAAACTTGTATTTTTAATTTTCTGAATAAATTCCGGGAAATTTTTGATCAAGGTAGTATATATATATATATATATATATATATATATATATATATATATATATATATATATATATATATATAATACCACATACATAATACATACTGGAATACATTGAGATTTGTATTATCCTGGCGTGACAGGGCATAAACAACGATTAATAGTTAGGATAAATATACTCCCATTTTTTACCTAATCAGAAATTTAGTAATATTTATAGTCATTACATACTACACAGCATAAAAATTATACTTGCAAATAAGTAGCAAACCTCATTTTGCGCGTTAATTGGTTTAGATTTTAAGTTAAGTTAAGCAGCACAAATTATCCCACTTTTTATCGTTTTAGTAGAATGTATACTTAAATGAGAAAATGGCTAACTGTTCGCCATCCAATAACCGAAGTTCAAATTCAGATATTCCTATTCCAAACATAAATTAATTTTGACTATTTATACATTTTTACCAACATTTAAAATTCTTGTTTCGACCACTCGGTAATAATTACCAATTACTCACGTTATCTGAATAAGTATTTTATTTAACGCTCTCTTGCTAAGCATACATGCATATCATAATATACGAGTATTTTGGGAAACTTAATTAATTTATTTCAAAAACCTATTAACTCACCATCTGTGATGAAAGTTTTATAAATAGGTAATGTGTGACACGTTTAGTTTATTTTAGTTATGGGGAAGATAATTATGTATTATGCTGCAATATCATTGTGGTAATTCATATCTAATTAATTGCCAAACCATCGTAGTCCATACTTGTGTGTTGCTATGTGTCGTTATAAAAAGTTATGACATAAGTCTGTGCAACCAAAATATTTTGCCATTTGTTGGTCAGCTAATTAAAGTACTTTTATACTTACCTATAATTATAGAATTGAAATTTTATGGAAGTAATCTTTTCTTTGTGAATAATAATAACGCCTATGCATTGAGAGGAATATACAGTTAGTTAGCTAAGCATAAACATTTCAAATTACTAGTACTTCATCATTTGTAATGTGGACTTCCTTATCAAGAAGTAACTGAAAATACTTATCGCACTTCTTTAATTCAAAATATTGAAAGCGGCCTTGTACATGCACCGAGGTTTTTCCATTTTACATGCACACAGTACCCCTTAAACCGCCGCAAGGGCGTGTAGCGGGGGTGTGAGGACACCAGCTATGAATGCAGAATCATTGGTTTATCCATACACTTGAATAAATGTTAACTTATACCGAAACCACTCTCGTTTACTTGCACGCCTATATACAAGCTACAATAATTGTTGCGTTTGACTAATTCATCAAATTCTATTATCCAGGTTAATTCAATTTTTTGGGCTCTTGGATTCAATTTTGTTACGATTTCGTGTCGTTCGAGGGATGAGTAAGTACTTGAATTCCTGTGACGGCATTTATCTCTCTTATATTATCACGGTGGTCGGATCTACCAATATAATTTGGCACTATAATAATTCCCTCTGTGTCGCATGAAAACTATGGTACCCTGTACTTATCTAAAGATCTAAATCTTGACTGCTCTCTTACAGAATCAAGCGGGTCCCTGCATAATGCCTCCAATTGCATTACGCTTTCTCGATTCTCATAGCAATTTTTAACAAACCGAGCTGATTTTTTCTGAACCTAAATTAAAGTTTTCTCCCATTTATCCCAGCCTCTAAAAGTGGCCTAAGCAAAGCGAAATAACACCTCTCCCTTAATTTTTCATTGTATTCTCTTCCTACAACCCGTCTAATGAAACGAGGACTCGTCGATAGCTTAACTGGCTAAAACACTCGGCCGGACGTCGAGGGTTCGAATCCTGGTGGATGCGAATGATTTTTACGCTTTGAAATTGTAGCATTGTAAAAACTGGTTTTTGTAAGGCTAAACCTCATGTTCTTCTGACGAGTTACTCCATGAAAGTTTTGATGTCAGTTTAACACCCAAGTGATTTATTTGCTTGTTCTCTAACGCCTAACTCATTCCTACTTATTATTCGTTATTACTCGTTATTTTATAATTTATGCCTTATTCGTTTTTTCGTGATTTTATTCCAAAACTTCAGTGCCGTACATTTTCTGATATTAATTCTATCTTCTATCATTACACCACTCCGATATCTGGTCTAAATCGTCAGAGAATCGTACGCTATCTGCCGGTGTTCTTATTAGTCAGTAGCTGTCTCGCGGAAATAATTTAAGATTGCTTCTAACGGAAGAGTTTAGGCCTTTAATGCATAAAAGTACGATTAGATGTCCTATAACATCTTGTGGTCATAACATTATAAAGTTCACGGTATTGGCCGCAATGCCGCGATGTGGAAGGCAACGGGAAACCACCACATTATTCTCCCAAGAATATGCAGCCTTGTCTTGCATTCAAATACCGTAGAATGGAAAGATATGTGCTGCAGTAAACCAATCCTTGGATTGAAATACTAAAAATAAGCATCTTGTAGAACTCCTGATTCTACATCTGCCTCTAATGAGCTCGACTCATGGATGACTGTATTTTGTTTACGGTTAGGTAAGAAGTTCATATTTCGTAAACACCATAATATCTTAGTTTCAATTTCTTGTGTAGAACCGCATCGAAAGCTTTCTTGAAATATAAAAATACAGCATTCATTTGGGTATTCCCTTGCTCTAATTTCAGGATAAAGATGCACTAAGTTCACCTACCTACTAAATGGATTCAAGTGATATTTCTCCACCGAGTACATTATATCAACTCATACCCCCTAGGTTTTACCCCCATCGACTTTATCTAGACCATTTAGAAACATAATAGATAGCGGGTCTCATGTTATTAAAGAATTCCATGATGCCTGTATCTATAAAAACCACTTTCGACATCAAATGATTTCCTGCATGCATATTTTAAGGGGAAGTAAAGAAAAGTTTAATTTACCCTTCAAAGTAGGAAATTCATTTCCGCATGTCTGACGTACAAATTCCTGCCGCTGCTAACGTACCCGCATCATATCCCGTTCATTTAATTTCGAGGATAGCGAAGGGAACTGGTTGCATGAGCATAAAGATTGAGGATACCGAAGGCGCGGGAGGGGTTGGCGGCTTTCCCTCCCAGGAGATCTATTGTGTCGTATAAACCCACCCCATATGACGATGGAGATGCAGGAGGAGGACGCTACTCTCTTGCCTTTCCCTTGTCCCACCTCTTACCCCTCAGTCCCTCCCGCAGATTGGCTTCAGCACAGCTCGACGCACCCCTTTTGCGCCATCTACCCCGGGTGACGTCAGCGCCGCTTGTGTTCACCTCTTCTCCTGGACCAATCCCAATTGAATCCACTCGGCGGCCATCGCGATTAAGGCGGGGCAAATCCGGTTTCCATGGCAACGGGGGAGCATCCGCCTGGGTCCTGACTTGAAACTCGTTTTCAGTTCAAGGGTATTGGAAAACGGTTTCAACCAATGGAAGTCCAGTTAGCCTCTGGAGGCCGGTTTTTCATGGCAGCGTGGCACATCTGCAACCCAAGTGAGCATTAGAATATTGAAAACTTTGAATAGTGCCAAATTGATTCGTATTAGAATATTTTGGATTTAAAGCTTTTGCGTAGATGTCGTAGATTTCTTTCATTGATTTTAATCCAAGAAATGCGAATGTGTACGAGCGCGAAACTTTGCATTAGTATTTTGTTAATTAGCTTGAATACCTTCTGTAATACTGTTGACGAGAAATGAACCGTTGATTTTACAATAGTTACCCGAACCTTAAGAAATTATTGTCTCTCGCATTTAGTAAAACCTTTGGTGAGTTTTTATAGCAATAATTGATGATTCACCCCTATGGCTAATCTATATTTATCTGGTAAAGATGATTTAGAGGTTTTTCACCCAAAATATGGACTTTTGTTTCACAATTATCAATTGGGACCGGTTCTAAACCGGTATATTTTGCTTAACAAGGATAATATGATATCTTCAGGTATCAGTACAATAATTTCATTTTGATGGTATAATTTTAAGACAAAAATAAATCAACACCATATAAAAACCCTTGCGATACCCTTTAAATCATTTTCGCTTTTCTATATTTTACGGTGTCAAAGTTGGTTAAATTTACTTGCAATAGTTTCGAAATAACAGTGTATATTTACAATAAGTTGAATTTTCTTTGCAATCATGCCTACATTTACAGGTAATTTTGATGGTATTCATTTTATGGATCAAAAGATAATAATAGTTTCTTTCAATGGCACTGTAAGCCACACCGCAGTTGAACAAAAATGAATGCACTTATTACTTTTCAGTAGTTTACTGGCGACTATTTGGTATATATTTTCGTTAAAATTCTTCACTCTGGAACATTTTGAGTTAAAGTATATTCCCAGAAGTACTTGGTTTTAATTACACCCTTGGGTATCGCACACAACCCATTAACATTGATCAGCATAGTTAGTGGAGAAAGGCGGTCCATTCTGTCTTTCAAATACCATCATGTGTTTTTTGAGTGATTTTATGAAAAAATACGCAACGGAAAATAAGAATAGGTATAATGGGTAAACCTATGAGAATAAATTATACATAATTATGTAATTGATTGTTTACTCTTAAAATTACAGTATCAGATTTTTAAATACATTTAAAAAATAAGCTTTGTTGGGCCAAACCAGCGCTGAATCAGTAATATTCTTCTCATGTATTTATAAAAAAACACTATTCTCCTTAATTTATGGCTACGATCCGTTATAGTGCTCTATAAATAAGGAACTTAGTGTGGCTTGAAATCAGATTAATCTTTTCTTTGTTCGGAGGCTATAAACTGGTTTAAGTTATAAATATTTCATATCGATAGATATTAATTCGCGTGAAACATTCGAGAATCACAGTAGGTTCACTGATGGGATTCAATATGCCAAACCTGTATGTAATTTAATTTTAGAGTAGGTAAACTTATTTCACCAGAAAAATAATGGAATTTACCTGCTTGATTTCGACATATAAAATGACTAAAAACGAGACTTCTGAATTTTAGAGTAGGGTAGCTACTCTGTGGGGAAAATTAGAAAAAAAACAGGATTCAATTGATGTATAAAATCGCAAAAATGCGTATCATAACAGTGGAATACTAGGAGATATTCAGGAATGTGATAAAGTACATATTTCCAATGAGCAAAATGTTACTTTTAGTTGTGAGACCAGATTCTACTTGATTTAGGGCGTCGCACGTTCAAACCCTGGTTTCAGCCAAAGTTATAATAAAAATATTGTAAACTGACTGCGGTGATGGAAGTGACGGGCGTGGCTATGTGGGATGGTTCACAATAAGTAACTAATCAGGTGGAAGACCGGGAAAAAGTCCTCAATAGTTAATTTTGGAAAAGTAGGTACTTGGGATATGGATTCTAGAAAACGAATAGCCGCTCATTTGTTTTTGATTTGATCAGTTAGGCATATTTATCAATACCGATTTTTCCATTGTGCACAGAAATAAAATATACTGATATGTTTTTCGCTTTAAGGCCCTCACTGGCATTATTATCCATAATGATATTTAGATAATTTAAAAGAAGTTCATCTAATTCTTTCCATCGAAAACTAAAGGCTGTTTACCACTGCTGTCATATTACGAGAATGCCACCGTACAAGTAACTTAATAAGACATAATAGAAAAAAATAATGAGGGAATAATACTTTCATTTCCTTCGAAAATCATGGACTTTTTATTCCTAAGTTTCGGAAACCGTAAATACCAACTGGGTTTTGAATTTTAATTATATTTGATTTGAGTTTAGCCGATATTTTCCATCCATGGTGCAGTTTTAGTTCAAACATTATTAAGATCAGCCTCCCGGTGCATTGAAGTTTTCCAGGAAATTGCTTGGCGATAAGTAATTTCAGCTGCTTTTTAATGCCTACTGGTTTTAACATCCCTTTATGATTTATATGTATGAGTTATGCGTGATTTTAACGCTGAAAATGGGTTTTTTCTTGTGCCGATGACTTGAACCAAGTTCAGGTGAACGCTAAGCCAAAAACTCTATTGATAAACTCATGTTTCTTTTTCCACAAAAATGAACTAATTTCACTCTTACTATGGTTATATAACCCTTTTTTCCAGACTTGTATATGCGTGGTTTGAATCTTGGAATACCTCATCGATGTGATATTTACTGAAAATATTGTTGATAATAATTGAATCAAAAAATGTAATGCATAATTCCAAATTATAACTACTGGTATAAATAAGTAGTGTGGGCAGTAAACGTTCAAAGATACTTATTTTATGATTTGCGCTGCGGGAAAATTTAACTAACGAAGCGATTGCATTCTGTGTTCTTAACAGAAAGAGTACCGATTTACGTTTATCTAGCTAGACATATTAAATGATTGAATGTTTTCAATTGTGATTGCATCCAACTTTATGGCAATTATTTTTTGCTATGGGAACTTAATACATTTCAAATCTTTTTTTAAACCTATTAACACTTTTGAACTTTTGATTCTCTTAAGGATAAAATATATGTGAACTATTTTTTGCTCGAAAGTTATTGAAAATATGATTAAGGCCTTTCATGGGAAGGCATACATTACTTTGCCTTATACCTAATTTTCTTCACGTGTCACCTAGACTTTTCGTGGCTACACTCAACTTATGTAATAAGTTTATTCTTCTAGAAAAGTATTATTTTTTCTGTACTTTTATTCAATCAGAGTAACTCATCTTGTAAAATTTCTATTTACTTCCTCCAAAGTAATGCGTCCGACTCACCAGAATACAGCTGGTGTCTCGGATTTCAGACTGTTTGCAGCGTGGTGGCAAGACACCAAATTCGTGGTTAGATGTGATGCAATACGTTTTTTGGGTCACATTTTAAATATGATATTAACGCGATAATTTACGTTATAAATTCCAATTAACATGGCGTAAAATGCGTAAAATTAACACATTGAGATTTAATTTTTGATGGGGCATTGTAATGCTAAAATGCACTATCAGTTGCTCTACTACTAGTTCATTACTAGTTAGTATCAGTTCCGTCGTGCAAAATTTCGAACTTGATTCACGAAAATCTCTCTATTTAAATAAATAGAATACAGAGATTTACTTACGATCCTGTTTCCATTCTTGGTATCATGACAAATATGAATTGAAGAAATTGGATTGAATTTGTGAAACTTGGGCGTAATATGTGTGTTTAATGTAGATGAAAGTAAATTAAGTTGATTATGTGTTCAAGAAAGTTAAACTCCCTTAGATTACCACAGACGTAATAGATAGTCTTAACAGAGAAGGGTATGTGTTAGTGAATGATGTTATTATATTTTATTAATAACATTTGGATGAAATTTACATGTAGGAGTTGAAGCATTTTTCTCAAGAAGTATTTGACAAACTTAATTCAATCTGTTGCAATCATTGTTTGCCTAACCTACGAGGAAAAGGGGGCCTGAGAATTCGGCAGATATTTATCCCTCAAATCATCCTCTTTCACTTTTGTTTGTATCAACTGATTCCATGTTTTTGCGACCCATTAAGATTTAATGCATCAGGGAACGCTCGTAACTTGTAGGCAATTTCGTCGAAATTATTCCAATTTCCCCTTCCCCCGTGGGTTTGAGCTTCGGCCTCGAGGATTTTACAGTGAATGGATTTCAGCGCTTCGGATGCATCAAAGGTTTACGAGTCCCGGCTCACTGTTCCCTTACAAACCAATAGCTCATTCACTTTGTAGTTTTGGGAGAGTCAGTGGCGATATTTTGGCGTCATTAAAAAAATAGCACCGCTCTTATCCTCTTTTTTACGGTCGCACTTAAAAGCCGGGCCAATGAAGGAGGTAAAGAGGATGAGGAGCTGGGGAGATTTATCTCTTCACCTCGGCATATACTTTCGTTCACTTTTTCCGTCGTTTCGACGTTCCAACGCCATTCACTCTTTGGGACAATGTAAGCGAAGCAGCGCCATGACGCAGGGAATTCGCGATGGTTACAAGCCGAAGGGCGCGAGAGACTCATGTGCTCGGGAGGTTCATTGGAAGCGTTTCGTTTACGATTTGCGGTGGCTAGGTTTTATGCGTCACGCGTGGGCCTCGCGCAGAGGTGGATGGATGCACTGTGGCACGATGACTAAATTATACGGGGGCTATTATTCGATCCTTTGGGGATCTGGGGAGAGACATTGATCGTGGTGATGCGACGGTGCTCGTGATTTATTTTTATGCCTAGAGTGCCTTTATCAAGAGACGAACTTAAATGCAGATGGGATCACATTCCTATCAAATGCCGACTTGTTCGTAAAATGAGATTTCGTCATGATTTTGCATACCTTTCCCGTGAGGGCGAAATATGAGATGACGTTATCTTGGATACGCATATTCGCCTGTGATTCTTGCCTCGAACAGATACGGCTCATGTTTCAAAACATGTGGTTAAATTGTAATTATGTAGAAGTTTGCAATTGAATTCTCATGCTTTATAATATTTTAAAATTCCAGGAACTACATAATAATTACCCCAGAAACGACGGTTGTAGTGACTCAATTGATTTTTCAGAATGTATATTCTCATAGCAGTTATTGGTGAATTCTCATGCATCCTTTTTCAGGATCTTCTATCTTGCTGCCAAAGTAATAAAATTGACGGCTTTATTTTCTAAGATTGAAAAAACAACTACTTCGTAAATGATCTTCCTTTTTATTAGGTTTGGTTTGTGTCTAGCAAAGCTCAACTTATTATATATATATATATATATATATATATATATATATATATATATATATATATATATATATATATATATACATATAAAATATCTTCGAAATGGAACGCTCTTCGGCGACACACAAATATATAAAAACACAGATGTAGATTTTTAGAATATAGAGACACAAAGAAAGGACACTCACAATTTGTTATTTTACGTTTCGACAGCACGGCTGTCGTCTTCAGAATGGCGTTCTCGGGGAAGAGCGGAGAGGATGTGCGGGGGAGAGGTGGGGGAAGGAGAGGTAAAGGGACCAATAGGGAATGAACATTGTGAGTGTCCTTTCTTTGTGTCTCTATATTCTAAAAATCTACATCTGTGTTTTTATATATTTGTATATATACATATATATATACATATATATATATATATATGTATATATACATATATATATATAATATATATATATTATATATATATATATATATATATATATATATATATATATATATATATATATATATGAATGATTTTGGACCATATTTAGTTATCTGCATTGGTTGCCTTTCTGCATATTTATATTTCCTCCATTGGTTAAACACTGGTAAATGTAATTTTTATCGCTGGTAGCGAATTTATTTCTGTAATAACGTATCGAATCACTTTCCTCTGATATATATTTTTAAGTAAAGATGAAACAATGATAAATTATCTGTATCCTTTTTGATACTCTTCATAATATGTTCTCACATCTGTCTGGTCACCAGTAGCTTAGGATATATTCGTAAATGCTGGATGAGGTTTTGAGGCGTTTCATGATTTTCGTCCCGAATACGTTGCGCTATTTTAAATCTATTATTTTTGATATGATTAGTGCCATCAAAATCAATTTTATTCATTGGATATAGAAGGATGATTGAATGTAATCTGGATGTTAAGCTGATAACTTTCTCACACTTACGTCTTCGAGCATCGCATGCTCAGTCCTCATGCGGGGGCATAATTGTGTTCGTTGTGAGGGGAGCGGAGTTAACATATGGGTAGATTACTTGATTCAAACGACTAACAATGGGTTTAAGGGTTTAAAATGAGGCTAGGGAGAGTTGTAGTTGAGGTAACTGAAGACTGCATGCCGTCCGACGGTTTTATATATTGGGGCCTAACCAAAAACTACCTATTTAAAGAGTAATCTCCACATGTTATGAAAGAATGGTGCGGAACATCACTAAATAATAATAATGCCGCCTTCTGGGTCCGAACGGTAGCGGAAGGGCAATAGGTATGTTACCCATGTATCAACTCCAAATCCAAAAGTATATATATATATATATATATATATATATATATATATATATATATATAATTGTAATTTCCCTCCTTGAAAGAGAGGCAAATCATTGGAAATAATTAAGAGCACTGCGATCTGTGGGGTTAAAAAATAAAATGTAAGGCGTAATACTTTATCATAGCAAATCAGAATTTTGGCGTGAATGCAGGAGAGACGCATACTACGGGCTCATTGGTGGTTTCAAGTGTGCGCGGAAGCTCTGAAGCACGGAGTGAGTGTCTGGTAAATATCGAGTTACACTAAAACAGTTTACTCATATGATTGCATAATATAGACTAATTTCAAGAATATGGAGCGGGACGGTTCTCAATTTTAATTAATTTTTTTCTTGAACTGAGCGGTTTTATTTTTTGATACGCAAGCTTTAACAACATTCAAATGATTAAAACGATTCATTACGTGCAATTTCGATTATTTTATAGATACGTGAGAACGAGGAAAGACAACAGGGAACGCATGACCATATTCAAAATTAATGATAAAATTATTACAACGGCCACTAGGAAACGAATAATTTCCACTCCTGTTTTACGGATGCTTTACGGGACCAAGAAAATTAACAAAAATCAAACCTCTTGTGGGCAGCTCTGGATAGCAGAGAACATCGTTAGGATAACATTTCCAAACAGCTCTCTGCTCTCTCAAACCATTACCGCGGTGGAGTCGTAATTTATGAAAAAGTAAGGAAGATGGGAAAGATTAATGCAATGGGACTAGTCCATAAACAAATTCTTGTTCTAAAGCGGTGGTGACGTAATAGACCCATACCTACCTTTTTTATGTTCAATGTCACTTTCAATAACGATACCTTGCCTAATGATAGGAAAAAATTCAAATATTACGCCCAATTATGAGGCGAGAGCAATTATAAGACAGAGAGAAAACGTCAATAAGGATTACAGGCCGGTAAGCATTACATCAGTTGTTTGCAAAGTAATGGAAAAAAGGATTACTTCCCACAGTCGGAAATGGCGGACTAGAGGAGATTGGCTAATCAAAAATCATCATGGCTTTATAACAGGATACTCGTGCGAAACGCCGCTTTTAAGATTATGTTAATACGAACATAGACGATGCAATAGACAAAGGAAAGGGAGTTGATGCGGTGGTTGTTGAATTTTTGGCAGCTTTTGAACGGGTGCCTCAAGATAGATGATTTTTAAGGTTGGAAGCGTTATCATTGGACTTGAGGAAAAGCAGTGGATAAAAAATTCCCTACTGGTAGAAACCAATTAGCAAAAATAGGGAATGCGTTCTCAAAGGTGGGGAACACTATGGAAGAATTTCTACAAGTAGCTGCTCTATGACCATTTCATTGTATTATTTAAAAACGATTTACCGAATGGGTTATATTCCAAAATAAAACTCTCTCGACAAGAATTGCATTATCTAAAGATGGATAGAGCAAGTAAATGACCGTCTGATTCTTCAAAATGGCATCGATTGCCTTTAAGACTGGGTTATAAATAATAATATGGGCATTAATAGAAAGTAAGTGCATGCTCGTAACTAGTTTAAACTAAAAGAATGGATATCTGAATATTAACACTTTGGAGATAGAACCAGATGTAGCACCAATTGCAAATATTTTAGGGTATACTTAACTGGGCAAACTGGGTGGGAGTTTTAGTGAACAGCGTGACGAGGGAGACCTTTGAAGTTATTCATTGTGTAGTAAGAAGTTGTAAAGGAAGTAGATTAGCCACAAAAGAAATAGTTTATGATGCCCTGGTTCGCCCTGTCCAGAAATGCTCGTCCATAGAATGGGATCCATTTCAGGTGAGACACATTGGAAAATAAAAAAAGAAGTGTAAAGAGAGGCAGCCAGATATGCACGCGGTAGGCGTAAAAGAACGGCCACGAGTATTTTGGGTATTCTGAAATAGGGGAGTATGAAAAATAAGAGAAAAGGGAGTAAAATTAGATGTTAGAAGAGTTACCAATGACGAAACGCGGAAAGATTTCGGGAAGGCAATAGGAAAAACAAATTTTGAGAAAAGAAAACGATCATAGTTTGAAAATAAAAATAAGAACACGAAGAGCAAAAAGTTTTTATTTTCAAATAGGAATTTCGGTGAAAGAAGCCAACTAACTGGACAATTGTTCCCATCAAATGTTCTAAGTTATTAGGATAGGTATAAGGCAGCCATTGTAGAAAATACTGAGATAATCTTTACAATGGCTACATGCAATATTGGACTGTAATCCATATGGATTGTGTGTGTGATGTTTTACGGGTGTGTGATTTTGGGCGGGTTGGGATATTGGACGAAGCGTGATTAGGGTGTAGTAGGATGTTGGACGTTGGGTAATTTTTTAGTGAGATGTTAAGTTGTATGTAACAACACTCAATTTGAATTTTGTTCATAATCTTCGTATATAGCAGCTTCGTTTTGATTTAACATTGAATGAGAATCTATTGGAATGAGGCATTAGGGATTGGTTTTGAGATATTTCAAATTATTGCAGTACTTACTTTTATTTGCTTTTACTATCTTTTGTGCAAAGTAACATAGTTTGGAATATTTATGATTGAGATTAGATGTTAATAAGTGTGAACGTTTGTCTTTTTGCAATAGAGATGCTTAATGTTATTGTTTCAGGGAGGCAAATTTGATTGTGATGTTTAATTGTGTACCATTAGACCTTTGCATTTATATTTAAATAATAATAATAATAACATGACTGTCTGGTAGCCAGGTAGTGTTGTCTGTCGTAGTAAAAATTACTTTCTTTCGAATTTATCATTATTAAAATGAATCATCTGTAGAATGACTACTGAGCCCTATAAAATATTCAAAGTTTCCAGTGGGCAATTTTGAAATTACACGAATTGGTTACCAATGCAACTACCTTTCTACATTTAATTTTATATATATACATATATGTATACATATATAAAGAACTTAAATATAGAAAGGTAGTTACATTACATATATATAAAATATATATATATATATATATATATATATATAAATATATATATATATGTATATGTATATATGTGTATATATATATATATATATATATATATATATATATATACATATACATACATATATATGTGTCTGTGTACGTGTGTGGATTTACATGTGTGTAAATCCACACACGTACCTGCACATCCTGTAGGTGCGTGTGCATATACATATGATAGATAACATTACTAGACTTATTCTTGGCAACTACTACGGTACTTGTATTTTTGGTACTCCCGCACTCGGTACTCCTGTCTTACTTGATATTGGAAGATGAAAGGCTTACGCGGTTATCATCGCATGAAGTCCTTACTAAGTGTTTTGTTAGAAACAAACGTAGCGAAGTTCAATGCGAATCCATCCTGAACGTATCTACGTAAACTTTTGGCTACCTAATAATAATGATCTAAATTTCACCTCTAAATTTTTCTCTCAAGTGCTCTTGAACTGATTAAAGTTTAACATATTCTAAATGTTCGTTAAGCTTGTATTTAGACTCATATTACAACGACGAAGCTGGAGAGAAAGTTTTAGATAATTTAAGGTATAGAATTGAGCGCAGATTTGTGGATGAAGTACGTGTGTTTGGCTGTAGGTAATGTTAATTTCCGCATTACTTGAATGGAATTCTTCAAAGATTTTTTCAAACCTACAAAATGTTCGAAAGATTTGACTGAAATAACTGCATCACTATGATAATTTAGAATCTTATATTTTTGCGCACTTTGTACGTTGTAAATTGTTACATATTAAGGACACATCATTTCTATTTTAAATTGGTGTAATGCAAAAATACGTTTCTAGAATCCTGGTCATTAAAAGTCAGCTTCTGCTTTTTAATTGAGGAGCAGAAAATTAGATTTTTGCTTGGGTAAATATTATAAGCAGGAATCACATAGTGACAGGTTTTTAGCGTTTGTGAACGTAGCCCTTACTACTCAACGTTTTCCTAACCTAAACTACCCATCGCTAACTCTTCATTAAGCACATCCTTAGTATTGATTTCTGTTATTGAGCTATCTTTCCAATAGATAACAGTTTGGGCTATGAGTGGAAAGGCCAAGAAACATACGTAATATGTCGAGTGTATCTTAATGTTAAAAATATGGAATGATCGTGGCCTTTCGTTAAACTGTTTTACCTCCTTCTATATAAGTATATTCCCTATGTGGCATGGCTTAGGATTCCTGAAGGACCTTGACTCCTGACACAAATATCGGTTAATTCCGATGCCATTTTAGATGGCTCTCATCGTGGATTCTGGTGGTGGCTCTCTCTCGTTACCGCTTGCCCTCCTCGATGTGTGGTCCCTCCAAAGTGTCCGTCTGTTACCTTGCACGCAATATACGACCTCCCCTGGCTCTCCCTTTTACTTCTCAAAAACACCACATTCCTCCACCTCCGCCCCACCCTTCCTCACTCCCGAAACGCCATCTCCTCCACTTTTATGACGAACGCCGTTAACGATGCACCCGAAAACCATTCTCCCTACACCCATAACCCCTTTTCACCCACTCCCTCCCTGCTCCCCTAAATATCCCGCACCCCCTTCCCACTCCTGTCCGTCCAGTCCCGCGTCACTCAGCAGCGTGGCTCCTCCAAAGCTCATTATTCCCCATCGCTCCCATCCCTCCCGTTTCAGCTCCATTCCGGCGACACATTCTTACCCTCTGCTCTTCTCCTATTCTCTTTTTTCCTTTCCTCGTCCGTATTCTGAAAACATCCACCTATCTTCTCATAGGCTTGAATTCTTCCGAAGAAAATGGGTTTTTTATTATTGTCGCTCGAAAACTGGAGAATAATACGATCTTTTCATTTTTCGATCCTTAATTCTATTTTAAAGAAGAGAAAAAAAGATGAATTGGGGAAAAAGTACAGGTGAATGCGACTCAAGAAAATTAAGTTACGAGGTCCAGTAGAATTACTTTGGCATACTGAAGAAAAAAGATCGTATACCTTTATGTTTACCTTTCAGTATTATTTTTTTCATCGTAAGATTATTGTTAACGGTGGACGATTAAAGTGTAGAAAAGTGTTTTTGAAATCAATAGGTGTAAGATTTTAAATTATTTTGGCTTAGCCACTGAGTTGTGATTGTTGCATTAAATGTTTGTATTTATACGAGCATTTTATGCAGACATTTTATTATGTATTATGTGCGAATAGGTTTTCGATAAATTCTTCATTAATTCTAAATTCACTCAAAAACTATAATCTCCGGAAAGAGACCGAATTTGCAAGGCTGTGAAATTACCAAACGTGGCTCATAAATGGATTCATCTTACGCAATACTTCATGGCATGACGGCAATTGTGCAGCCATTTCATTTAAATACATCGTCACGAATGTGCAAAAATCGTAACGAAGTGCCTGACAAATGCCCAAATATATCTTTATATCCTAGTGACATGACACATACGTAATGAACCAAGTATTTTCTTGTCGAAGAGATGTATATTTAAGCAAAATTTTACATAATTATAAGGTAAACCATGATTTTTATATCTTGTCCACCTTTGATGATGTAATTGACTTATTGCTGTCTGTAGTCAAGTACTATTTTATTTAAATTTGGAATCTCACGGTGTTAATTAAAATTTGAAATAGTTTAGTGTCATCAACTTATTACTAATTTGACTTTCTAAAACTTATTTCTGGCGTGTAAAAGATTAAAAATTGATTTAGAATTTATTTTTGGTCAAAAGTAATTAGTTTTTCTCTCAGAATAGGATAAAAAAGAAAAACTATATTTAGAAGTTTATTGAGAGCAAATCACAAATTTCATCATAATGAGGAATCAATAAAACAGATGTGGAATATAGGCTTGAGGTTTTTGTGGTTTGGTTTTAGTTTTTTGTTGAGGCATCTGTGTTTTTGGTTTGATCTCCCATTAAGGATCTCAGCATCGAATTAGGTAGATATTGGTATTTTTCCCGTTGGAGTAGAAAGTTTTTCGTTTTGTTATTTGCTATAAAAGAAAAGGTAAGTTCTACTTTTATAAAATGATTGTTTTTATCAAATTTTGTTATCATCAATTCGTGTTTCTGGATAATTAAAGTATAACATTATTTTAGACTTTTTTTAGTGATAAGTTGTAACTCCATTGAATGAATCGCAAGGTTATCAAATTCTATTAATAAAAGTTGTATTGCACTAAAAGTTTTGCTCATGTCAAGTTGTTAGCCCGTGATGTACTTTTATAAAGAATCTAAAGGTCCACTTATGGATACTGTGAAAATCCGTTAGGTATTTATTTGAGTAATACATCAGTTTAGGTGTGGAATGAATACATTTGTCCCAATAAATCCATTTAAAATTTTCAGCATTTTTTAAGTAAATTTTTCTACTCATCAGTTTATTATTTTTTTAATTACTCGTATTTACCTTCAGCAGCAAACCATTTGAAGACAATATTTTGCAGGCTACATTTTCCATCCAAAGCGTACATTGAAGGAAGTAAGTTGAGCGTGAGGGTCTGTGATCTTTAATTAAGCTGAATTGTTTTTGGAGTATTTGGAAATAAAGTTATAATTGTATCTGTTACTTCGGGTGTGTTAAAATTTTAGATTACCCCTTATGTACCTTTATTATGCGCTGGGTAATTAGAAATATATCAAAATTCAAGAAATGATGTACATGGAGAGACTAAATTCTAAACACCATTGTAAGGGGAATGCATGTTTGAGGTTTAAGTTTTTAAGCTTTATATTTTTGCTTGACGCACCGGTGTTTTGGCTTCATCTCCCATGAAGAACAGCAGAATGGAATTAGATTTGTATTGACATTATCCTCTCTGGGATATAAAGTTTTTATCGGTTTGTACTAGCTGGAAAAGTAATTCATTCGTAGTTCAGTCAGTTTTGGAAAAGTCAGTGTACATTCTTACACATCCATATGGAAATGGATCGCAATATTTTTTCAACTCATTAGCGTATTCTACCTACTTTGACGACAGGTTTTGGACGGCCCCTATCGACTATTTATTTCTAAGTATCGTGATAACTTCCTATTTCTTCATTTATATCCTGGAAACTTCTGCTTGCCTTCATGCTTTCTTAAAACTTATTCTCTTAATTCCTATACCCTGTTCTCCCTTCTATTATGACCCTCAATATTCCCCTATCGTCCAATATTCACTCCACTCACTTGCGGACTTTTTCGGATTTCTTTCAGTCACATCCTCTCTCTGCCCGCTCTATTAAAGAATTCGGCGATTTTCCTTACGCTCTGTCCAACTTATTTTATTCATTCTCCGCCACGCCTATTTCTTGAAACCCTCCAATCTACGCTCATCCTTTGGTCTCAAAAACTAGGATTCACATCCACACAGCGTTATGCTCCATATTTATATCGTAGCTAATATTTTCTTCACATCTTTACTCAGTAATTCTGACATAAATTTTCATCTTGCAAATGCCTCTTGCTAACGTATTTATGTTCATAGTGTCCTCATTACAATATTACTTGTTCTAAGGAACACAGCTTAATTAAATTAGCAGCTCCATCAACATGAGCTGATCCACCTATTTCAGTTTATTCCCTCATTTTTTATGATTAACTTGGCTTTACCTCTTCTCAAAAATGACATTAATTTTATAATTAACTTTTGGTTAATCCTTATCCCGTATTTCTCGCATAACTTCTGTGAAGCACTCAAAATGAATAAAATTCCTTGGCTGCTCAACTCACTATTTTTGGATCATCAGAAATCCTATCTGGCTTAATCGTTTCGCTGCCCATTTTTATTCCCAGCTCCAGCCCTTCCCATGCTATCCTTAACATTTCCTCAGCATTTATGTTGAAAAGCATATGCGGTAACGGGTAGCAATTTCTCACTCCCCCTGCCATCACTGCATATCCCAATTCTCTTTCTGCTATCATTACCTTTGCCTTCTAATTCATGAACAATTGTCGAGTAGGTTACCTGTCCCTCCCGAAGTGATTTCCCGCAGTCCACCCCCATATTCCGCAATATATCTATTTGCTTTGCCGCCTCCACTCGCTCAATGGT
This sequence comes from Hetaerina americana, assembly GCF_022747635.1. Taxonomy (NCBI): domain Eukaryota; kingdom Metazoa; phylum Arthropoda; class Insecta; order Odonata; family Calopterygidae; genus Hetaerina; species Hetaerina americana. The sequence continues at coordinate 99,511,548 of NW_027286874.1, read as the reverse complement.
CTTCTCAAAATCCACGAGGTACAAAAAAGCATTCTGATTACATTTGATGTTCCTCGTTTCATCACAGCAATGCTATTACGCTTCCTGTCGAATTCCAGAAGTCAAACTGATCTTCCCCTATTTAATTGTTTGCACTATTTTTTCCATTCAATTAGCCAAATTCAACTTTTGCAAAGTCAGCAAATTTACAAGGACAACATTTTAAGGATGAAATTTTTTTTATTATTTTTTCAAATAATTACATCACAGAGGGTACAGTGTGGGGACTGTAAGCGAAATACACCTTCATTACGCAAGACGTGCTGAGAATCTTCATATGTTATTTTCACTACTTAGAGACTGGGAAAAATTTATTACCGCTAATTTTTTTCTTGCAACGTAATTTTCCCAATTAGAATATAATTTTATCTTCACTAAAGTCACCTAATGTCACCCTACTTCCACGAAGTGATTTCCCGCAGTCCACATTGGGAATCGAATCGAACAGGGAATGAATTGCGAGTTGTACCCAAGGTTTAATGCCTATGGAATGGTATTAAGTCCCCATTGATGGAGAATCCTAGCATAGATTGAATAATCTTCACGTTAGTGTAATATGCAGAGCCATAATCACAATTAACAAAATCAATGTTTATCCTTGGAGAAATTAGAATGTTTTAGTTTTGTCGGAGTTATGAGATATTTGATCATTGGTATTTGCCACTGTCAAAAATCTAATTTGTGATAGCCCCAAGCTAAAGTTTTATGATGAAAAAAATATTGATAAGTTGCTATTTGTTAGATGAATAAAAATCCACCATGACGCACATGTTTTGTCAAGAAACAGACCTTGATAAGGGTCACTTTCACACGGGACGATAAACTCAGTGGCCACTTATAAGTGTTTGATTAGAGCTGGCTATAATCGAAACTGGGTTTTTTATCTTTCATTCAGTGTTGATGAGTATGTTATTGTGCTTATTGTGTAAGGATATTTACTATGACCAATTTAAATGTGTGTACCGGTAGTACTTAAAATAGTTACATATTATATCAACACGATGACAGAACAATGGTATGTGGTTAGTAATTTCGTTGAATGGAGTTTGATCAGTGACAGGAAAAAGAAATTGGTTTCTAGACCCCTAGCATGTGGTAATATAAAGACGTAATATGGTATTATATTAATTTTCATGTTTTAAATCATTGGTTCTTGCAATTTAAGTTATTCAAAAGAATATGTTTGAAGCAGTTTATTTCTATGTCTTACCAAACTATTATAGACCGTGAAAATTAAAAAATCTTTCCATCACTACGTAAACTGTAGTTGATAGACCAATTGTGTCTCTACCTCGCTTACAGATAATGTATCAATAGCCATGTTCCTGTACAAGACGAGAGTGCTGCTGCTACTCATTAGATAGATTCCATATTCCATGAAATACGGAAAATATTAAAGCTCAAAAAAAGCCGTTAAAATGTTCTATATTTATGTTTTAAAATAGTTTTCGGTACGTCCTTTGATAATGGATCATGATAAGGACCTTAAAGACTCCTTCATCGTTCGTATTTCAACGTGCGCGGAAGATAGGGTTTTTTTGGTCAGCACATGGGATTATTTGTGTAGTACTAGCTTTAGGGGAGGCGACCAGCTAAGGTCATTGGCGCCATTTGTATTGATTGGGAAAGGAGGAAGGGTGGAGAGAAACCCAGTGTTGGCGTTACCCTACTCTTAACGAAAAGCTCCAAGGGATCCGCAGTTTCATGTCCCATCTGACGGACGGCGTACTCCAAGTGCTCTCCACAAAGCACCTCAAGTGGGGATCGGGATACCAGTGAAAAATATCTGCTCTTTCCGGGATTCGAACCCGGGATTCTCGGTGAGAAGCTAGTACATTAGTACCGCACCATCCCGATCCCTAATTCGAGAGAATATTCATCAGATTAATATCTGCAAATTTACGGTATACAGAAGGATGAAACATGAAATAAATCTTTAAGCACATAAAAAGATTGTAACGAACGATTAGAAGCCGAATGTTAGCCTGATTTATTAGCAATTATCATGGATATCCAGTTAAAAAAATGAAAACAAATTTTTTTCAGTAAGAGAGATTGAGAAATAAAACTGAAAAGACTTCCTCGAGCGAGACTGAAAATTATGGAAAGACAAGTTTAGAGCCGGAATAACTATATTAGTGGTTAATTTTGCCGTAGGTCACACTAGGTGAGGTACAAATTAGGATCGCTTCTTGTTCAAATCCAGGACGTTAAAGGCTTTAGGTTTCTTAATTTTACCTCCTTCGATTTCGCCATAATAGTAATATCGCTCGTTAGCTTGAGTTGAATTGAGTACTAACTTCTTTTACTTTTCTCGCTTGGCACAAATTACCTCGGTTACTGCCGCCTCTCCATCACAATGGAAATGACCACTCAAGTTTTTATATAAACAAGAATGTCTCCTTTTTTTCAACAAATGGAGATTCCGGAGCAATTATCAGAGCATTTATTGGCACATTCACGCTGATTTAAGGGGCCCACGTCGACGTGTCCCCGACCATACCCAATGGACCACAAGTTGAACATTTTTGTCCGCTCTGCTTAAAATGGAGAAATTTATAAGCGCTTCTGAATCCCCATTGTCAATTTTTAATGCACTATAACTGACTTCAGAACTTTTCTTTTTAAGCCAACAGACGACGCTTACAGAATGTTTCTATACCTCCCCTCATTATCCCTATGCTCACATTATCTTCCTCTTATTGCTCATTCTCAACTTCTTATTTTGGCGTCGAGTGGAATTTTTATTTCAACGCTCAAACTGCCCACCCTACGAATACTTCCCTCTTCTTTACGTTTCCCCATTCGAGTGATGGTTGCTTACTTTTACTTCTCCCTCAACCCCTTAAGATCCGGTACTGCTCTTCCTTTCTTACCTTTCCTGAACATCAATCGACCATGGGTCGTTTGACACCTCCCACTTTACCAGTCCTTAACGGCTCTTAACCGCCGATTGCTTATGAGGAACCCTTTGTGCCCCAGCTCGCAAACGTGAATTCCCCCTCTTGAAAAGCACTTCACATTCAAAGTATGCCTGATGACCTTGCGTAAAGCACCTCCCTAAAAACCACGAAATTCCGTACTATCTCACTTGACTAGTTTCTCTCTCTTTTGGTGACTTTATTTCCTTCCTTTCTCTTCTTCGTCCATCACCGATCAGCTCCAAAAGCCACTGCAGCCGTCAGTCCTTCGTGAACGCTGTTGCAAGCCGGTCATTGAATAAAGAGAAAAAACACAGTAGTTAGTGTAAGGTGTGTCTATTTTTCTTTGGAATTATCAAGGTTTTTTTGGCATCAATTTTTTATCTCTGTAAACTGAGTGTCGTTTTTCGCCTTGGTTTTCTCGGACATTCCTAATTATATTTTTCAAAGGAAAAGTGCCCAGTTGAAGTCTACACAGAGTGAATGGCGTATGATTCTGCTGAAACAATTTGGATTACGTAGTTTAGAAGGTAAGTTAAGCTTAAAGAATAGCCTAATTGTATAAGGAAAATGTTTTTCCTTTCGTACGTAGGTGAAGAGAAGTTTTTTTATTATCGACTTATGCCTTAAGAATAATTAACCGTCAACTAAATCTTAACCGATGGTGTTATTGTATTTTTCTACATGAAAACCCTCTGGTGATTGTGTGGGGTATATTAATTAATTGTGGTGTGAAAAATATTTTCTTTCAGAGACTGGAAATTTAGAATAGTTCCGATAATCTCCAAGGTGGGCGGCGGAGTTTGTAGCATTTGGCTGGTTTACAATATTTCATCATCTTTATATTAACTCCATTCTTGAATTAATTTACTATTATTTAGAAGTCAAAAACCTTATTCTTGAACTAATAAAATTGATTTAGCTTTTTTGTACGCACGAAGGAAACATTTTTGGCACAACAAATGTCCTTGCATTTCAGAAGAAATATAAATCTCGAATTTTTTATTTGAAGTTATTTTAAGCAATTAAGAATTTATGGAGAAAGTTAGAAATTCATGGTTTCAATTAAAAGTTGCTCTATATTTTAATTGCAATTCTAATTTATTAGCTTTTAGTATTTAGTTTCTCTTTATAAAATCGTGCTGATGCCCAGATTGTACTCTTTCCCGGCGGACGTTGAGCCTTATGAATCTACTGCTAATTTGATGGTTCGTGTTAATAACAACAGTGTAATAAGAGCCATTGGAATTCAATTGGTTAAAGAGGAAATTACCTTAAGGCTTTTGGTTGGTATAGTATGTATACTTCGTATTCAAAATATTTACTAATCGTATTCATCGGGACTAAATCAGAAGTTGTAATCTTGTAGCTTAATATTTGTGAATTTATTCCGATTACGAGAGATTTATTAAACAACTCTCCGTTTTTATTGTGGTTTTTTAACGATTACTATATCTATATTTTCAATATTTATTTGTTTTTACACAGTTATCCTGATAGAATTGTTTCAAATAGGAAGGATTTCAGTTTACGGTAGATGTTGAACATGAATAATTGGAACGACATGCCCATACAATAAAGCGATAAAGCTCTAATTTTGAAATACTGAAATAATTGTAATATTACGTAATTATTAATGCATATGTTGTTTTTCCTTTACTTTTTTCTTCCTCCCGCATTTGCCTAAGAGTTCAATTAATCGCCTGTGCTTAAATATTTCAGCATCATGTACATTGTACATTGTACACTTCAAGGAAAATTAAATTGTCTTAGCTGAAATACAATCTATCGCAATGCATCGGATTTACGTTCTTAAGTCGGCTTATCTTTTAATTTGCCACATTTTTCTGTGCACATACAGTAAAAATTTAACGGAGGACAATTTTGGATCTCAATCTGTCAGAGTACGTTACCGTGGTATTTGATCTTACTTGAACTGATTTCTGTGAAACAGCTCTTTTGCAAGAGATACCCGATGTCGATAATGATCGCAGCTCAGATATTGTATTTACCTTCCATCAATTGTAGCCTATTGATTGAAAAATGAAATCCATCCAGATACTCGTTCCACCTTCGTCTCCCCCGTTCTGGCGTCCATCTTACAGCTTTTTCTTTGCGGCTTTACTCGAGAGATGTGAAGTGGAGATCAATGCTCCGATAGAACCGAAAGAGGAATCTTCTCTTTTTTTATAATTTCTTTTTAGAGCAGGTCGCGTGTTCTCCATTCTCTTTTTTATCATCCCCATTGTAATTTCACTGTCATTTCCCCCAACTCAGCTGTAATTCCCAATGACCCTTGGTATCTTTCAGTCTACCACAGTTTATGAGATTCGACCAATCAACCGAACCCATTCTAGGTCACAAAGATAAGCTTCCGAAAAAAGTCAAGAGTGATATATAGCCGTGGAGAAGACGGATTCAAAGGAGTGATACAATGAAAAAAATGTAGTGGTGGATCCGTCTTACCCAAATTTCGTTCTCTTCTAGGCATCACCTAACACTTTAATTCAACAAATAATCAATCTCACAGCGCTCGATTAAGTTGGAACTAATTGTTGTGCCTTCATGTTTACGTAAGAGTAGTGTATTTTATGATTACATGGCAGTATGTTATTATCAGGTTCTATATCTGAGTTTTTCTAATGATTTTAGTGCAGTACTGTGTTTTGATAACGTCGTCCTATAGATACGCTTATCATGCTGTAAAATTTTGAACTTTTGTCTTCCACTAGGCTCTTGTTTTCACGAAATCTGTTTCTAAACCAGTCCTTGGGATTAATTGAGTCCAAGTTTGGATTGAGGTTCAATGACCCCAAGGAACAACATTATATCTGCATTGGAGAAATGGAATTTCAATTATATATTAATGTATATTTTGTACATTTTGGAACCGAATGTATCTAAAGTCATTATTTGTTTTTTCTTTGGCTGATGTGGCTCGCTAATGATTTCACTAGTAATCCTTGATGGAAAATTTCAAATTTGTTTTTCTAATAATGACGAACTTCCACTATATCTCGCCTGAATCAGTGGAATAAATCATTGAGAATAATGCAACAATTTCAGAGCGTAAAAATCATTCGCCTTGACTGGGACTCGAACCCAGATCCCTCAATATCCGGTCGAGTGCTTTAGCCACTTAAGCTACCGAGGCGTCCTCTTAAACTCTGAAATTTTGGGGCTTTTAAAGGAACTAGATGTTATGACGAAATACCGTACATACAATGTCACATGCATTCGTAGTCGTGCGCGAGGCGCCACTGTCCACGAGGTTAAAAGCCAACTTTAAACACGTATGGTGTTTTCCCTTTGACAAATTCCAAAGAAACTGCGGGAGATGCCGCAACAGTAACTTTTAACGGAGTCATCCGCTAATGTGCATTTTAATGCAACAATTTCAGAGCGTAAAAATCATTCGCCTTGACTGGGACTCGAACCCAGATCCCTCAATATCCGGTCGAGTGCTTTAGCCACTTAAGCTACCGAGGCGTCCTCTTAAACTCTGAAATTTTGGGGCTTTTAAAGGAACTAGATGTTATGACGAAATACCGTACATACAATGTCACATGCATTCGTAGTCGTGCGCGAGGCGCCACTGTCCACGAGCCACCACAAATCATTGAGGGTTTCATATGTATGTATTTAGTGACACATGTTAGATTTGTATGATATTTCCTCTGGTGTTGTACGCCTTAAGTTACTCTGATTCGTCATGCGTAATATGCAGTACTAGAATTTAATCTAAAGTCATATCATCTCAATCATCAGTGAGCATTTTCTTGTCTTTTTGATTACATTTAGCATAAAAAAGTTGGGCATATGTAGTATATAGTAAATACTGCAATGATATCGATTTGTAAGAGGTATATATTCAGCCTTTTTCATTAATGCTAAGAGCAGAAACTATTAATAATATTTGCATATATTTTGACCATTAATTTTCACTCATACTTTTATTTAATTTGAAACTATTACAAGAATTACTGTGTACTTTTGTGCTTCCTCCTTGTATTTTTCTGTTTGTTTTCAATGCCACATATCCTCGGATATATGATATGCATTTTATTTCTAAATCTATGGCTTTTTAATGATGAGACCAAATGAATCACTTTGGCTGTCTTATAAAATATTAAATATGTTTACGGTCGGTAATGGTTGCTTGCAGAGTTTTTTACGCATGTTATAAAGGAGTCCTTCAGAGTAAATTATTCCTGTTAGAAATCTAGTTTTAGCCAATACTTAGCCTTGAAATATTTAATTCGGATGAGAATTTTAATGATCTTTGCCTTGTTGAGTGTTGTTTTTAAAGGTTATTTCATTTTTTAACGTGTTGAAACTTTTATGAATACGTTTTTCCTTAAAAAGATAAGTATGATGATTACAACTACTTAATGTTGGTGCCATTTTTGATTAAATAAATATCAAAACGAGTGCACTAAAATAATTAGATTGGCAACCTCTGGAATGCTAGAAATGAACGATGCTCTTGGATTGTATGTAGCATCAATAGAGTTAGAATTATCCGAACCAGTTTAGTGAGGAATTACTATAAGTAGAAATATGTGATTCTGGGTACAAATTTACATAGATATCTCCTTTGGTCACCGTTTATAAAACTATTGAATTACAATAGATGTCATGTCTTGTGGGTTAAAATTACCGTATCTTACCGAGAAACTCATTTCGAAAGGAAAGAGGGTAATTATTGAGCTCTCCACTACTTCTCTGCTCAGCTTATCTTAGCTGCAATTTAACTAATTTCCGTGTCCAAAAATTGAAAGTAATTGTGACTATTTATCATTGCACGTTACAAACCAAATAGGTGAATTCTGCATTCTCGGGTTTCACCGCGTCGTTGTTTGACGACGACGTTGTTTGATTTCAAACCACCGCCGCGAAAACCTACGCAGCCAAACCAAAAAGGTTTTTTCCCGATTTTAGAATAGCAATAAATTCCCACATATATTATGACATGAAAATAATCATTTTCCAATTCATCTCTATACATTTTTTCTCTCAAATTGAACGGAAGACGTTGCAGAGAATTTTTCTTTAATATAGTAGATTATTATCTATAATTAAGGGAAAAGAAATATCCAGGTCTCTTGCTTCATTATTCAAGGATATATTACTGATAATTTTACTTTTTATTTTGAAACATCCTACGCCAAATTGATATATGGATATACTTATCGGCTAAAAAATCACTATTTTTAGTCCTAACACCTGATAAAGCCAGTGAATATTTGCAAAATTGATCTTAATGAAGCTTAAATATCCCACATCATGCCAGAACTATGTAAGAACTTTATTATTAACATAGTAAGCATTTTCATGAAGTAACTATTTGCTTTTAGGAAAGAAGTAATGAACATATGCCTTAAATATTAATATCACTCCAGCGAGTTTGTTAGTTCAGCAATAAGTTTTTTAATTGGGTCTATGGCCAACCGAATGTTATGTTCCAAATGCAATATTCGAAATGCGTTCCATATAAGATTTACTATAAGGTCTGATTCTACCTTATGTCGTTCTAAGGTTTCTGTCATCTGGTGTTAGACGCGGTTTACGCTGGAGCACATGCCGTTTTGTAAATTATCGAAGTGACGGGAGCTTGAATCGTATATTAGGCGTAATGATCAAATGAAATTTTTAAAAATTTGTCGGCAATTCATTCTTATAGAAAAATCCGCACAAGCTGCCACCACGTAATCCGCTCCGAGTTCTCCCCCTCCCTTATGTCCACGTTCCTCCCTTCTCCCTTATTATCACCCTCCCCCACCTCTCTACCGCTCAGCCTATCCCATTGTGCCCATCTGCCCCCCGGCGTCCGCATCCCTCTAATCCAAGGATCCCGCGACCAATCCCGTGGACTCGATAACCGCTACGCTTCGCATCTGCGCTCTCCGTGGGACGCCGAACTCCGCTCCCTCTCCCGCCCCCATCGCTTCCCGACCTCTATGCTCCTTCAACCCTCGCCCCCCTCCTTTCTCTTGACCTCTTACCGTTTTCTCCTTCGTCCACACACACCATATCCTATGCCGCCCTCGTTTCCACCTTTCCTCATTTCCCCCTCGGAGCCGTAAACGTCGTTGCCTTGCATATCCAAGAAAACCGTAAATTATACAGAGCGGAGGGGTGTGAGAGATAGCCAATTGGGACCACGGTTCCCTCTTTTTTAATAAATATTAATCCTCTCATTCCTTGCGTCTCCAAGGGGGAGGGGAGTTGGAAGGGGTGTCCAACTTCCATATGCTATTGGTATGACGCTGCTCGGTGCAGTCGTCTGGTCGAGGACTATCTTTGTGCCACCAAAAAATATAATAATAACAATTCCTGATAAGTATTTGAAAAACGATCTTTGAATACGAAATCTAGAGATAGTTTTATCATTTTTATCATACTTATTGATAAAACCTTAATTAGTCTGATATAAATTCATATGCTGATTAGGTTTATAATCAGCTGTTTCTCCCCAAACATTTTATCTTAGATTTTATTTATTGGTTAAAACCCGATTCTTCGATAAAAAATTATCCGAGGTATAATATATAATTCGTATAATAATTTTTACAAGAAATTATTGAAAAAAATCTTGCCATGGAAGGTAAATTTCTAATCAAATATTGCTATTTTAATCTGAATATTTTGTTTCTGGCATAAGTTATTTTTTGACTCAGGTCATCCGTAGGTGTGCAACACAGCTAATAAAGAGCGAATGAGACGCCAGCAATGCCAGGGACCGAGTTAGACTCAGTTGTACTCAATGATAAAGAAATATTTAGACAGTTGGTTCACTTGATCATCTAGTTGTATTATTATTGATAAGGTAATTTTTCCATTCTAGATGATTATATTTGAATCACACAATCAAATAGTCACAATTTTTTAATGTGAACAATTATAATGAGCGAAACTGATTAATCATTGGCATGTCAACAATTTAAATTAATTTAAATTAATTTCATTTAAAATTATAGAATTTAATTAAATTTTTAAAGTTAGTAAATCCATTTTTGAGTGTTGATGTTGGGCATTTCATTTAACTGAGAATGGTTGGCGCAGACTAGAATAATATTTTATTTCCATATCAATGAAGTAACATCTTTAAATGGTAAAACATGTTATTTTCTGATGAGATGCCCGAAATGGAAAAAAGAGAAACTAGGAAAGGATATCAGAGGATTAAGCGAAAAGGGCACCCCAGACTAATTGCAGATCAAGGCAGGTTTAATTTAATTCGAAGTACAGAGCATTGCTGTGAGGAGGAATACGGTCTTAAGCGCAAAGATGAAGACACTTTTAATCCTATTGTGGCAGTTTGCTCTGTTTAGATAATTCATCCTTCGTAAGAGGAAAATATGCGAAATGTCAAGGAGAAAATTATTTTAAATATCAATCAGAAACCAACCAAAATTGATAAGATAATATAGTTCATTTAAATTGATCTGTATGCTCTAATGCGACGCGATGCTGTAAGTAAACATTCAGGAACTGAGTTTGGAAGAGAAGTATTGCCAGTCCTAAATGAAATTCCGTCACTTACCGTGAGTTTCCCTGGCCAGAGATATAAATGGGTGTTGCCAGTCATCCTAGGGTAAAAGCTGAAAATAAAACAGAATAACTTCGACGTCACGAATAGTTGGTTTGTACACTTTTGCTATATTATACGGGGATCACTGAGGACGCTACACACTCACTGAAAGTCTAAATGAAACTGAAGAGATGCTCAAGAGGAGGTATATGGTAGGTTGGATGGGAGCAGGTGAGACATTCACTTTCCCTCTCTCATTGGATGCTGTAGGAGGACGGAAAAAGGGTTGCTCGCATGACCTTGTCGACACAATGAAGAGGAAGTGAAAACGCTTCTCAAGAATGCGCCCGCATGGATAAGTGCTCATTTTTACTGTCTCGAGTAGTTTGGAAACATTGGCGTTCCGCCGCTGCGCCGTCGTGGTCGTGGAAGAAAGGAAGGGTGGTGGGCCAGCGAGCGTGCAGAGAACGAAGGAATGGCATGACAATGACGAAAGCTGGATGGCGGGAGTGAATACGACTTACTTTGACCCCGTGTCCTTGCGAGCAGCGATTCGGGATGGTCCTCCGTTTTTTCCTTCGGCAACTCGCCCGCCCGCTCATACCTCCACGCATGCTGCCTTTGGTCCGGTGTGTTTTCTCACGCCGAGACAAAAGTTTAAGATAACGAAAAGACGCCCTTCTAGCGATTTCTAAAGCAGTTTTAATTGTTAATTTTATCTTAAGTCTTTTCCTGTCTTGTACTTCTCCATGTTAATCTTTTATTGGGGCATTTGTAGGAATTACCTACTTTCCAGCAATGAAATATCCAACAAAACAATTTGCAATTTCCAACGACAAACACGATTAACCCGGCGGGTACCCTATTTTTTAGGTTTCTCTTGGGGAAGTTACCCCAAAAGTGGCAAACCAGGTTTCAGCCATCGTTTTAAAGGTATATTTGAACGTAATAATGCTAATCGATGAGCACGCATCTTTACAGAAATTTAGAGGTTCACTAACTATATCATCTATCACGCCTTAATAGAAAGTGTAATACACTGCTTTTGTGGGTAATCCCGGTGGAGAGTGGAATTTTTATTTTAGGTGATGATTTATCACACTAATTATGAACCTCTACAATATATCATAACAATTATCTCATTTTTATAAATGGGTGGCTAAAATCGTTACTAGTGATACACATAGTCACCCTGTGTAAATCGTGGGAGTTCAGGTTATTTTTCTCGAAGTTATATGATCCCGGAGAGTTTTCCACAGACTTTTTTCCGTGGCATTTATTTTACCGCTAAGGTTGAATTTAAAAGAAAGTCATGGGACTACTACGTCTTTGGTAATTTAGTATTATTGCTGCCTAATTTAGGATAAACTTATCTTATTTAGTCAATCCCTTACACATATACAATTTCTGAAATACCACTTAGGGAGGAATCATTCTATAATAACAATTTTTATTCATCTCATGATTTTTCATAATGCAGAAATGAAATTTCGTCTGAGCCTTTGATCAAATTTTTAAATTATTAAGACACACGAGCAATTGGGAATGGTGAAGTAGAATTTGACGGTTAGGCATATATTCCACCATGACTTTAAGCCTCATGACGATGTTTAATGTGCGTATTCGGTTTTTCGCTCTGGCGTTCACCGAACTCTTCTTCCCGTGCGGTGCGGGTACGTGCGTCCCCGTTAGTGTAGAGGGACGGTGGACTCGCTGCCATATAGTGCCGCCGTAAACCCGCTCACTATCAAGCGTTTCCTCCTTCCGCATCTACTTCTCGGCATCTTTCCCGTCGCTGGCACCCCTCCCCCATCCGCCTTACCCTCCTTGAGAGGAGGAGTTGGTTGGCGTACGTGGAGCCATCAAAGGGGCTCCATTTAAGAGAGACCTCCTCTCCTCTACTTCCCTCTCCTCCCCTTTTCCTCTCTTCCCCCTACCACCTCCGTACTCTCCATCTCCCAATATTCTCCAAGGAACCCTTTACGACCTGCTCGCGCGGAAACCCCTTAAGGCTTCTCACGTCCATTCCCACTCATCTCCCTCCATCCATTTTCCTTCTCTCCTACGCTTTGCTTCTCCAACTCCCTTAGCTTGCCACTGAATTCCTTTCGTTTATACCCACTTTCGTGCGCGTGCGTTCGGGGAAACTCGAGAAACAATGAGGCCCTTGAAATATATTCACCGGCACTTCTATTAATTTCTTAGGAATATAGAAGTAGTTAAGGAGGGGAGAGAATGGAAAAGGAAATTCGAAAAGGTTATTTATGACTTTTTAGGTGTTGTCATCGATCGTTAATCATCCGTACCCAGATGCTGTTAGGGAACAAATAGGAGTGGGCGATGTGTTAGACTCGGCATACCTCTTCTAGCAATATTTCGTCTTTTTCCGCATACTCCATTGTAGAAGACCCTGCAAATAGAATGTATGGGTTTACATTAATGCGATTTAATGCATCTTTTGTTACAGGTTCAGTTTACGAGCCCTTAGGTAATCTGATAACCTTGTATACCATCGGAAATATTCTCTTAATTTTCAAGTACTCATAATTATTGAGTATAAATGAATGTGTTGGCATTTTTTCAGAAGTTTTCGTCCAACTTATATTGGAAATAGCTTAAGCAAAGGTATCAAATCTTTGGTAACAAAATAATTCCAAGTATTAGAAGAGGTTTTAGCGGTGTCGAAAGCAAAATAAGTAAACATGGATTACCTTTTATGATATTGTGATTGGCAAACCAGAAGCGGAACTACTACTCTCTCGGGTAAAATGTTTTTCATGTTATTATGTGAGCGTCTTATGATAACTCTTTTATGAGCCAGTTAAATAAATACACACGACTTACTTATTGATTAAACAAGAAATATTATATTCTAAATTGGTTTGAAGGACAAAGAATACTTTATCTAAGGTTTAGTAATCTAAGACAAAAAATGGAAGAAAAGTTTATCAGCTCAAGAGAGAACTGAAAGGAACATAAAAACGCCATTACATTGACGCTCAGTGTAAATGTATTGGAATTGTCTCGCATTCAACATCACTCATGTCATCAACGCCATTTCACATGAAGACTGTTTACTCTTGAAGTGATATATTTATCTTTGATTTTCAACGTATTCATTCCTTCCGTTTGTTTTAATGTCTGTGGTCTACCGTTGAGTACACTTTCCCACCTTATCATAGATAATGTTACTTTGTGATAGCCTGGATATAATGTTTGAATTTTATTCTTTCAGTAATTTTCCGGAATACCCAATAAATTATTCGACACGTTTTCATTTAATAATATTATGTTTAACCATTTTATTATAGTCCAAGACGAAGCTAATAACAATTTAGTAATTAAATAAAGTTATTATTATGTAACGGATTCATAATTTAAACAAATTTTAATTTATTTTTATCAGGAGCAAGTCGAGTTAATGCGTTTTAGTAGTGCTTTATAATTTATTTCCTTCTCACAATCACTTTTTTCATTCAAGGTATTTTCATAATAAGGTAGGATTGGGACGATTTCTAAAGACGTACCTATGCATCACGATAACTTTCTCATGTTTGTCCTACATTATCTTTTTTATTTCTTCTTACCCTCTTCCTCCAACTACCCCTCTAACCCAATATTCTCCGTATTATGGCCTTTATCATTCCACTACCTTTCAATATTTACTTCGCTCACTTGCTCTGGCTTGTTCAGATTTCTTTCAATTTGATTCTCTCTTCGCCCGCCCTATTCAGAACTTTCACGTTTGTTCTTACCCTTATTATTTCTAACTTTTTTCTGCATTGTCCGTCACACCTTCATCTAGAAAGCCTTCAATCTACGCTTATCCACTTTCCTCAAAGACCAGACCACACATCCATCCGAACGTAGCGCTACGCTCCATATTCGTGTTTTTACTAAGCTGACCTTCCACTAAGCTGTATACGGCTTGTAAAATTTACGCATCAGGATGGTGGGGGCAGCCCCATTCCCTGTGACGCTTCCAACCTCTCGGAAATATGTATATGGAACCTAAAAATCACACAGCTTGGGTGAAGCTGAAGTTTCTGAGGAAGGAAGAGGAGGCTGAGATATATTTTGTTGTAACAGATAAACAGTTAAAAGGAAATCAATAGAATACAGTGTGATTATTTTAAAAATTTTGTACTTAAAATTTTGCGCGTACTTTTGAAGTTAGGCTCAGCTCTAGAAATATTACAATTATCAATAGCTAAAAATCCAAACATAGGTTTTTTTATCCCCATTCCCCTGACATCTAGCTTCTTGATTAGTTCATAGTTTCTTGCTGTCAACTCTCAACAAGATGTCTCATATAGGTAACGCTATTCTGGGTTTTCTCATCGGTTTATCTAAATTCTATATTATAAGTTCAATATAAAATTTATGAATAAGTTTTAATTAAATAATTACTTAGTAGATAATAAATGTTACCAGATAAAAAATAAGACGTAAGAGCTTTTGATTTTGATAATGATACAATATTTAGTTATGCAACTTGATTTTCATGTTTGTTCATTGCAATCGTTTAAAATTTCACTTATTAATTGCATGAAAATATTCTAATCCGTCCAGTGGAGTCCAACAGTCTAAAGAAAATGTCATTTTCTCTGCTAATTTTCAGTAGGAGCTTTCAGGTTCGGGTTTTAAATTTTCAGTGGCCATGTTTTTACTCTTCCATAAAACTTTCATTCCATTTATTAATAATTGCTGTCACTGGATTGTGGAGCTAGTGCGTGTAGTAGTGCATATCCGCTTTGGTAGGAGAAAAAATAGTACATGCACACTTAGGCTGTAGCGGTCCATGGACGTTCGTGGATGAGTGTCGGCGAGGGTAGAGGATTTTCACGGGGTTTTATAGCATCCTGTAGGGACGAGAGGGGGAGGAAGGGCCCGGAGCACTAGTGGGTACCCCATCCACCATCCCCTCTTCCTGGTCCCCTATCCCCTTCCCTCCGTCGGCCTCCCCGACCCTGGGAGGCCGCCCCGGGCCCTCCTGAGGCGTATTCTCTTCGGAAGTCTTAGACGCTCTGATCCACAGAATGGGGAGACCCGGAATACACCTGCGCCACTGAAAGAAAAAGAGGAGGAGTATTTTTTTTAAATACGCGTTTGGAAGATTTAGGGCTTTGGATTTAGAGGCTCGAGGAGATGCTATCGTCCTCCCGTGGGAGAGACATCTTGAGGAGAGGAATGGAAAGGGGGAGTGAGTGTGGGGTTTTGGAGGTGCCGGGGCAATGGGACGCATACCGAAAGAGATGATGGAATTCTTCGAGCTCCAAACGATGGAATTCCTTAATTACAAATTCTTCGTCTCGTGTTTTTTTTCTTCTCCTCGTGGTTCGTGATGGTTGTATTTGGCATACAGGCCAAATAGATGAAAAATATTTCGTACAGTCATTAAAATAATCTATTGCATCATGCGTAAGAATTGGTATCCCAGTGACGAGTTATCCGTAACTTAATAGTAACTACTTTTACAAATAATTTACGTGAATTTTGCCTATATGAGAGCTATGAGAGAGAGAGGGGCATTTTAACAGATAGATTGCTGTTAATATTGGTTTGTTGTTTCTAAGTGAATTAGTTGGCCAGTAAATTAGATTTAAGAATGTCAGTTATAAATTCATTGACGTCCTAAAATTTTGAATATTATAGCTGCTTACTCTTGATAATTATAACTTTTATGGGTACCAATTAAAGTTTCCACTGGTATGTGCGTGACGCTCTCTTTGAATCGTCAATGTTTTATAATTTCGGAGCTATTTTAGCAAAGAATGTGTGAAAAAACTGAAAGAGATGTCCTTTTGTGCAGCAGAATTAAATATTAGGATTCAGCGCATTGTAGATAATCATTTAATTTCAGCCTTTACTAAATAAATATGTTGGCTAAAATATCGGTCTGTCTTCATATGAGTTTTATTCCAACTATAGAAAGCGTGCCCATTTTACATCATCGAAGATGTTACGAATATTCATATAAATTAGTGATCATAATTAATTTATTAAAATTCTCATCTCCATTTTTTATTTTTTAAAAATTCGAATGAAGTATCTTACTCTAGTTGGGTTTTAATTAGAATGAACTTTACAGTTCATGGAAATGCGTTCGTTTAAAATTAGGTGAACGAATTACATGCATATTTTTATATGCGGGGAAAAGTTACAGAAAATTAGTCTATTAAATGAAAATAAAACTCTCATACTATTTATTCATCGTAATTTAAGCTTGGAACGAATTCACACCTTTAGACTTTAGAGGGTTCCAATGACAATTTAAATTATTGATTTTCTATGGAAATTAATTTCTTCCTAATAACTAATTCCCATATTTACAAGGTTGAAGAAGTATTAAAATGAAATTAAGATATTTTTCCAATTTAATGCCACTGATATTCAAATGGATTGATGACCATCATGGGAAGATGGAATGGCGGATGGGTTTCATCACCGTGTTTGCGGTCGGCGTGGGTCTCCATGCTTGCGGCGCTTCGGCTTTCATGTGTGTTTCATGTCCGCCCTTCTTGCATTCCTCCCACTCGAAGGGAGGCGGCGTCCTTTCTCCACCACCCCCGTCCTCTGGCTCCCCCTTAGACCTCCCCCGCTCCTCCCCGTCCCCTCCTCGCTGGGTGGGAAGTGGGTTCATGCTCTCCGCTGGTTGGACGAACCTCTCCATAAGCCCACCTCGATGCTTCCAGATGATACCTGTGAGGGAGGGAAAAAAAATGTCACATCCGACGTGGAACAGATCGGGTTTATAGTTCCTGGGGAGACAAGAGGATGGGGGGAGGACGCCATTCCTTTTTCCCGCCTTCACATGCCTCTGCTCTCCTTTTAACGTTATCTCCTGAACGATTCCTCTTCTTTCCACATCCTTAATCAATTCTCCAAGGTGAAATTTTGGTGTCCATGCACAGCGTGCAGCTTTTTTCGATCGTTAGCAAACCGATAACTTTGACCGTAATGCCAGCATTATCGGCTTTTAGAAACTAATCTGCCCTTATTTGACTTTATTCACTCTGAAAAAAGTGGTATTAAGAAAACTATAATGTTCAAATTTGCGAGTGTTCTGTAGAGATGATAGAAAGGCCGTTACATATGTGGAGATAAAGTTGAAGAAAAGGGAAATCAAGGAAGAAAAATTTGCTTAATATTAATGAATGAAGTCTACGTTGAATTAAGTGACGTGTATTCAAAATTTGAATGGATAAAGGGTTTGCCAAGTCATCTTATGTAAAAGCAAAGTTCCCTAAAACGTTCACCCATCAAATAATCTAGTACTACATTACTGAGAAATGAAGATGTAAAATCGAGTGAGTCCGTAGTTCATTCTCAATCTCTTAGTGATACGTTCAGTAGTCTAAATTACTCTTTAAAGATTTCAAAATTAAATCAATGATCATTTATCAAATTTTGCTCTTTCTAACTGAAATTTCCCTCTACGCATGATTTGAAAAATAATGCATTGTTTTCCAAAGAGCTTGCAAAATTACAGCACAAAATATTTCTGTTCGTTTACCATTATTTATTCCGAAGCTACTAATTGCAGTTTGTTCTAAGAGGGTCGAGTTTATCTCGTACAAAGACCCTTTTTAAAGTCTATGTACTAGAAATTTTCTAAATTCTTAGATTAACAGAGTGGGACACTCAATTCTTAATACCGCATTACGATTCTCAGAATATTACAGCTTGGTTTTAGGTGGGAGTATCTTGCTCTTGTTTTTGTAAGAGAGCGCACTATTAACAAGGATAGCTCACTTATTCCCATATTATTCCGTTTTATTTTTGGCAAATTTACATTTAATGGAAATAATATTTTCAATTATATCACCTTCGGCTTTCCGATAATGAGTTTTATGGTTAAATGAGATAATTTCTTGTAGTCTTTTGCTTGCTTGGCTTTATATTTTTAATCTGTTGACAAACCAAGAACGGCTTGTTGCGGTCCCGAGGAGCGAATGGAGCACTATAGACATCCGGTGAGCAAAATAAATTATGCTATTAAACTTTGAATATAAAGTTTTATTTAACTATCATAGAATGTATATAAATATTTTTTGAAACTATTATTAAATGGAGAAATATTTTTAGCAATAGATATCCATTTTTTGAATTGTAATGGCACAGATGTCAAAGCCCGCAGAAGATCGCGTTGTTTTCATGTTAATATTTCGAGTTCCTTTTATTGACTCTCTGTTTATGAGTGTGGTAAATTTCAGCAGAAGTTTGGTGCTGTAGGTACATTTGTAAAAATGACTACCATCAACCGGGAATAGCGGAGTAGGGTGTTAGGTTGCGTCGGTGCTACCATGGGTAAGTCTTAAGGTTGCCTGTGTCGCCAAAATGGAGGGAGGAGCACATGTTTATTTTAGGTTAGTGCCGATAAAATTTCGATTAGTAGCTCATCCAACGGTTCATGGTTTTCCGGGAGGTGAAGTTAGTAGGTACAGTTTTTAATCTGGAAAAAGTTAGTGCCACCTCCATGACATTAGGGTTTTCAAAGCGAAGTAGCTTCTTGGACATTCCGAAAGAAATATTTTCGTCGCCGTTGAATATGTAGTGTCTTTGCTGGATATCAAGAACATTAAGGCTTTTCTACCGAAGACGCCAACTGACATAGTTCTGTCTTGAATGATAGTTCCTCTATCAGGGAAATAATTAATCTAGCCCAGTTTTTGTTTTCTATTTTCTTTAGATTTCATATTATAGTTTAGTCGATTTATTTGGTGAGCTATAAAAGAAAATATGCAAAAACTTCAATTTGTTATCATGGAAAATAATATGAGACGTTTGTTTTTACTTGGGTTAGTCAACATTGATAGATATAGCCATCTCAATTATGATGAAATTTGTGAAAAAGAGGTTAGGTAGCTTGTATTATCACTCCCTTATGAGCTGCATGCATTATGTGAGAAGTTTTTACTATCTTGTTTCCTTATTTATACGTTGTCTCATTTTTATCCGAAATTAAGTACTTATAGTAAATATTTAAATTTCCACATCAAGGTATAGGGTAGTACCAGGGTAGAGCGGAGGAAAGGTCTGAAGCAAAGCTGAAACAGAGCCATAAAGTGAAATGTTGCGCTCTTCACGTAATCGTATTTTTCGATATACGATCACTTGGCTAACTTAAGTTGTAAATAACGATAATTTTGTTGGAATATCTGTAGCATTAATAGTTTTCCAAGAGTATTTTTCTTTCCCCATTAAATGGGATAATTACTTGACTAACTCCTTCTTAGTTTCACTGGACTGTCTGTTAAGTTCAAAATAGTGCACAATATTAATTTTGACTTTACACTTTCCGAGTTGAACAAAGCGATGATGCAGTGTGGCTTCATCAATCTGAGAATATCAACCCAAAATGGGCTATGATGATTTATGCCGCACATTTTTCCTTAGAGATGCCATTTGCATGCCATGTTACCGGCGACAAATTCTTGTTGTTGATCCCGTTATCGAGCCGATGAATGAAATGAACTTCATCCGGTTTAACGTAATGGGAATCCTTCATATTTTAATGAAAACTGAGCCTGGTTTTTTTCAGTTCAAGGCTCCAGCAAATTATTGAATCGTTTAGCCGCATTTATGAGTGTATAAGTGCGGTATTTTAGAAATGCATTCCAAGCACAGCCCTTTCAATTTAAGATTGCATTAACTTCATTCCTTTTCTTTTTTACCATGGAAATATTTCTAAATTTAAAACAGGTAAACTTTTGTCATCAACGAATGCTGATTGTTTTTGAAAGGTGCATATGGTCCAAATAACTAAATGCAAACTCGTTACTCTAAAATGTGAGAGACATATTGTATCGCTACGAAATCATATGTTTAAGACTCATAACATATCTTTATCAAAAAGAACGAGAAATTACATTTAAAAACATTATGGTATCTTGATTAAAAATTTCAGTAATCCTATTGAAATTTTTGGATTCTTAATTTGACGTTAAAATTCTCAGATTTGATGTTAACGTCTTTTTGTAGATGATGGGAATAAATCCATGCGATTTAAGTGAAGGTTAAAGTCAAGGTTTCTTCTCTCGAAGGAAAGGGATCGCGAGATTTCCCTCGGTTAATGCCAGTTAGTGCTTATGTCCTCTTTTACTGCGACTTGCGGCGTTGAAAAGCAATACATTTTTATATGTGCCATAACCTTCACATTGGTCCACTCTCGCTTTCAAACGTTCGCCTTTTCAGCCTATCGTATCTTTCGCTCCCAGAAAATTCATCAGTTCCGGAACATCTCGTTCAATAGGAGTTTCATGCTTTCTACCCATGCTCCGTTTCCCGTAAATTATTACACCTCTCATTTTGCTTCACCAAGTCTATTTGATGGGGCCTCATATTATTTTTTCCTGACGATATCAGTAGATTCTATGTCAGGGAATTCCAGAGAAACATTTTCTTCTCACGTTACGTGAGGTCCTTATTTTTTTCTTTTCCTCTTCCTCCGAGACCAGCCATGCTCGAAGGAACCAATGAAAATGGCGGGAATCGCAAAAGAAATTTGATTTTAACTCATTTATGTTTCTCAGTTTTTTAATTTTAATATTTTTTATCTTGTCATTTATCCTTACACTCTATTTAAAAACATTTTTGCTAAAATATTGCCTTGTTTTACCTTAAACATCATAATGTGTATTTTTTCATGCCTACCTATAGCTATGTTCTTTCTGTCTACCGTTAATCCTATCGCATCGACGACATTATGGGAGAACAGCGATGAAAAGAGGAGAAAACAGTACGCTTTTATTTTGTTTTTTGGGAATTTTCTCCGTTCATTTTGCTACTTAGTAAGAGCGTGGCTTCTTTACGATGTTTTATATCGCTGCACTTAGTTCTACTTCTTTTAATTGTTATGTCCATGTGACTCCGTTTACTTTGAACAATTGTTTGTTTACACATCAAAATTAATGGTGGTGATGCGAGTACCGAAAATAGCTGTTGGCTCCCAGGTGTCGCAGAAAAATGCACTAGACTCTTCATCAAAATTTAAGGGCTAGTTTAATCCTAAGGCGTGTGCACATATTTGGGTTTCATTTTTTTTCCATGTGCCAACTCCGGTGTCCCATTGAAATCAGGTGCCCGAAAAATCACACAGCTTGGGTGGATCCAATCAGTTAGAATTTTTGAAAATAATACTGATTAAATTATATTATTTTCGGTAATTTTAAGTATAGGCAAACCGGGCTCATTTATAGTGTACTGCTTTTTTATTTCTTTAATATTGAAATGAAATTTTTGGTGAAATTCTGTCAAAAAAATATCATTTCAGCGAGTTATTTTTTCGATAATGCACCTATACGCGTTATGTATGGATGTGTAAAAAGAGTGTCATTTAAATTTGGGACTATCAAAATATTGAATAAAATTAAATAAATTCTAATTCTACAGAGGGAAGTGATTCGAACCATTCGAAACAAGTCGTGTCTCTTGAAGGGCACGCAATGTAATGAAAGAATTCTGCTTTTTAGGCATTTAAATGACGTCTTCTTTTGAGAGAATTTTGATTTAAAGAACGCATTTCTGGAAATTAAACTCCTCGAGATCATAATTAAATGGCATTTAGTGAAACAAGTGGAACAATCGATTGCATAAATTTCCATCCATTTCAAAGTTTGAGATGAGCCTCGAAGGTTTTGGTCGGACGAGGGTGCGCGTGCTTCACTTTCCGTTTGTTGTGAGTCGTCTCTCTCCTCACTTATCATTTGAACTCTACTTCCCTCCTGGCTGAGTTTTATTTTTTTCTATTTTTTCAATACGTGAATTTTTACGAGGATATAACTTCGTTGCGTCGGCACGACTGTTAAAGCGGAGATATATATGTTGGACTGGTTGAAAGTGCGAGCCGAGTAGTAGGAGGAGACATTCGAGAAGCGTATCCGGCAATAGGTCATCCTCGACGATTTCTGATCGAGGGGAGAGCTCACGGGGGGGAGGGTGGAAAGATATTGTAGGGACGCCGGAAGACACCGCAGTGTTCCATATTTCAGTGTGCACACCATTTTCGGACGGGGCGACGCAGCAGACGTATTGTTGGCAAAGAACGGGGAAGTGAGGCGGCGGAGGGGGGGGGGTTGACAGGCCACGCGGGTCGCGCGCGCAAAGAAACGGGCGACCGTTTTCTTGTTTTGCCCAAAGTGTCTGGCCTCCACTCGTCGACATCAAGCGTTTACGGTTTTTTGGTTGAGATGAAGCACGTCTTCCGATTTCCAGACGCCATTGTGTCGGCGACGGCTGCGTACGACGCAGGAGGGAAGGGCGGCGTCGCGGGAAATGGTAGCGGCACTCAAAAAATGTGGGACGGGAGAGTGAGTGAGGGGGGAGGGTAGGAGAAGGGGGAAGGGCGATAAGGATAAGCGGAGGACGGAAACCCAGTGAGTGGTGCGCGTGTGAGAGGTTTCTGGAGCATTAACTATGGGTGGAAGGTTATAAAATGAAGAGAATCGCGGGCATAAAAGAATCGGATGCCAAAACTTTTCGAAATGAGTTATGCCCTCCCCGGACCTTTTTTGGCAGGAAGTCGCTGAAAATGGCCTCTCTCAGTTGCATTGTCTCCGAACTGGTCGCACGGTTGCCATTTATTTCCTCCCTCCATTGGGTTGACAATCGGACGAATGCAATCCTTAAGGCCACCGAGGACGCTCCGCTCACGACGTGTGCTCGCCCTCCTTATATCTCCCTCTCCTCGGTCCACCCCATTTCTCCGTTATCTTGCGAGCTTCAACTCTGCTTTTTGCTACCGGTGACGCATTGAACTCTATTCCATTAGTACCCTGATCGTTTACTCTTCTGTCGTTTATAATGCCCGGCGTAATTTCCAGCGCAGAGATTCACTTTCCTGGGAAACGACTCACTCAAGCGACAACGTTTGCCGCCCACCCAACCGAACCAGGGCTTGTGCACAGGCGCAGTAAAAGCGTCGATTACTCCAGGGTTCATTTTAGTCGCCCCACTGGTTTTCATCACCTCGTAAATTATTTGGGAGCAAAGACATTCTGGAGTTGTGCTAGACGAAAACGAAGCCTAAATAGCTAACTCCACTGGTCCTCCGCCATTATTCAAAAATGCCTTTAACATATGATCATTGGTAGCAGGTTGACTGGCTAAAATTTATTAGAGATGGATGGAGCACGCATGTCACTAATGCAAAATGGGGAGGGATAAACGAAAGAAGTAAAAATGTGTAGAGAAATGAAATTCAGAATATTGCACCCAAGTTATGGGAAGGTAAACGCCACGTGTCAGATGACGAGTTTCTTTCGGGAAAGAAGGAGAAGTTAAACTTTTTTTTGTCCAGAAAAGGTCTTATCTAGCTCACATGTGTGAGTAGTTTTATCTATGTTCTACTAAATACGTAGAAGTGAGTGATGATTATATTTTTCAATCTATTGCGAAATTCCTTGATTACACCAAATAATCACCCTCTCTCTTCTATTGGTTAAGGGAAATATTTTGGCAACCAATTATCACAATAGACAATATTTAAAGAGAAATTTCTTTCATAAGTTTAACTCAGACTCAATATTGACTTATTGTTACAATGCCTGTGAGCGATGTTAGGGAAAATGAGTATCTAGAACTTAAAAGAGCTAAAATGTGTGCAATTAGGGCCGCTACTTATCTTTGATACCTCACCCAGAAATGTTTCACAAACGCGAATAAATTAACGAATGATGTTCATTGAATTCATTTTAAAAGAAATATATTTTAGGATGATACCTTTTTTTATTTCAGAAGTTAATGCTATGAAGGTGTAGTTAGTCGGTAGAAGTTATGTAAGTATCCATATAAAATGCGTACTTCGCAGTTAATATCTACGAAGATGACTTGGCATTGATTTGTATCTGTATTTATAGGTGATTAGGTATGATTTGCCCGGAGTATTAATACAATAACAATTTTCTCCATATTTATTGCTGCACTGACATAGTTAACTGAGTGGAGATGAAAATGTAAACAATTATAAACAAAGTTGAGGTCGATTATTCATTTCCATAGTAAACATCGGCCAAAGCAAACGATTTTTACGCTTAAAATGTTTACGTTGTAATTACCGTAGTACTAGATTAGCTACATCAAATTTCAAGGGGATTGATTTAATCATGAAATTTTATACCAAAGGAAATAATTTTCAGGTCACCCAACATGCAAATTTTTATAAACCGAGTCAACAAACCTTCGACATTATTTACGGAAAAGCTTCCCTACTGTTAATCGAAGGGTTATTTGAAAACACCGATGTTAGTAGAATTTTCAATATTAAATAATTTTCATTTATTGGTTCCGAAGTTGAATTGCTTCATTGCCGTTTTAACTGTAATTTTTAAGGTTCCAATAAGTGCAATAAAATGTTATTTGTAGACCCCAGTGGGTAATGGTTCTCCGTTCATTCCGAAGGTCAATATTTAGAAATCTATCCTCGAGAGAAATGTTACGTTTTCAAGCAATGGCTTTTCTATACTTAATGCTTACACTATACACGGCGACTTAAGCGGCAAATCGTTGGAACAATATTAATTTTTTTAACATTATTTCGTTTTATATGGTGGTCTTAGGAAGCTAAAGCAAGGAATTCTTGAAGGTGCTTGTAGATATGAACTAATTAGGAAATTTAATCTTTCGAAAATGGTGCTCATAATTATAAAATTGAATAATTGGTAATAGTTTTTGTTTTCTATTGCATATTTATAGTGATAAAAATTTATCGCATATGGTACAATGCATATTATCGTTATTACTTAACAATTATTTTTCCGTAAGTATAAAATGTAAATCTCTCATTTCTTTCTACCGTAATTACATAGACTTGTTTCATAAGTTTAGCATTTTAAAGCAGCGGCTTATTTATTAATATATTTTCAATGAACTGAATCCATTCCTCGTAAGTTTACTAATTACAACAAATTATAAGAGTTGAATCTTTCCCTAAATAAATCCAGAAGTTCTCGCTCTTAAGGTTTGTGTTATTTTGTAATCACTCCCGTCAAACTTTCAAAATAACTGATTACAAAACCGGGAAATGGTTTTAGGCTGACCTTGAAATGTGAATTTTGACCGGGACGAATGCGTTTTTCGACAGAGAGGGATAGGTAATTGCAATTTTTGTGGAACAGAGATAATATTTGCAATACTACAATGGATATTTGATTTACTTGAGATTATTTAGATCACTCCATAGGTGACTGTTGAGCCGGTTACGAAAACCCTCCCGGGGAAATATGAAATAAATTCTATTATCATAGCAACAAAGCTGAGGGTGATTCAGACGAGCGTTATACTACCAGTCAAAAATATGTTCATACGCTCTGTTGGACAAAAAGCATACATGGAATAATTTTATCATATTTTTAGTGAGTTTTTGGGCAACTATATCATCGGCCATAACGGTCAATAAATTAGATGCTAGTTAAATTGCAAATTTTAACCAAAATTTGACATTCTGATTGCTGATAACAACAAGCAAAATACCATATAGATTGTAATAGATACTTAAATATGGTGAACTCTCTATGAGATCGGGTTAAATTCCACATAACTGGCCGGACAGTAAACTTCTGAGAAGAGTAAGCATTCATGTAAACATGCACCGAGAAAGTGCTAAATCTTTCTTTGTTGTTGTAATGCCTGAAATCAAGCGAGTAAATAATTTGTAAGCCTGATTGCTAGTATTGACTAGTGTGGTGCATAAAGTGATATTAAAGCTGGTAATTTCATCTAATCTAGTTTGTAGATATGATCTGAGGATCTTTCTAGAGAAAATATTTTTAGAGGAAAAATATGAACCCTCTCCATTCCATGTAGCGTATAATTCGGGTACAGCACAAACGTGCAATCAATAATTTCCGAATCAGGGAATAGCAATGAACTTACTTTAAATAACTGTGCGGAATATTATATGCCAATCAACAGAAATTCCACATAATTACTTTGTTCTCTGATAGTTACTATCAGAGAGATATATAATTTGTGCATGTAATATGAAAATATCGAGGCGTTGGCTTTATTTTCTCTTTTCAAATTAAATCCCGACAGTATCGTGCGCTCTTTGCTGTTTTTAACATTAGTCAACATTTTCTATTAACTCGTAATCATGTTGTGTCTGCTACGGTACAAGGGATAATAATCGCGTATTTGAGCGTGAACTGCCATTAACTTTAGACTTATTTATAGATCACTGTGTTTAATGATCGAATAAATTGATGAAACTAGATTCAAGAAAAAATATGATGCTATAAAAACAAGACTGTGACGATAAAAATACGGATCCAAGCCTACATCAATATAATTCAATGCAAAGGTGTTCCAGCTAAGGCTGAATCGCCGTTACAGAAAAGGTACATTTTTCGTGCTGGGCTTATCTACATGTATGTCCTGAACATGTAATGATCTTCCTGAGACATGATTTATAATACAAAATTAAATACGTTTTGTTAGCTAATGAGCACCGTTGTAATAGTACGTCATTAGTTTCCTGTCCTTCAAAAAAATCACTAGCGACAAGAGTAGATTCAAATTTGCATTTTTAATTTACATCAGTAATCGTGAATGCTACCATATATTTACTATGGAATAGTTCCAAAGAAACTGCGTTAGATGCCGCAACAGTAACTTTTAACGGAGTCATCCACTAATGTGCATTACTATGGACTACATTAAATATATTGTGGGATAAAGGTCTGTCGGCATTTAAAGTATTAGATCGAAATCCTGTAATTATAAGATTAATGGGAAGAAATAATTAGACCAGATTAATGAAACAAATATGCCACAATTTAATCAATACAGAAGCAAACATACATGTATTTGATCTTGCCATTCAGTTAGTCTTAAAAATACTAAAGATTTTTGATAGCTAGTGTAATAAAGGAGAGTGATTATTTGCCATATTATCATGAATATAAATTATAACATTTAAGAAACAAATAATAATTTTTTATTTATATACATTATAATTCTAACAACAACCCTTGGACAATTGATAAATCTCGTTTGAAAATTTATAGTTTCTTACGCTTAGAGAATCGCAAATTCCGCCATTTTTAACTTGAAAATATATTAAACTATATGTACTCATATTTATGAAAATCTTATTAAAAATAGGTTTTCCTAAATTCTAGTCCTCTCATCTATTTTAACATGGGTCTAAATTCTCTTGTTATAACTATGGATCAATATAATAATCGTCATCGATTTTTAAAGGACCTTGCCGAGACCTGCAAAGAGTTCAAGGGTTCTCCTAAAGGTGGAAGCACCTATCACGCCCTATAGCGTATGTTGGGTTGCCTAAGTACAGGCGTTACCACTAAGCCGCGCGTCTTTCAGTAGAAAGTAGTTCTAGGTTGTATGTGCATAAAATATCTATTCAATATTTCCTTGGCATTTTAAATTTTGGAAAATAATAATATTGAATGACCTTATCGTTTCGGTGTATTTGAATTAATGTTTTCTCAAATGTTGCTTTTACAGAATCTTGGGTTAGCATTTATGGGTGATGAATAGTTTTGTGAAATATCATTTAATTTCTCTACTTGGATAGTTGTTTGTATATATATATATACATATATATGTATATGTATATATATATATCAATAGGGAATTGGATATTGAGTGTTTATAATAGCAGAATTTTACTTCCTCATCGTTTTGATATTAAGGAAATGGATCTTACTCTTAATGTCTCATATGCCGGCCTCGGTGGCGGCGGGGTAACATCCTCGCCTACCAACCCAGAGGTCGTGGGTTCGATTCCCACCTAGGTGGATTTCCCTCCATCTAGGGCTTGGTTGTATGTGATTGTCGTCAAATGTCTGTAATGTAGGGATAGGTGGAAGAAGGGACTATTAGTCCCAACCTCGCCCAATTAAGTCGATAAATAAATAAATGTGATTTATTGTTCATGTTGATAAATATCCGTTAATTTGGCTTAGTAAGCTGTCTTCATAGCTCTCTGTGTTATCTGTCAATAATTCAATTCTCAATAAGGAAATATAAATCATTTTGAAGTTTCTTTTTAGTTACCTTATTTTTTCTTAAACTCTCCCTCCGTTCTTAGCCAAAACCATCTGTGAGAAGGTGAATATTTTTGTTTTTTTTTCTATCACGGAGCAACAAAATCCCTTTCTACTTAGTCTTAAACAAAATAAATTCAGAATAAATTTTACGCATAAAATTATGATTCAAGCGCTAAAGTGATATTATGTTTATGTTGGTGTAATTTAACCTCTTGATGCCATGGTAATTAAAAACAGCCACAGCAATGTTTTATGGCCCAATCAGTTTCAGCGGGGGCGAATAAATACCATCTAACTGTTCTCTGATTAACCCGTTTTGCTGAAAATGGAACTTTTATAAGTCAAATCTAAAAATTTCCAGTCTACTTCTTTAAACATATAAATAATATAAATATTTCAAATGATATACGCTTGAAACTTTTGCGATTAACAAAGAAAACCATTTTATGCATTTTAGACATGTATGCTGAACACCAACTTCGTCTTTTATTGAAAATAACATTCTAACTGTAATTGTTTTTGTGATTAAATGGATAAAGTCTATCGATATTCATTATTGTTGTGATGAACATTATTTGTACCTACCTACTTCTTTAGCAGGTCTAAGTAACTAGAATAGCCTAATGTGAATTGAAAAAGTAAGTTTTCAGTCTAAAAATTTGAATAAAATTTGAATAACCATTGTCAAGCGTCCAATCGTATGAGATAAAATGACTATTGTGAAAGCTTTTGACGCTACTAATCATCCAAATATTGCTATGGAGTTTTGGTTATCTTAAATATCTGGGTATTTAGTTCAGTACAGGATTTAGAAAAAAATAGAACTTTCCAGACGTTATTATTTAGAGCAACCGGTAAGATTCTTAAACCTATGAATAGGTGAGACAATTAAATTTCGAGAAAAGTAATTGTATTTCATTTGCCAGAGAATGCAAAAGATAGGATCACCATTTGAAGGACACTTAATCTATTCCATGAAATGTGAAGTGAATTGACAAGTTAAGTACTTCTATGAATTACTAAGCGAAGTGGCTAATTGATTTTAACAGATATTCCATAAGATCGCTCCTTGTTGCCATTTACTTGCTGAGATATTAATTGCAGTTTTTATCTTGAAATAGAAACTGGATAGAAGCTGGCCACGCAAGAAAAACCTCGAACTACTTATGTTACAGTAAAGTCCAAATTATCATTTTTCTCATAAGTTTATACTATATACATCCTTCTGTGAATGCAAATCCCAATGCATGATTACTTTTCCAAGCAAAAATAATAGCTTTTGTTTTGATGGTGTTACATGTACATTCTTTTGAAAGAACTTTCGCATTCCAGACAATATATTTACGATGCACCTTATCACGCAATATACACTTTACCTCTTTATCCTTAGTTTTTCTTCATACGAGCTTTGGAGTTTTACGTCAGCTTGACCTCTTCTGCTTGGATACTTACGAAATAAATTCCTTTCTTTGACCTGCGGTATTTTAAAATATAGTTTCCGTCTTGCTAAACAATAAAACCACATCCCGTGACAAAGATCATACCTACTTTCTTGACTTTTCAAACTTGCGGAGCTTAAAATTTTAAAGTATCTTGCTGACTTTACGGTTTATTTTACTCTGTAAATAGTAATTTGTCCGGGAAAATGAGCATTGGATGGCAATACTCTTCAGATAAATATTCCTTTCACCAATTATTTCATCCACCTCCATTTGCTCTCTTTGTTTGCGATGAACTCATCTTATTTCTAACGGTTAAATGATGAAATAAAAATTATCTGCCTTTAAAGAAGTCTTTATTTATTATAATTTCGACAGTTTTATTGTTTTAGTAATTTTGATGTCATATTGCATTTGTTTTGTTAAAATTACAACCTTACACTCGTTGTCCGAAATGAAATATTCAGAATCTTTTTTTCCACAAAAATAAAAGGTAGCGCGATGATTTTATCATTAAAAGATATCTACAGAAGCAAATCCATTAGGGTTAAGTCTGGTGACTTGGAGAGATAGATCTTTATGATTCTTGGTCCACCCGCTGCTTCTCGTCTGATATCAATGATATTTTAAATCAATGTATATGTTTATTGCAGGAAACCAGTGGAGTTACTCAGACGCAGTTTCATGCTGATGTATTCACATATGCAACACATTTTTCAGTGAGAAAATCATCATATTTTTCTAAATTCGAATCATTAGTTAAATGCTCTAGTTAATTCATACTTTGGGTGGTAATAAACGTTTTTCAATCTTTATTTTTTTGCCATAATTCTCATAGAATTTTTCATGTTACGTTGTGGATGATATTATCTTTTTCATGCGTACAAGTTGGTTATAAAAAAGTATTTGAGATAATTTCTTGCGAAGTATATTTTTGAATGACCATATAAAAATATTTTTTAGGCATTAATTTTTGTTGCTCCATAAGCAAAGTCTCTTTTTTCCACGGCCGCACTTTAAGCTCTAAGAAACATAACTGCTATTATAACTTTGAAAACTGTACAGTGTAAAATATTCACATAAAACAAAAATAGAATTCAAGAGTTTTTGAGTAATGAAAAATTAATGAATATTTTGAGGACTACCAAAGTAGAGATTATCGTTTTAGAAATTGGATTTAAAATAGTGATATTGCGTCATGCACTCTTTGCTTGTTCAAAAGAAATTACCCTCATAATTAAATTTTAAATTTCATTTTAATGCCATATAAACAACCCGCAGTAATTGTGTACCTTAGTCACATTGAACATATTCCCGAGAATTTATCTTATTACAACGTTTGAATAAGCTCTACATCCTGGGTGTCGAGCATAAATGTGTTGCGGTTTGAAATGACCGTGAGAATGCTATTACCCATGCAATCTAACATTTTCCTGATTCTCCTCCCTCGTACGTTCTACGTTTTTACTTCGCGGTTGTCGAGCGTTTCTCATTTATATATTTACGACGGTATTTGGTTTTTTGCAATCAACATGTACGCACAAAGTATCTTAGTGGAGAGTAATCTTAACTGTTTTCTTCCCTCGAAAAACATTCACACTTATCCATGCGGCTAGTGGAATTCGAAATGGAGATAGGATGGATGCCCTTTTGCCTCGCGCTATTTTCCGTGGGCAAGAGAATCTATTTGGTGCCAGCAGGTGGGAGGGTCAGTTGCAATCGTTGTTACCGCCCCCATCCCAAGGGCGCCGATCGGACGCCCACCCAGTCTTCAGGGGAAGGTGTGAGGGTAAAGTGAGGGTAGATGGCGACCATTGGCCAATTTTAATGGCCTATTACGAGGGATTTTACTGTGACCTTAAGTGGGAGAGTTCTTTCAACAGTTTTTCATCTCGCTTAAGGTCTGCAGCACGCGCTAACACCTCAGAAAACGACATAACGAGAGTTTCAACCGTACCTGATGCATAACTATCATTCATTTCTTTTTGACTCTCTTCTTTTGGACAAAGAAACAGAGTGAAATTATACACACTGCAGTTTCACCTTCTTATCCCAGAGAAATGGAAGTAACGATGTTTTCAAATCACACCCTATGTATATTCAATGGATGGATGCATGGCTTGGGGCACGATATTTTTGTGGCCTAATTTTTATTATATCTGGTATTATATCTCAGAATTTATCCTCCGTTTTATCATTTTCTTGAGCCGTTGCCGTGTAAAAGATACTAGTACATAATCAGCGCAGATAATTGAATTATTAATGCTTACCTTTGAGCGACTTATGGCTTAAGTAACGCGTAGAATTGAATTTACAAAGAATCTAACGATACATTTGTAATAATAATTTAAGGGAACACACTAGTAGTAGTTACCACTGATTTTTACGCTGCAGGGCAAATCCTGGTGGAGGATTGGATATTTAATATTTTTATTATGCAAGCCTTTGGCATTAATTTGTCAAAATTCACTATTTTATACCTTATTGTGCCTTCTTATTTTAATGCAAATTGAAAGCAAACGAAATTGCATAATATCAATAGAATTTAGAGCACTTTTTATTGCACCTAATCAATAAAACTTCGTTATTTTTTCAAACGTATTTTTCGTTAAATTTTACAACTGAAGAGAAGAATATATCTTTAAAATCTACCAGGCCATGATACGTAAAATAAGTATTTTGATAAAACTAATGCCTTCACCTAGGTTCGATGGAATTCGTGTACCTAGTTTAATTGAAAATATGGTTTCCTTCGACCTTTTTCATTTCTGGGATAAAATGGTGTCAATTCAGCCTAAATTAAGTTAAATGGAAGAAGAGACCTTATGATCTCAATTTCGCCTGAATAAAGACGTTTATCTATCTATTTATCTAAATAATCTTCTAAATAGTGAACTTCATAGTACCGGAATTATACATGTATACAGTTTCGAAAAGTCTTCTTACCTTGAGTCCTTCATCGAAGAATTTTTCTGGCAACATGGACAGCACTGTCTCACCGAATATTTTGCTGATCACGAGTTTTCCATTAAGATTTTCTCAAGTAGTCCTTGCTCCTGAATGCACTTGAAGCAAATGAAACTCGAATTTTTGAAGATTCACTTAGGATAAGCCCTAAATAATTTTGAAGTGTACAGAATACCATCCGGGGTCCAAATTATCTGGAAAGACACTCGAAAATCGTACCTCCTTTCCCCACGGAATGTAACTTGTTACTGCGCGCGTATCGCAGTAGTGCTTTCTACTCTTGAGACGGGAAAAGAAGGAAAAGAAAGCGAGAGAAAGGGAAACGTGCTTTCTTGGAAAAAGGAGAAACAGGAGGTCGTAGGAGGATGGAAAAAATAGATTTCCTGAGGACTCTATTCCCTCCTTTGTCATTCTTTGGTCAGTCGAAGCGTCGATGGACGGTTGTCTCCAGCTGTTTTGAAGGGTCGACAGCTCGAGGTAGCTTATGGCTTGGATGGACCAAACGAAAAAATGGGGGGATAGTTTTGTAGGATAAGGATTTCAAGTAAACCCTTTTTTTTTAAGAAGTTCTTTTTGGAGGTAGATACCAGCCCTGCCTTCAAAAACTTGGCAACACCCTCCAATATTTTTTCTCTCATTGCGCCGTCACTCATTCACTACTTCCTCCTTTTTTGTTTCCTTCTCTCCGACCACTTTTTTTGCTCTGGCCACCCCTCTCTCGCTTCCCTCCTGTCATTCTCGTTGCTCCCCGAGGGGGCCTTTTTGCATCCGAGGCTGCTTTTTTCTGGAACTCCAGAGAATCCGCCATTAGCTACATAAAAACGTTGGAACAAGAGTGGCCGGTGCCTTGGCGTAGAGCAGAGGCCTTAATAAAATAGCGCGTGTTGCCTCGCACCGCTCTCTTCCTCCCCCCTTGGGGGTGTTTCGTTATCTTTTAGTGGGGAACTGAGCTTCTTTCTGCGGCGGTGGGGCTCGCCTTTTTTCGAAGCGTGGGGGCAGGTAGGCCGAGGGAGGGAGCGGACCGCTGGCGGGGGCGATGTCGCAAAAAATGCATCGCGATGCTCGTCGGGTCCTTCTCGCCCTCTCCTCATTCCACCCGTAAGTGGAATCTTTTATTGCCTTAC
Source organism: Hetaerina americana (assembly GCF_022747635.1). Classification (NCBI taxonomy): domain Eukaryota; kingdom Metazoa; phylum Arthropoda; class Insecta; order Odonata; family Calopterygidae; genus Hetaerina; species Hetaerina americana. The sequence continues at coordinate 99,477,510 of NW_027286874.1, read as the reverse complement.
CTTCCTAACCTTTGCTTCCCATTTCATGCGTTTTTACTATGCCTACCACTGCGCCTGTAAGTAACTCCTCTTTTGCGAACTGCAAAGAGTTGAGTTATCCAACGTTGGAAATAGTATTGTTTCGTTCATGCCATTTGGATGATTTTAACTTGGATCGGAGAGTACAGTAGTGGTTTTTCCAATGATTTTGTTGGTAATATTGACCGAAATCCGGTTAAATTAGGCAAATTTTCTGAATCTTTCTAACTTTTGTCGATCCAATAACTTACCTTGACCAAGAAGTGCACTTGATGGCTGCTTGAGAATACTTAATTTTCCCCGTCGGATGAATATTTATTACGTCTGTGTTTACCACAATGAAGCACATTAATATGCAAAAAGACAAGAGCATTGTGCGAGGTTAATTCACTTTTCTTTTATGATGCTAAAGCTCACTTAAATTTGACTTTCTCCTATTTTCCCATGCGAATGCGTTGAGGATATATTTCCGGAATGAAATACGTGTAAGCATGAATGAAATATTTGATCACTCTTTCCCGTAGAAAATATGGTTATTTCGATCCTAAAGATCATCGTATTAGCACATCTGGAGTACATTTTAACAAGCATATGAGAGCGGGAAATTTATAACACATATAAGGGACATTACACAGGTAATCAAAGATATAAATCAACATTCAAATTTGATTCTGGTACTGACCTACCCTTCACTTTCTGTTTCCTCACAGTCTCCTCAAGATTCTCACACTTTATTTTCATGACGAATAAACTTTAGACTCTTAAAGCTCGGCCATTAAATCCAAACACGCAACCCTTAAAGCGTTTTTTTTAAGCATTCGATATTTGATGACCAACCATCCAAATTTTTATCTCGAATTTATCTCTTTGTTGCGTTAAGTACTTAACAATACATTTTACGGCAGACGACCTCATGAACAAGTTTACAATTGTTCTAAAATGTGAAATTTTCTGCTTCTGAAATTATTTGAAAGTTGTTGAAACATAATTTATTTGCACTTTCACTGATTATGAATGGCTATGAATATTTTCTCAATTAGGTCTGGAAAACGCTTGAAATCTGGTGAGGTATATACTTTCATCACTGAGCGGTAGCTTAATTTACGTCAGCAAAGTCGGACTTGTATGGCAGCTCAGAGGTGCAGGTTGATTTGAACAAACACAATTTTATATTTGACACACTTTATGAACGTTTAGATTTACTTATCTCTCTGTAGCGGTGAAAATTATTCGTAATGTTTTTTTATGGATGCTTCATTTTCTTCGAAGTTGTGGTGCTATCCATCAATGTACATGTAATGTACCTGTATGCATTGGAATTTTCATTATCATATGAGATCATAACGGGAAATTCCACGAGAACTGTGGAGATACTTTGAAAATAGCTCTCTACAGGCATTTAAAGTGGGATAATATTTTATTTTCTCTCCCCCTTGAGTTGAACCTTATTAAGTATAATGCAGACAAAAGGTAAATTGTGCTTACTTCACGGTTACTTCATTTGAGCGGAAAAAACTCCTTCTCTTGAAGTTTTTCATATTCAGTCTTCTTTTACTTGAAAAATTTTGAAGTGAAAAATATAGTACTAGTTAATGGAATTCACATTGATGATGACTTTTTTATCCTCTTTTTGTTCAACCATTTTAATCAATAAAATCTCCTGTTGATGATGCGCAGCATCAAAACCATGTTCGTGAAATATTAAATCTTTATGTGGAAGTGCAAAGTTTCTTTCTTTACCCTCATCATGGAGGCATACCGCAAAGTTAAACCTGAAACTGTTGTGTTTATCAATAAAATCTCTGAGAAAAATTCTTGAACATAGCTGGGATCACTTTAAGTAAAATTTATATAATATCTCTCACATTTTGCCCTCATCGGATCCGTAACGCCAGGAACTAGAGTAGGGATGTGTGCAAGGGCCTTAAATGCTTTGGACGTATTTTTTTGTCCTTTGATTAGTACGTAGCAACGGGAGCCACGTAATCTTATCGCCTCCTTCCCTAAATTCGATGAAAATATCGCTGTCTCGGAATGATCTTGCTATTTCAACCTCACAGGAAAGTGTTCTTTTTCGTTAGTTCATCATGAAAGGCAAGCAGCCGCCGCCGCACCCCCATTCACTCCAACACTGTTTATCCTATTCCTTCACACCTCCTTTTCTTCCGCTCCTCTCCCCCTTTTCACTTCATTCTCCTTTCTCTCACTCTGTCGGAGAGAAGATTAAATGAACTGGCTCCATGAGCTCTTTGCACCAAGGAAGGATTTATTCATGCATTTCCAAGCTATCGTTCTCCGAGGCAAGGCGACGGTCTTCCGGATGCTGAATCATGGGAGGCCTCGACCGCCGGAGCCCCTCATGTTGCATACCCGTCGCCGGTGATTCGTCGTGTGCACTCCATCGACACCTCCATCGGCTGAAGCCTTTTTACGGTACCTATTTGATTTTTATCCGTCGATATTTATCATCTTGAGAAAACTTTTTCATTTTAGCATTTATCTACTTTCATCAGTTCAGGTAGGGAACGATGGGCTTCTTCTAATTCATATCGCTTTCCCTTTTTATAAGGAAGACCTACCTACCTCTTCCGTCCATTCCGTTCACCACCGGGAAATTATGCCATGCAAAAATTCATGAAGCCCTTAGGAGGCTAGCAATAATTTTAATGGCCAGAAAACCCTGATAGATTTTTCATTAAGCAACTGTGGAATGATACTGCCAACATGGATTAATTTAATATTTTTTTGACATTTTTTATTGTTTCGTAGCAAGGAATGTGAATTTAGTGTAACATAAGTAGGTTTATCGATTAAGTTGAAAATGGAGAGTATCAGTTAAGAGTAAACTGGAAGAGGTTCTATAATCTATGGTGGTGCTTTCCTTGGCGACGACGCGTGCCGAGGACCCCGAGGAACGAAGGAGGCCTTCCCGCGAAGTCACAGACGCGTGCTTCCCATTGACCACGTTGATCAGAATTCACTTCAGAAATCCTTCCATTAAAAACTATTCCAAGGGACATGTGGACGTTTAATGGCACAAATCATATGCGTAGTTTCCTGTAAATGGAAAATAACAATTTTCGTTCGAGACTCATGGAAAAAACTCGATATAATGTATGAAAATCTTTTTATTGATGATTGGTGTAGTTACAGTACTTTCTCATTAAATATATTCTCTAAATTGCAATAAGACATGCCTAGTTATTATTTCTGCCGGATGCATTCATGTCATTACCTTTTAGAGGCGGTATTTATTTAGCACCGGAGGTCATGCTTTAGTGAAACTTCTGTTGCGAGTTCTGCTATTTATTGCACAGATGATCACATACCCTGGATACGGAAATATTTCTGAAATGAATACAAAAGTGATAAATATGAAATATAGTGAAAATAAATTTTCTAAAAGAGCACCCAAATGCATAAAAAGCAGTTAAAAAGAGGTAACATTCAACCGTCAATTTGAAGCAAAAAAATTATTTTTCTACACTTTGTATTTGTAAATTAGTTAACTCCTAGTAATCTGCTGTTGTAGCAAATGACTTTAAAATCTATTTGTTTATTGAATATAAAAGTATATAAACTAAGTATTGTTATGAAAATACCTTACTAATACTAATACTAATACTTAATACTAATTTATATTTCAAATTTGGTGCGGTTGCGAATTCTTTTACATGAAAGCTTAAAAGGTTCGACCAATTAATTTCTTACCGATCCTTAAACGCAGTTTCAATGGCGGCATTCATTAGCAAAGGCCCGATGTCCTTTTCCCCCAAAGGCCAGTCTGTCTGGCTTGCATGCCTCTCTTGTCTTTCCGAAATGACCGCCGGTTCTCTCGACTTCTTCACATAAATTAAGCTGAGACACTCCCACCTACCAGATCAACTAGAGTGGAGAAAGCCGCCTTGAAGAAAAAGAAGGATGGACAGAATAATTAATGCTTAGAAGTTGACGTGAGCCTAACGCCGATTTTAAAGATTAAGATAAGGCACGTCGTAATTTGATAGATAGTTTTATGGTTTTGTTTCATGTTTCTGGAACTTCTAAATGAAGTTAGCGTTCAAACAATAATTTTTAGAAGTTCTCTAATTTAATTTAATGCAGTAATGGGACAACATTTATCAATAATGACTTTTCAAACCGAACTTATCAGTAATGATGTCAGTTGAATCAAGAAATATTACGATTTTGTAGATAAAGGAAGTCAATCACACTGAGCCATATGCTTAGGCAGGTACTGAGTAAACGAAATTTGAACAAAGGGAAGACTGCGATAATTTCAGTTTCCCTAATGATACAAAGGACTATGCTTCTTTGAATAATTAAACCTCTGAAGTGGCCGCCCTAGTTTGGATGACCTTAATATCAAAGACGGAAAAAAAAGTACACAGGATATATTATACAGTGTACAGTCATACAAAATTGATAGCAGAACGGTAGAAAATATTAATGAAATCTAAATATAACGAATAGACCTTGAGAATGATTGACATAAGAAAGATGGCACAGCTCTTAGTCTGTATGATTTGAAAGTAAACGAAAACCATTCAATTTCCCCATGGACGTTCGCGGCATTGATTTCTAAAGCGAGATCCCTCATGCGACCCGTTGCGTTTGTCTACAGAGTCCATAATGACCTTATTGCCTATAAAAACTCGAAGCATGAATCAAAGCTATTTATAATAGTTGGTAAAAAAAAGGAGCAAGGGGATACTAAAAAAGTGAGATTATAAATTCCCGCGTGGTGAAGCGAGTGGCACAAATACATTGAAAGAGAGAGAGAGAGGACGATTGTAATGGAGTAAATATGACAGAAATGAATAGACGAACGTTTTCTTGATAGTGGGTGCTAAAAAGCTCAAAAAATGAAAAAAAATCCACTCTGAGATATCGATTTTACTATTTTACGATTTGTTCCGTTCCTCATACAATTGCCGCAATGCATTTGTATTGCCAATTGCCGATAACCATTTATCGAAGATTTCAATTATTTGCGGTCTATCTCTTTCTATTCCCTCTATCGTCTTCACAGCGATGGATAAGTTAAAAAAAAAATGATTCAGGTTGTAGTGGTAATGATTCTAAACATCCGGCGCATGCATTCATTTGTTCATCTTTTCCTCGTTTACATGAGGTGACTTAAAGAAAATATTCCTGATACCTTAGCGATTGTAGCATGGAGAAAGCCAGACTTATTGAATGTAATGGCGTCGGTGTTTCTTAGGTACTAACATTATATTCATTGATAAGAGAAGCAAATGCTGACATTCCTCTCGTATTTTCTTTCTGGTTGATAAAAAATTTTATGATAGTAAATGAATCTCGTCGTGGTAATGAAAATACCCTGGAAGAGCTAAGGTAATAGCACTGAACCTTATCAGTAAATTGAATTCTTTCGCCATCGTGCCAGCGAGAATTGCATTGAGTGTATTAAATCAAAGTATTTCTACTATTTATTTTCTTTAATTTCTCTTTGTTAACCTACCGCGCCCTTTTTTTTAATTTCTTCGCCAAAATCTTATATTACTTAAAAAAAATTAGATTTTTATCTTCCACGGGTTGGCTGCCCGTGATTTAAATACATAATGGAAAAATCGTATTTTTGAAAACATCGCCATTTGTAACTTTTTTGCTTGGCCCTTCAAGCCCTTTGCTTGGCCATAAAAGTTTTAATCTTGGGGAATACAGATAAAAATAATGTGCATAAAGTACGCTGCCTTCTGTCCGTCACTATTATTATGTGCAGTATTCCTCAAAGAGCAAAGTATCCTCTTAAAATTAATCAAGAAAACTTTATTTGTAACTTTGATAAATGATCTCAAACTTTAAATATTAATTTTGCCACCACATTACAGAATTAAATTAAACAAGGTGAAATGAATTTAAAATAAAATCAGTTTCCATTAAAAATAAATGCCTTCATTCAGCTTAATTTGTGGTTTTATCAGGAGGTATAAATTTATTCCCATTTCATACATTATTTGTGGTCATACATACATTTATATGCTGAAATATGTTACAACTTTAAGCATATTGACCACAGTGCTTTTATCATATTAATTGAGATGTTAATGATTCTATTGTGGAATTATTTCAGTATTAAAATTATTATGAGTCATGCCAATTTCCCGGCGGAAAGACGTATTTAAAAAGTAATGCACTCTAACAAATCACCATATTAAAGTATTTGTGTGAAATATTAGATAGCGCAGTTTTTTATAAATGAAAATCTGTAGCAAATAAATTAAGTTCTGGAAAATTATATTAAAATTCCTGAAATACAACGAAGGCAGTAAAATTGACTGAAATCATAAGGGAAAGAACACACATAAAATTTAAATGAATTATCAAATTTAGCCTTAATTTCACGCCACTAGTTTCGGAAGTATGAAGCCAATATTTTTAAATATAACTACGGTAGGTAACCTGTCGTTCAATCTGGTTTTTGGTTGCAGTTTTTACCTTATTCTAAACTACATGTTGTGCGGAATTCTCATGAGGTTTGTTCGTGCTTTATTGTGCACATCGATCATTAGTTTCTTACTCTAAAAGAGCCTTCGATCGTCATTCGACTCCTTTAATCTATTGCACTATAAAGTATTGGAGATCGAATAGCAAATAGACTAACAAATACTGCAGGCCAAAGAGATAACACAAAATTATTAAATTTTTTCATCATTCATTAGTCAAAATTTATCAAGAAAAACGCAAATGCCCTTCCCGCCTTTTCCATTGGAGCCGCTAAAGTCGAAATAACCTAATTTTAGTTCAATGTGTCGGATATACTTTTATGCTACATTCGTCAATGTAAAATGCCTAAATTATTTCATACATCCACTCCTTTACTTGAGGATTCTAATATTCCTAGTCTTAAAAATCTCTTAGACCTATGCCTCTATGACCTATGATCTCGGTCTACCGCTCGACTGGATGGTATTTGACTCCTCTCAAGGAAAGCGTCCAAAATAAAAATTTATCAAAAATATTGGCGTCGTAAAAACCTGCTTACAATAAAGCTGAGATATTAGTGTGAACAAATGTGTCTACAACACACGACCAGACCGATTTAAGTTCTATTTCTTGATGTTTACTATAGCATTGAATCCGGCCTCAGCACCATATATTGTATGGTGAATGACCCACGCAGAGTTATTTTTTGAATTTATTTTCAATTCTCATTCAAGATTATCATATCCGTGATAAACTTGTCGAAATTTCAAATTCGTTTAAAGCTAATAAATTAAGAAAGTATTCCTCAATGCGCAAAATACCTACGAAGATGAATATAAAAATGTAACCTTTAAGTTTTACTCTTACGAAGGACCCCGTCAAGAAAAAATAATAATTTTAAATGTGATAATATCTCAAGCCAAGCCATATTTTTATATTGTATAAGCATTTCTAACATTGCAATATTCTAAGATTTGTAAACACTTGAAGATAGTCATAGTAGATCTGTGTGTCATTATTATATTTATTAAATGCATATTTAATGTTAATTTGATTTTAACATAATTATTCAAGTGTTGTTAAATAATTGAATTTTCTGTGGGAAAGTTAAACCTCTTTTTGCCACAAAGAGAGGAATTCATTTCATAAGTTCTTATATTTTTAGTATTCCATTTATTAAATAAATAGAGAAGAATCTTTCATGAACGTTTACGTCAAAATCTCGATAAATACTATCTCATACATAAAAGTAAACGACGGCTGGTATTTAATATAATGTTCCATATTTGATGAAATATCATTATTATTTGCAGTGTCATTTGAAATATTAAAGAAACATTTGGGCGAATATTTGCATAGGAATCTCGCCTTCCTTATTTGTCGGAGGATAACATCTAGGCTTTGCAAAAATATTATACAATCCATAAACATAGGTGTCGGTAGGCATGTTATTTCGTTGACAAAATCCCTAAAACTTTAATCCTAACAATGAAATTATTCATAGACGTTTGTATGTTTGATAACTCTTGCTGTTTATTATTATTAAGCTAGTTTTAGTATATTTTTTCTGAAGTTTACTAGCTGTAAACAGTTGTAAAGTAATTTTAAAGGTTTATCTTAAATTCTTCCTTAAAACCATGTTAACTTTCATTTTCCTACGTCGTTAATGGGATTTTTCACTTTTAAATTGTACAAAGCATAATGCCATTATATATTTAATCGTTTTAAGTGCAGTTTTTCATAGAAATAATCACTAAACATCATAGGAATCTATAAAAATAAACATAAAATGTATATTCGTAAGTTTGGAAATTCAAATCGATAAGAAAAGAAGTTAGTTAGAAAAAGGATCATGATTTACCATTAAGTATGAAAAAGTCTTAAGGCCTCATGATGGAGACTTTATCTTGGTTAAAAATTACAAGATACGAAAAATTGATGCTTATTTTTTGCTTGCCTGGTGAAATGGGATCGCAGATATGTTAAAGCTGTCAAATACCATAATAGTGCTCGCAAAGATAACTTTGACCTGATAAAGTCGTGTTTAACATGGCAGTGTACAGGAGATCAAAGCGCAAAGGAGAAGCAATATTGGTGGGGAACCAACGTGGCAAAAATTTCTTATTTCCTTCCGATTTATGTTGTAAGTTTGGCTATTTTTTCCAATGACTTCAAAGATATAGATACTAAAGACCACTAGAAATGATAGTTTTGAAAATAAAGACCTCATAAGGCTTTATTTCTGTTCGTAACGACTGTTGACACATCAATAAAATTTTGTATACATGATCGTTGGATCCGTCAATGGGTTTTATATACTAAAGATGACCTAACCAATGTAAAATCCCTATTAGGGAAATCAGATGGACTTCGTAGATGATTGGAGTCTTATTATCTATCCGGCCATTGCACTCTGGCTGCGCATCCCATCTGCCTCTCCACGGCGAAGCTCTCCCCGGCCGATGGCTCCTTGGCCAAGTGCTTCTTCTCCCAACCCGCCTCTCGATGGTGTGGAAGCCATCCATGGCCCGGGGTCGACTCAATCATTTTACCAACGGCTCCGCAAATATTGACGCCAATTTTGAGAATACTTCGCTTTTTCGCCTTGTTAACTAAGCCAGGGAAAAAATAAATTTAAATTCACTTTTTGGTTACAAAAATATTAAATCATATTCATAATCTAGATCTTTTAATCGGGTGAAAATGAAGGGATGGTATAAAATGTTGGATCAGACAAGCTTATTCTACTTTCAAATAGTTTTTGAATAATGGATTTTAGAAGTAATTGATAGAAATCTGTTTAGAATTCCGGGCAGATGATATTTGAGTTGAAAATGAGGTACACTGAGTTTATTGAAATATCTGGTGAATGTTGAGATTAATCTTTCATCATTACCCCGCACGCACTTGTCGTTATGTGGAGCGTTCGTTAAACGTCCGCTTCTATTTGCGTGGATGGTAGTTTTGTTCTAAAGATACATGGGGGAAGAAATCACGTAAATCGCACAGGTGAGGACCACGCCTCACTAGAATGAATTTTCCTTCTTTTTATCCTTGAGGTTAATGGTGTAACAAATATTTCAGTATCTGCATTGTCGCTACATAAGAATTCTAAGAATTGTGATGTTTAAGTCTTCCCAGTAGATACTAATCATTCAAAGAAACGCAGAAAAACCTACATCGTTAGTTTGCAATGAACTACTGCATATAAAACTGGAAAACTCTGGTGGTAAGGTAAATATAGCATGACCTAAGGAAGAATTTGAGAAAATGTCGCCAAAATTAGTATTTAGGGCAAGGAAAAGGGGGTTCTAGTTTCTTATGAAAAGTATTGCGTTATCATACCTAGCTTAAAATGTATTCATTTTTGATACGATAAAAAAATCAGCCTTTAACCAAAGGTCAGTTTAATGGGTGAGGATGGAGTGTGCGTGGTGAATGGTCGACAGGGTGTGAAATTAACACCGATAGGATAGGCAAGTAGATTTGTAGATTTATTTGTCGATGCCGTTTACGGTTTCCCAGAAGGTTGTGTTCCTTGTAAAATAAAAGAGTCTCGGCGCTCGGTCAGCATTGAAACGCTTTATCCTACCCTTTGTCAATCCGCTATATCATGATTTTGTATGTTATCATTTGAACTCATCCAGGATTCAAATTAAACTTTTTCCTTACATCATTTCATCTTTATAAATATCGAAACCTAATTATTGGCTCACTAGCAGTGGGAAGACTTAGTAGGAATTTACTCTCTCAGAATCGAAGTTGCATGATGATTTATTTGAGGTCAAATACTGTTAATATAGGCTTAAGCTCCCAAAGATTTTGTCGTTTTAATAACTATTTATGGAAGTTGATTGCCTAAGCATTATATTGCATACAATCTCGCTTCTTTAGTCCATTTTATCTTGCACTGGTATTCCTATATTGTCCCTCTTCACCGCTCTTTTTCTTGACCCCAGTCCTCTTCAGAACCCCTTCAATACCATCGATCTCTTCCCTAATCTTCCCATTCTCGGTCGGAGGTTTTGTGTATCAATTATCACCTTTGTGTCCACTAGGCTTCTTGCAATGTTTGGATATGGAAAATTCCTGTAAATCTTTCTTTCCAGATTACCCGTTCTACATAGGTGACTTAATTTGCTATGAAATTAATTCCTCTATTAGCCCTTAACTGGCTCTTCGATCGATCTACTTATTTTCCTTTCCCATTTTCCAAACCTTCCTGATTTCTGATCTTGTCGTCCAGTTTTTCAACCCATTGACTACCACTTGCCTTCTCATTCTCTTTTATGTTTTACCATGACATTTTTGTTTTTACTCTTCTTGATTTAATCCTTTGTTGAAGAACATGTTATATCTTTTACATGCAAGGATATGCCGGTTCTTTTGTTATTATTTGTTATGAAAGCTCCAATATATGTGAACTGCCTGATGTCATAAAATATTTTCCACCTGTTTACAGCTTATTTTTCCTATTTATTGACAAAAAAATGCATTTATTTTCACTACATATTCAGTTCCAAGCCTGTCTTTAAAGTTTTACTTCTTTCAGGATAACATTTTTTAACGGCTACCTTTACCTCCAACAATCATTGAAATTCCACCTGAAAATGCCCGTTGTTCATTGAAAATTGTTTTTTTTTAGTACTACACGCATAAATTTGAACTGGTCTAAGCAAAATCACCACAATTTTCTGCGTTGTGTGCTCAGCCAATTTTTAATTGAGTTCAGGGGCTCTCTTGCCCTTTTACTAAATTTTGTGTTCTGTTTACTTATTGCCTATTTACTGAGCTTTGACTACTCTATGGCGTGATTTTGACCGATATTGTGGTATTAGATAGGAAATTTCATCACTGCAATCAGTTGTGCTAACTGAATCATTAACTTATCTTAAGTTATATAATACTGGTATGAGCCCTCATTGTTATTACACCACTTCTCCTGTGCGTGACGAGTAGTTAAGGCGTGGTATATTGTTGACCGTCCTATTATAACTCCATGTAGGCCTTCTCATTATTTCCTTGGTAGTGAATCTTTCTCTCTCGTTAGAATACTAGTAACAAGTAGGAATTCTATCTCCGTTTGTTTCATATAGACTTAACTAACCGCATTATTGATTTTCGTAGTTGTCGGGTATAAGATTTAAACTTTTCAATATTTAGACTTTTAATTCCTCATACACAATGCACCCGACTATATATTCTTCGAGTCAAGTAATCCCAACGACTAATTCAGCTATAAAGGCATCCAATTAAACTGCTTATTATGTTATATACATATTTATTAGGAGTAATGCAGTAAAATATTTTGATTCCAAAGTTTAATAAATTAAACATAAATGTAGGCATGGAGGAGATTTGGAAATATTTTTCTCACGCCACGCCGATGCGTGTTTATCATATTGCGTACATTTTTTTCAGGTAGCATAAAATCCCTTATGTGCCAATAAGCTTACACCGGGAATACCGCTGTTAATGCAATCGTTTTGAATTACCGATTTCCAGTTTTCCTCCGGTCTTTCATAAAAGCCTTCTTCAAACAGCGACGCATTTCACGATCATTCCTTGGGTTCCCGTGATCCCGCAGGCAGTTCATCCCGTCGGTGGATGCAGAAAGTCACGGTAACGGGACGCGAACTCCCGCCCTCCAGAAACCCCTTCCTTCCCTGCACCATTGGTCTAGCCTTCCCCGCCTCCGGCCCCTCTCATCCTCTTCCACTCCCTGGATATTGATCGCTTGCCCGGGAGCGGCGGCTTTGGGCGGCGTTGGTTGGACGCGGGGCGGGTGTGGTGTGAGGGAGGACGGAGGGCGCAAGGGACGGGTGGCGTGGAAGGGGTGGATACATACATCCGCTCCGTGTCGAGCGACGGCGGAATGGGGGCGGATGGGGTGTGGGCGGAGGGGTTGGCGGAGGTGGGTGCGGGGGAGGGGGGAGGGGATTTGTGAGAGAGGTTGGATTGGCAACGTACGGAAGGAGCCGCCGCGGGGGGGAGGGAATGATCGTGATACGACGGGGAATTCGGAGGGATTCCGGGAATTGGGTGGGTGGGAAGGGGGCCCGGGGGTTAGAGAGAGAGGAGTGTGGGGGAAGGAGGGAGGAGGCATTTTCCCGAGGCCCTAGCCCGCGTTCCAGGAGGCGCGCAAACTTTTACGACTGGGCCGCCCGGATTAAAGGACCACTCCGGCCGGGGTGGATGCAGGGCGGGCGGCGTTGTTGGAACGACGGTGGGAGGATTTAGGGGTTGCGGGGTGGAGGGAGCTAGGAAGGGGGGTGGGGAGAAGGGGAGAGGGGGGTGGGTGGGATCGAGATAGATAGAGGGGCATGGGCGGGAGGATGAAGGGGGGAGGGCGCCATTCAACGTCTCTGTTACAATATTTTCCATCGGCGAATGCCATGCCGGGGCGCCGCGCCACCACCTCCGCGATAGTCGATAAAAATCGCCCTTTGGGTGGAGGGACCTCCTCCTCCTCTCTTCTCTTCTCCCTTCGTCCATGACAAAGCGAAGAGTGCACCCTTGTCCGGGTGCCGGGGGAGGGAAGGTGAGAGGGTTGTGTGGAGGGTTAGGCTTTTCTGCTCCTCAAAAAATGCACGTTTGTGCAAAATATTTGCCCGAATCTCCGCTTTAGGAAATTATTTTCGCAAAGCAAGTATTGATGGGATATTGGGTGTACTTAAACAACAGAAAGTGGGAGTTTCCTGCTTAATATGGTATGAGGGCTTACTTTTTCATGTAAGTTCCTAGCCATTTTCACCCCTAATTTTATGGAATAATTCAACCTCTAAGTTATTGATTATGTTTGATGAAATAAAAAAAGAATATTATTGTAGCTCTTTATATAATTCACACGTGAATGGAAGAATTATACTGATCATATTTTATTTACCCAATTTTTGAAGGATAAATCTCCCGCTTCTATTTAATAGTTCCCATTCTCTAACAAGCATGTAATTAGAAATCTTATTTTCACTCATATCGATCATGAGCTCTTTAATAATAGGTAGCAACTTTCCCCAGATTTTGTTATGATGAAAATTATTTTATTAATTTTAGATTATTTTACTAAAATATTTTTTAACTTTTTATTCTTCAAAGTCTGATCGATTGTGTATTGTGTATTATTTTTCTTACAAGTAGTCTTTAGTGAGTGGTAACGGATACATAGTTAATAAAATTTGACACACCATTGTGTGTTTAAAATTTAACACGATGACTTCATCTTATAAAAGGGTAAATAAATTTTGGGGTAGCTTTTTCATATTTGTTATTTCAACAAAAAAACTACCAAATAAAGCTCCAGAACGAATTTAATTAATTCTATTGGATAGTAATAAAAATAATACTCTTCATTGGACCTGAAATAATCAGATAATTTAAAACTAATTTAATTTATACTGACTTTCTAAGACACGCTTGGAGGCCCCCAAATGAGCATTGATGGACTTAATAAAAGATTTGTGTGTCCCCATCACGTTGAATCTTATTACAAGAATCGTGGTACCTATATGAAGTTCCACCTTGAAGGAGTCAATAGCTTTTGTAAATCGTATGGTTGGAACATGTAACATGTAAAAGGCTAAGGAAAATACTAATTTCGTTAAGGAAGCCTGAAAAGTGATCTTAAATAAGGCCTTGAATGTGCAGAAGGCATTAAATACCAAAAATCATCGATTCAAGAATCGAATGTAGTGTGGGGAAAATCTGCACTGCTTATAAAAACTGCTGGGAAATAACAGTAAGCGTCATACAATTGCGCAAATGATCTGGAATAAAAATCCTTGAAGAATTGGCATTTCATCGCTACAATAAACATATAGAAAGGAATGCAGAAATAGTACAGTGTAAAACTCATTTACCTTGACCGGAAATCAAACCGTGATCCCCTCGATTTTCTTTTGATTACTTTAACCAATTGGGCTTTCAAAACTCCTTGTTCAAATGTGAAATTCTTGGTTTTTTTTAAAGATTAAGATATTATGACGAATCGCTGTACATTCAACGCCACAAGTAAGCGGTCATCTCGGCAGCAGAATCAATCAAAGCACTAGGTCGTTAATTCCGGGGATTCGGATTCGATTCTTGGTCAAGGTGAATCATTTTTGCACCACAAAATTTCTGCACATGAGCAGATGACTTCGTTAAAATAACCGTCACGGCATTTTCTGTAGTCTTTGGAATAAATTGCAAAGTTATCAGTGTTTCAATTTCACATTGCACTAAGATGAAGGAAATAATACAGTCTTCCTATTAGCAGGCCAGACAATAGCGATAAAATTAATATGTTAGGTAGTCATGAAAATAACTTCTAGAATTCGTCTTACCCTAACAAAATTCAATAATAGCAAAACTAGAAGAAAAACCTAACCAGTAATAAATATGTTTAACTACTTTATGTCACATTCTTGCCTAATATCCTCAGACTCCCGTCTCATTTTAATGCGGTGACTACCGAGACATATACTTTATGCACTTCATTCTTCGTGCCACAGAACATTTTGTTGCTGTGCCATCAATACCTGTTCCTGAGAAAATTGCGATGAGTTTTACTTAGCTAGTATAGCGTAATATAAATATTAGTCGACCCAAAGTTGGCCCAAATGAAAGAAATGCATATTCGTTGGCACATGTGTGACATGGCGTGACATTTAAGAAATAAAACAAGAAACTTTACTGTTTAACATTTTGTTCTACTGCAGTGACAATGAGTTTTAGAACGGATTAGCTTCAAGATGTTCACAGAAACAGAAAATTATACTCATATTTACAATTCTTCGAAATCTAGATTTCTCTGAGCAATCAAAGGATTTATCAAAGTAGAAAGATCACGGTATACAAATTCTAATGCGTTTAAAACAAACAACGAGATTTTGGGCTCTTCTCTGCCCAGAATATTAAAAAATAAAAGATTTTTTCCATTTTCTTCTCTGCATATTCTGCCCAAGTCTCATGGCGTATGGGAGACTAAATAAAAAAAGAGGGTGGATAGAAAATATTAAGTAATTCAAAGTCAGAAATATTTTGGCTCTTTACAATATTTTGAGAAATTTTATCTTGCATAATCTTTATATCTATTTCTGTTCTCTGTTCCACTCCTATTTTCCAAATAACTACGGATTCCTCCCTTGAATTTCTCCCTCAGCGTGCTAGCATACATCATTCCAAGTCCTCCCTCTTCTTTTCGCTCCAGAGAAAAGGCAGAGAAATGGTTTTGTCTGGAGGTCGTCTGTGCTTCCAGCAGCGTTTGGATTCGTGTGGGGGAGTGTTTCCCGAGGCAACGCTCTAATCCTCCGTCTCGACTTGGACGTGTGGGCTCGGATGTGGACGACTTCGGGGAGTCACGACTGAACTGGCCTCGGTGGTCTCCTCCTCTCCCTCTTATTCCTTCTGACACACAATGGAGGGTCCCTTGGAAGTAAGTCTCTCTCACCTTCTCTCCCTCCTCCTTTCCTTTTGAGACCGGGGAGGAGTGAAGTCGTGTGTGACTGTGTGTGAGATAGAGAGTGGGGTCGAACCTGCGCCAGACGGCGTCTGAAAGTTATGGTTGACGTCTTGGATGTGACTGGCACTCTGGGGTGAGAGAGGAGGAAACTGAGTCGTAGAAGCTCTCACGTTGTGCTCCCTCTTTTTTGTAATTCGTTTTTGCTTTAAAAATGCGATCAGTCGAGGAAACGTAAATCCTCCCGACCCTGAAGAGACTCTCTCTCAACCCACAGATACGTAGGCTATACTATTGCCCAATAAAGTCACATCCATGATACTTGCTCTAATACATTATAATTAATCAGGATGTGAAAGTGAAAGGGCTTAACAACTAAACTGATTAGCAGGTTTCATGAATTCACTATCTTTTCCACCATCTGGAAATGTACTTACATTAATAATTCTCATCATGATCTAAACACGTTTTATCATTTATTTCATAATTGCTTCTCAAAAGTGTTAAGCGATTATTCTGGGCTGCTTGGTTTTATATAAAGGGGATAATGGGAATATTGGTTTTCTCATTCCTTCACACGCATCAAATTGTTAGATTTTCATTCCCACAGAAAAGATTTAGGTGAAGGTAAGAGCAGTTTTTATTGAAAATTGCCCGTCCTCTGTATCATCAGTTTTTCAAATTCATTTCGCAACTTGGTATACTCTATGCCCCCTCTGAAAAAAGGAGGTTAATAAAAATCGTGATGGGCTAATTAAAGTCGACACTGAATTTTGAAGGCACGCGATTAAAAAAAATACGTACGGACTTCAGAATGCCTCGTTCATAAACGCTTAAATGCCGTGCAGCTAAACACTCCGCCCCACCTGGCTTTTTTTCGCGTGCATGACTTGGTCCATCCCCCCTTCCCGCCTCGCCCCTCCACTCTCGCCGCCCACCGCTCTCCGTGCAACCCCGAGCGGATGGCCGACCGCGGAGAAGGTGGGGAGAGGACCGGTAGAGGACGGCGGCGCTCAGCGCGGCGTCTGGCAATGCATCCGTCGACTGGCAAGCTAGCGAGAGCAATGCATCGGAAGCAGCGAGGGGAGGGGTGGGAGGATGAATACAGAAAGGGACAAGCGCTAACTTTACGGCGGCTGTAAGATGCGAGCCCCTTTTATGGTCCACGGGGGTTGGGAGGGGCGGAGAGCGGGGGAGGTGTACGAAGAGGGTGTGTGTGTGTGAGAGAGATGGGGTTGGGAGGCAAGGCGGCCGAAGGGAGGGAATATTACTGTTATTATAATAGGCGGAGCATCGTCTAGGTTGCCCTTTCGGTTGGATGGAGGGGGGCGGAGGAGGAACGGGATGGGAGAGGGGGGGACCGAAGGGCGGATAGGAATTCTAAGCCAGCGAGCCAGCGCACTCTATATCATGTCACGGGTGGGGGGTGGTGGGGGGAGGGAGGGTGATGGTTAAGTGGGGCGTGGGGGAAGGCGGGCTGCTGCTGGGGATTCCGAGGGGCGCGGAGGGTGGAATCGGGAGACACGTCTCCTCGGGGCACGGATGAGGTTAAAACCCCTTGATGTAGACGGCGAGGAGGGTCCTATTTCCATCACAGGAAGGATTCCAAGTAGCATCGAAGAGAGAGAGAGAGGCAACGCCTCCGTGAGGAAAACAAGGAGGTATAAATGGGATGAGGGCGGAGGAGCGGCACTAGACTGCGGCATGACGTGTCGGTCGCCGCTTGGTCGGGGGGGGAGGAAGGAAAGGGGGGGAAGATGTGAGATGTTTAGATGGAGAGAGATACACGTATAGAGAGACAGAAGGAATAGATTAAAAAAGAGAAGTATGTTGCGAGATGCGGTGTGTACGTAGGCATGCACTCGTGTCCCTGGAGGAGAAGACACATTAGGGTGTGCGAAAGCGGGGGGGAGAGGGGGCGAGGGTTGGGAACGACTTGCGCGTCCGTGACGAGAGAACGATGGCTGGGATTGATGGATGAGCGGGAGGGAATCTCGGATGGAATTCGTGTTATCCGACGTCGAGCCGTGTAAGGCGGGTAACAATTTACCGGCCGGAGGAGATTACATTGTCCCCGGCCGTGGATGCGATTCCGAGAAGGAGAGACGATGGTGGATATGGGTTGGGGAAATGGGCGAGCCGTTCGAGGCAGAGAGGGTTAAACCGCCTTGATTGGAGGTCGCATTTGCCGCCTTGAGGTGAAATCGAGGGGATCGATGCATTCAACTGCTGGTATTAAAGGTGGGGGAGGTAGCGTAAAAATATTTTCAGGTGCCCATTTTATTTCTTAAATTTCCTTTGAAGCATGAAAACCACCATACTCTCTTTGGGTTTTAAAATGTAATGGCGGTGATTGAAATGTAAAGATTTTTCTTTTTTTTAAAGGTAATCTGCGAGGAAAAGAAAGCTTAAAATGCCCAAGGTAAGTCTCAAATGACTGATAAATCTCATTTATTTTCATCATGCCTTAAAGTTATCAAAGCCAAGCAGGGTCTCGCTCGAGGTCAGTTTTATAAAATTAGACATTTCGTGAGTCATCGTTTGATATGGGTTGTATTCAAAGTTTGCTGCGTTCCTGGTATCACGCTCCTGACATGTCTGTCTCTTTAGCTAATGATACAGAATAAAAAGGACTTGATAAAACACCTATTACACGTTTATTCCAATTTTTCCTTGCATTTTTCTTACCCACCAAACACCTCAAATTTGCTATTTATTTCATCTCTGGCCTCAAGCGTCCTCAGTCTCCTTGTCATTACATTTCCGTGTTTCCATTTTAGTTTACATGATAATTTTCACCCACAACACTAATATTTTCGTAATCTCTAACCGAAGTTAGTTTAAAGCTCGTGCTTAGAGGCCTCGAGATATGCTGCTTCGTGGCTCCAAGTATCCATTTTACTAATAAGGCTGCTCGTTGATTCCCTTGGGAAACTCTTCTCGTTGCATCTCTAATTTCTTCTTCCTTTGCTCAATTATCTCTCTCCTCTTTTCCTCCGCAGTATTTTTGCCCCTCCGCCTTTCTATTGCCTCTTCCTTTCCCTCAAACACTGCACTCCTCCCGCTGAAGGCATTTTTATGGCCACTTATATGGCGGCAAATGCACTCGCTTTAGTGGGGTTCAATGAGTGGGTTGTAGGACCACCACAAAGCAGGAGGGCTAGCCAGGGGAGGGAGGGATAGGAGGCACCTTTATCCCATCACCTTCCATTCGACCGCCACCCGTTCGCTCCATCTGGTACCCCTTGGCCCCGCGTCATCCCCGACCTTCCTCCGCTCCCCGACCCCCCCCCCCCCCCCCCGCCACAACCCGTCTCCCGTCCCACAGCGCCACGTACAACCGATGGAGGCTGAAATTGCTTTTAAAAAAAGAAAGATTCGCATCTTTTTTGCCGTTAAGAAGCAGTGAAACGGATGATGATTCCTTTCGCATGTTTATTGAGGAGACCTGGATAGTATTAGTACTAGCGTTTACCCTCTCCGTAGCCTTTCTCAGCACTCGATAATGATTCGCTGGTGCCAATTTAATGCCCTCCTCACCGGCAATAAAGAGAGTCTTTGTGATAATAACTGAACACATTGTTTTTAATGTTATTCTATGTAAGTATGACGAGTTTGCCATTTATTACGCCCGAGGTTTGCGTGATTCTCGATTGGTAGACGAGAAAAGTGCCGCTTTGCCTTTATTGGGGCAGAGTGATGCTAGAGCTTGAAATTTCCTCTCTGCGTGTTTTCAAATTCCTCCTCTGTATTGATCATGCTTTTTTACGCGAATATAATTACGATTATAATCGTAGTGGATCATAAAAGCTGTAATGTGCCGTAAAGATCATTGATTTTCTGCATCAATGGATGTTTGTATTTCTTTGTGAAGTGGCTATTTGAATTTTTAAGTAACATTTGAGCTTCTCATATTCAATCCTTGAATGACTGAATGAGTTGTTGCGTATTAATGATAAAATGAAAAGGAAAATATTTTGAAACCTATCTGTCATTTTATAGATTTTGATGTAAATTTACGCTTCACTAATAAATTTCACGATAAAAGTAAAAATGTTTGATTTTGTTATTTTAGGCCGGGATAAATAAACAACATCATTGGATTTTTCTTATAAAGAATGTTGTATTCAGCTTACGGCTTGAATATCTAATTAAATGAAACATATGCATGCACACCCTGTAATACGTTACCCGATTTGAGTTATGAACAATTCAGCTAATTCTTGGGGTCTTTGACACTTTTTCAAAACTGGTTGCTTTTCACTCAAGGCTTAAAATCTAGATATAATTTAAAATTTCATATTGAATCTTTCATAAGGGGATAAAATTTAATCCTATTTTAAATTTTCGGAACGCTAATTTTGGCTCTTTGGATTTGGTGATTAATCAATAATTTATCTCGATCTGAATAAAACCCTTGGTTCATTAATCTTTTTGTCAGTAAACGTTCCTCCTTTCGTTAACTGGAATCAATTAGCCATCCTATTATCCGTTGCCTTTACCTTGGGCCACATTAGCGACTTTAAGGGGGCAGCTGAGATGCGATCGGCAGTGGGATGACGAGAAAACACTTTCACTAATGGGGCGATGGTATATCGGATGCTTCGTTTCTCTTAATGACTGCGCTGTTTCAAATGCTGCTTCCGGACGTTGACGTAAGTGATTCTCACATCAGCACCGTCGGTTTTTTCCCACCCTATCCATAGGACTGGATATTTTAACAGAACAACTCCAATATAGTTTTATTACTTAATATATGCATATAAAAACGCAATATTTCTTAAATACTGTTTTATGGAGATTTAGTGGATAAAGAGAGATCAAATAGACAAATTAACTTCATTGATCACAACTCTACACAGTTCTGTATCAATAAGGGGTATCAATCCGAAGTTTGGTAGGTTTCCAAACTATCCTGTATTCTTCCAATCTCTACAGCCCTTCATAGCTCCATTCACCAACATTTTCCTTTACGTATTTCTCTTAGTTCATCCTAGGCCTTCCTCTGTAATTTTTTTCCCGCCATATTTTCCTCACCTATGATTAATACGATTAAGAAACTATTTTGCCTCAGGATACGAGTATGTCCAATCGATTTAGATGTAACAACACAGTTTGGTATTTTAACACAGTTTTAAATGTAGTCACCGGTAAATATTGTTGACCGGAAATCAGAATTTTAAAAGAAAGTACGTATTTCAGTCACTTGTATCAGGAAGAGTTATTAATTCGGTAAAACATTTTTTCTTCAGGTATTTAAAAACTTCGAGCTTTTTGTTCAAACATGTATGGAAAATAAAAGAAAATTAGTACAACTCAAATTTTAGTGTTATCAGCCAAGTATTTTATGAAGTCCTAACGATTCAATCCTTCATGAAAGATGAAATTCAATTTCAAATTTGTATTTTAACGGAAACTCATTTTAATTTGGTTATCTAGAGGCTAGAAGTAAATAAATTAAAGCGAACTTCTATGGATGTTCATATCTTCCAAATTCATTTTACAGTTATCTATGTCCTACAAGAAGGATATATAATGTTTCAGAGAAAGCTTTTATGCATATTTTTAGAGTCAATGTGAGAAAATTAATAGATGTATAAGAATTGTGCTATAGTATCAAATATTCTGGGCATCAAGTACGCTTAGCCATGGTATTTTGTATGAGAAGCGCAGCATGGTTACTCGGGGGTTCAATATTACACGAAAACGCTCACCGTAAAATATTTAATATATACTCGGACGAACAGTCATCATCGTACGGGGACTGGGGTCCGAGCATTCTCTTGTATTTCTTTTATTCATGGCACCACGCGATTTCTTACCACGACGTCAGGGATGGAAGGCCATAAAGGGAGATTTAGAGTGACACCTCCCTTTGTTTCTGAGCCTCCGTATTATTTCTATTCTCATCTATTCATCTCTCTGTCACATCGGAGGATAGGTCATACGCACTTTTTCATTTTCGTTCTTTAAAAATGGCGATAAATGCCATATAATAAAAGACCGATGGCTATGACTTATTCAGCCTCGGCCCTTAGCCTATTTTTATGGGCATTGCCCCTCTCTACTTGCGGCAACATAGACTCAGGTGTCAGCTGTTGTGATAGTATGGAATTTGATGCATGTTTTTTGCTTAAAAGTTAAATACCACTAACTTTTTCTAGGGCTCAAATACGAATTTAGAGGTGAAAAGTACATCGTTCAGTTAGTTCTTTTTTTATTCAAAGACAGTCACGGTGTCCTGACCCATGATGTCAGATGATATAAACTTAATTTTTGTTATTCATGAAAAAAGTGTGTTAAAACTTAGGTGATTACTTCCCCTAATCTCATCCATGCATAATAAATCGCAACACGCCGTCTAAGCATTCAGGCGTGTCTGTATGCATTTGCATACCGTGGTAATGTTTATTTTTCGCGTTGATAAAATAGAGGCACTGTGCGATTCAATTAAGAAAATACGTTTAGCTCTTTTTAACCTATTCTCGAGGGTTTTCATTTTAACCTGTCCATAGTTTATGCAAATACAAAATCACGTGGAATTATTATTTTTCAGCCTAGGAAATTCACGAAACTGTTTAATATGTACATTGACCCAAAATAGTGTTTCATTAGATCCTGCCCAAATTAATGCTCTTCTGTGATATTTCCTAGGGCTTCGTGGCGTTCTACAATATAAATTGACTGTGCAACTAGAAAAGTACATTACTTGGAGTGTCAAGAATGCTCGCATTTCACGGATGAATAATTTTTTCGGGAAAATATCGAGCTTCCTGCTCTGTTCTTCTACTTTCAGCGAAAAAGTGAGCGAATTTTCCAATCCAAGGGAATACCAAACAATTATTTAGTCGATAAATTAGTAGGCTTTATTCACATGTGTTCATGTTATGTCTTTTTGATTTGAAATGGCGTTCAAACAAAGGTCAGCGCCGAAGAGGGAAACTCACAAGGAAAATTTTAACGGCAATGCTCTGCGTAAATGCGATCACAGCATTTGAGAACCTATTAATGATAGGGATAATTAAGAATCCGCAATGGTTGTAGGGTGTCATTTTGAAATCTCATGGAGATCCAACAGTATATCTTGCATGTTCATAGAAAAACTGAATGACGGATAGGATTCATGTTTGTGCTCGGGAATGAAAAGACTGAAACAACAAAGTAATTATTTTTTACTTACTTCTAATGCCTATTGACAACCTAATACTTCAAAGCATTAAAAGGATTACTAAGACTGGCATGGTCATAAATTATCAAATGTTTTTGTAGCCATAAAAACTGTTAACAGCGTATGCATCGTCATCCAAATCAAATTGTAAATCCTGAGTGTCAGTGAAAGCTCTGAGATCTTTGCGTTCCAAAAGTGTGTAATAATTTCGACATTGGTATTTATATTACTATGATCGTGAGAGCATATATTTTGTTAAATACCTGTATGTTGATTGCATGCCTCAAGAGATGAATCTACACCATCAGTATGCCCGACAAAGAATCACTGAGGGGCTGTGGCAGGGCATTCTAGGAGTTTCAGCAGGGTACTTCATATTTTCAAAAGAATAAACTGTTGCATTGATACCTTTTATTTTGATTATAAAAAACTTTTTCTAGTCAATTAGTCCTTGAATTTCCATGCTGAATCCGAGAATTTGATTAAACGTTTCGGGCAAGTGCTTACTTATTCTATCTAATTGCTTTCATTAAATTTTCCTACAAATAATCTTACACCCGAGAAATTCAGGAATATTTTACAGTTATACTGTATTGATATTTTTAAAAAAGCATTTCAAAAACACTTAGTGAATAATGTAATTTTCCAGTGAACACAAAATGAACTCCTTTGCATTCTCATGATATATTGTCTCAAGAAATTTTAAAGTTTAGCAAATAATCCTTAAAAAGGAAGTATTATTTGAACAAAATTAAAAATTATATTTTTAATTCAAGTATGATGAACTTTTTAAATGTAAATCATTATCAATATCCACAAATTTATTCCATCAGATTGTACTAGCATTTGTAAACGCGTACAACTGTTCCTTACAAACACCTTTTAATACATAATGTAATAAATGAATGATTCAAATTTAATAAAACGCGTAAAACATGTTTTTATTATATGAAGAAAATGGTTACCAAACAATAGAAAGAGAAAAAAACAGAGATTAACAGACTCGGTCAACCACATTGCTGCATGAAAATGTTCCAATTTTTTTCTCCCTTGCTCAAGACATCCATACCACGGGAGACCTTCCTCAGCATCAATACTTCCTATCCCTACCATCAGTTTTTCCCATATAATATCTGACATTTTAGCAAACCCACCGCCACAAAACGCATCCTTTAAGCTTTTAAGTTTTATCACAGACGTTAGTTAATGGGCGATAAAATTCCGAAGGCTTTTGTTCCACTTATCAATATATTTTAATTATGAAAACAAGGAGAGTAGCAGGAGATGTTTCTTAATGGATTGGATCGTTTTACAACCGTCGGTTTACGAATGAAAACGTGGCCCACCCCCTTTCATCCCCCCTTAGCAATTACTCCAAAGAGTGCTTAGGATCCTTATCCCCTCACCCTACATTCCCCTAACTCCATTTCCTCCCTCGCTCTCTCTCATTTTCTCTGTACCCCACACCATCTTTATTCTCGCCTCCTCCCCCCTTCTCCCTCCTTCCAGTCTAACCAACTATCCCCCTCCTTCCACTCCTCCTCTGCATCTCCCTGCCAAAATCCTCCTTTTATCGCCCTCGCCTTTTGTTTGAGAAGAAGGAAAAGCACTTTCCGGCCTGGATATTGGTGGAGCAGGCGTGGGGACACCGATGGGGTCGGGTGGTGGGGTGCAGACGAGGAGCTGGAGGAAGGCAGTAGAGGGAGGGGCGTAATGGGAATAGAGAGAGAGCCGGAGGGTGGATTGGAGGTCGGTGCAGGGGAGCGGGGGCACCGCGGGCGGGAGGAGTGGGTTCCGGAGGTGTAGAGTGGCATGCGTTGGGAGAAGTGCGCTGTGGAGCCTGGGATATGGGATCGGGTGGGGTTCGACGTACCTTAGTTTAATCAATGAAAGTGGTGCTTTGTCATCATTCTCGTCTCCTACAGCGAACCGGCGTCATCCCTCCGCAGCGAAAAAAAATAAACGCCAGGTAGCCAACTACCCTTGCTTCGCCTGCTCCCCAATCCCCATCGAACTCTTCCGCTCCGCCCTTACTCGTTCCCTGACTGCCTTCCTATCCCTTCCCTTTGTTGGAGAGTAATATTCAAAGTTTACTGCGTGTATGCAATTTCTCGCAGCTATCTCGACCCTTTGGGTCATGAATATGAATTTCTCGCGGTGTTGTCGAGGGCGAATGGAATTATATGGCTAGTTTCGCGGGGTGGTGACTCCTAGGGCATGGCGTATGGGGAGGGAGCGAAAACCTCTTCAGCGGAGTGAAATGGTATTTTTTTTGAGCGAAGCTATTTTTTATAAAAAATATCGATAGGGAGAAAACTCGGTAATGCCACGCTTTGGCCTTTTAATTTTTTTTCAAAATTACGGAAGGGTGGAGGAGATTGAAGTGGGTGGCGATTTTGATTGCTTGCCTGCAGCGCTGCCGGGAGAAGTTTTCGGAAATGATTTCGGAGGGACGGCTATTTTCGATGGGCTGGCTAATGTGCTTTCCACGTACGTTTTGACGCTCGCGCGTAAAACCGTGATTTACGGGTGTTTGGAGGGGGTTTTTGAGGGCTTGCGCGAGCGCGGTTTCAACCGGTGAGGGCGTCCGGATGGAAGTGGAGCAGACGCGCTGTAGGGTCCGCGGAGCGAGTGAGAGATGGAGAACGAGAGAGAGAAAGAGGGGCAGCGCTGGAGGGAAAGTATAGCGCGTCGGAGTAACATGGAGATAGAATCCAGGGAGAGCATTTATTATGTTCATAAGAGCCCTCGCCTCTCCATTAGTGAGCGCGGTGCAGGAGTGTCGTAGGTGTCGGGCGCGGGTGGCCGGTCGGGAAGGGGAGCGAATGAGAGGCGCAGGGGAGCGAAGGGCAGCGCGTCGCCGGCGGTTGGGACCGAAATTTCGAAGGGATCCGGGACGGAGGGGACATGTCCGCAAGGGCCCTGGTGGGCGTGTCCGGATAGGAGGCGGAAGAGAGCGTCTTCAGATGAGTCAGCCCTTCTTAGCATGGGAAGGGTGGGAGTGTTTGTGTGTGTGTGTGTGTGTATCTATGGAGTGAAGTGAGAGAGGGTTTTTGGATGATAAGGGAGACAATTCGAGGAGTGCCAGAGGGCAGGGTGACGATAGGCAGGAAGTGGACGACGCCCCGGGATATGTATGAGCTTCCCTCCATGGAGGAGACGGAGGGAGTGAGTGGTGGGGGCGAGGGGGCGGAAGAAATAGGAAAGAGAGTGAGAGAGAGGGTTTTTAATGCCTAGCTAAAGGGGTGGAAACGTCCAAACTTTCTGAGACATATATATATGTGCGGGAGAGTGTCCCCGGGATTGGATGGCTGGTAGGGACTGGAGGAAATGTGGAATGGGTGGATGGATCTGGGTGGAACGGGGAAGGAGGGTAGCTGGGATATAAGAAGTTGGGGGAGATAAGGAAAGTTTGATGGAAAGCAGTCCTTTCGGGGAAGTTCCATTTTAAGGCGCCAGACTCCTTGAATTTATGTGAACCTCTGAGCAGAAGAGAATTTATTTTTTTAATGAGATAAGTTTGGTAGCATGGCTATTCCATATTCATCAGCCATTTCTAACGAATATCCTAAGCAGTTCCTCTTTTTAAACCAAAGTTAGTCATTCCTCAAATCTTATATTTAAACAATCTTTTGTTTCCATTTTTAAATGAAAATCACCCGTTATTTATGTCTACCAAATTTGTAAAAATATTTCTTAGATTTGAAGAAATATGTGGCCAAAAGTAAAAATTTATTTTATATTTAATTGTTACGTTTCTTTATTAGCTTCTTAACCGAAGGTTAAGTTGTTTTCCCTTACCTATACGCATTCTTTCACTTAATTGGTAATCTAGCGATGGGCAAGTTGGAATAAAGAGATATGCCGCTATTTTTAATGTGATTAAATTTTGAGTGAGGGCATACTTTATAAGCGTTTAATGCTGATAGGAGTTTTTTACCTGATAATAATCCTCTGCGTGCTTAAGATTATGGGTTAAAACATGAAGTATATGACTTAGGGTGATTATTTCATGGTTAAAAGCTGAGATTTAAAAATAAATGCAAGAATCTTTATCCTTAAAATTAAGTAATATTTATAGATCCGTTATCCAGAAACTAGGAATAACTATTTATGAGACATGAGAAATAGCCGAGGACGTATTTTTCATGTTTTATCGGTGGATGTGATGGATGTATTGAACTCACGTAATTTTGACCATATTTTTCTGAACGTTGTAGGTGTACTACGTGTTTGTGGTGGGAAAGGAATTGACTGTGGGAACATGCATTACTACATAATTTGACAAATCTGAATTTATCCTTTCCCCGTCATATTCTGGGTATTACAGTATTTTCGCATCTACGTACCTTCCCTCATGTTACTGCAAGAAGGCAAAAATGGCTCTTCCGTTGCTCATGGAAGACCAGGTCAAACAATGGTTGGAAAAATACTTATAGTGCGGCACAGAAAACAAGACAGTTCTAATCATTTCTTTCATGGCATGATTATCAACGTCAAGAGGTTGGAGGGAGGGAGTGATACTTTTCGTTTTGGCGGAAATAAGTGCTAGAGCATTTCGAAGCTAACAAGTTCTCATGCTGTGTTCTCTGCACTCCCCCCGGGGGACCAATACGAGGAAATGCCATTTTACTCTTTCTCCTTCCCCCTTCACGGCATTCACACGCTCCACCTCACACGCCTCCCATTTTCCGCTGACTACGCCTCTTGGAAGGAACTGGAGGGGGAGAGCGACGCCAGCGAGGGTGGGTGTATCCCTATATATATATATATATATATATATATATATATATATATATATATATATATATATATATATATATATACACACACACTCACATACATCTCTCTCCTCTTTTTTTCCTTCTCCCGCTAACACCCCCTTGGGCAACTAATTCCATCCCACCCTCCTCATCCTCTGCATCCCTCTCGTTCCCCTCAGCCGCTCCGACCCACCCCTCGCCTCTCCCGGAAAAAGGAAAAAAGACTAGAGCGACACGGAACACGTTCCGATAATAGGGGGTTGCTCTTTTAAGGAGCGGAGGAGTTGTTGCAGGGCGACGGGGGAGGGAGAAAGAGGGCGGGCCATATCGGCGGTGCGGCAGTTGGTGTGGGGCGGGTGGAGTAGAAGAGGGAGTGGCGCGGGAGTTTACCGAAATGAGCCCCATGATTGGCTTTGGGAAGGGGGAGGATTGGGAAGGAGGGGGTTGGGGGGTGGTGGTGTTGGTAGTGGGAAAGGGGGGATCTGGGTGATGGGTGTGTGTGCCTTGCGAGGGGACGGAACGAAAGAAAAAAAAAACATTCGGCGTATTTCTCTTTCTCCACGGCCCCTAAAATTCGCACTTGGCCTCCGTCTCTCATTGCCACCCATCACTTTGGAAGCCTGACAGGTCTAATTTGTGCTCCCAACAGCCTCGTGGAAGGTGATTGCCTTTCGTACGCCAGCTGCATGTAACCCTTTGTCTGCCCTTATCCTTCGGAATTCATAGCCTTTCGCATATATTCCAGCAGCTGAGAGCAACGAATTGCGTTTGATCCCACGGGATATTATTTCCTCACGGGTTAACTAGAATTCTAAGAGAATAATTGACTCGTTTATGAATAAGTAAAATGAGATGGAACTAAATTGAAGTTGCAGTAAATATCAGCGAAAGATGTTGACCCAGGAATCAATAACTTGAGCATGAATCGTTTTTTTGAGATTCGGGTGCAGTTGCGCAGTTCACTTATTATAAAATAAAGCCTATCGTCTTCAATGCATGTGTTTTGAATGTACGCTAATAAAATACATGGGAGTGCAGGAATTTGTTTTTAAACATAAATGCACATTCTCCCCCCCCCCCCCGCTCCGGGGTATCGTATTCATTTCGCAGAGTATACTGCAGTAGACCCAATTACCGTAGAAAGTGGGCAATAGGTTGATTACCATTTCCTTTGCCCATTGATTTAGTTCAGTGTAAAAGGTATTGTGTTCAAAACACTTGAATACTACGCACATGCCTTTGCGAAATCATTACGTCTTTGCTGTTCGAGGATCACCCTCGTTTTTTTTGCATTTTAGGATTAAATGCAGCTCTTTAAAACTGAAACTTCTCTATTCATTCCGAATTTTACCGTTCTCGACCTTTGTAGCATTTTAAAGGAAACGTTTTACTGTTTCTTCGATGGCAAAGGGTCCCTTATGTACTACTGGTCAAGAGATCCTGCCCGCTATTGCTTCAGGAAACCTTGAAAAGGCGCAATTAAACCGAAACTACGATGCACTTTCTTAAACACTCAAGGCCCAATCAATTTACTATGCATTAAATATTTATGTTCCGGTTTTCGAGTGGATTTATAAATACGTTACTACTCTTTTTTTTCCCGAATGATATTCACGTTCTCCTTATTTCTCCATAACCTCTCTGCTTCTTACAAAGGAGTTGGGAAGAGTGATAGAGAGAGAGAGTTTGGCGAGTAGGAGGTATAGGGTAGGTATAGGGGGGTATTTTTCTGGAGGGATGCACAGAAGGAGGGGCGAGCAGAGGAGGGGGGTGGTGGACGGGGGGGGCGGAGGTGATGGCGTGCCGCCCCGAGGGAGCGGTGGGGGCGAGTGGGTTTGGAAGCGAGAGCTTCTCGGAGTGGAAATAATGAGCAAGAAGCAATCATCGCAGCAGTTTGGGTGAAGGCGTTAAGCGGGGAAAGGGCGGATAAAACGCGACGGTCGGGGAGGGGTGCGGGACGGTGGGGCCGCGGTCTCGACGGGTGGGCCCTTTGGGGCGTGGGCGAGTGAGGGAGGGTTCAGAAAGGGAAGCCGGGCGAAAATGGGCTCTCAGATGGTCGAGGTGACGACGTAGACCCCGAGGGTGGGAGGTGGAAGAGCGTGTGTTCAGGTGAATTGGGGAGGGGAAGCGTAGTAACGCCTCCCGGTCGAAGGTGTTAAACGCCATCGCCCGCAAACGGCACAGTCGAGCTGAGGTGCTGTGGATGGATTTTCCGGTGAGCATTAGAGAACGTTCTTGTGTTATTTCCAAGGCTTGAATGGAAGACAGTCATTGGAAGTGGAAATTCCGTCTGACGGAATTGAAAATTTCCATTACGTTAGAAATTGTTATAGTTCTCCAAGCCAATGGCAGGCATGAATTCCGATAACCTAGCAATTCTTTTATTACATTTATTCATAAATACTTACTTGCAATAAATCGAAAGGAATAGAACAGGCCTATATTTTTAAAGTTGAAAAATAAAAATGAAATCGAATAAAAGTATTCGATAATGTCAGCCCAGGTGTTACTTTTTCAATTCGTTAATATTTTCCGTATCCCAATAGAAACTATAAAATATTTGAGGGAGTAATTAAAGTTTTTTTTTAACGCTTGATCTCTCAATTATCTCCAGTAAAAATTTTTTTATGATCACTTGAAAAATTTAGACAGTGAGTGGCAGATGTGGAACAAATCAATCTTGCTAATGAAACAACATCCCCTTCATGCAGTCCATTTTCGAGCTAAGAGCTATCTTTAGATTGAATAAACGGTTTTGCTATTCGTCGAAAACTGTATTTTATATTCCTAGAAACAATCTAATAATTTCTATTGTTCTCATATCTACCCATATATTTAGTAGTTTATTTTTTCGCTTAAGGTAGGTTTTAGGTGGACTGGGTCGACTGAACACTACTACATTTTTTTAATCTCGTCTAAAAAGACAAAGCTTGACACATTGCACTACCATAAACTGTTTTTTAATTTCGTATATATTCTATCGCCCTTCATTCCGTTCAACATCCCTGCCCTCTACCTACCCCTACCTTGGTTTGCTAGTGTCCTCCACTCTAGCATATCCTTCAGCATTTCATCGTAAATCATCGCTCTGCTTCCATATTTCCTGACTTCTTTGGACTTCTCCCAATAACGCTCTCTCCTCTTCCGCCATGCTTAGTACTTTTTGTTTGATATCCTATCTGTCCATTTGCTTTTTCCAGCTTCTCCGCATCAAAATTTCAAAAGCCTTCAATTCACTGTCCCTATCACCTGTGCCTAACATCACTGTCATCAATTTCCTCCTTCTTAGAAAAGTTTCTTTGCCTCATTACTTCTTATATTCCTACTTTGTTGACTGTCTTGGTTCAAGACAGGTTAAACTGTTCAACTAGTTCTAGTTTTGCCCCCCTGTTTTACATTTAGCATAGCTTTCCTCTTTGTCGAAAACTTCTATATATATAAGCGTAAGCACAGCAATCAACCCGAAGGTCGGTTTGGTAGGTGATGGTAGAGTTCACCCAATCCTAAGCCCTACACGACGTGTGAAATTTACACATCAGGGTAGGGGGGGGCAGTTCCTTTCCCTGTGCCGGTTATGGTTTCCCAGGAAGATTTGGTGCCCGAAAAACCACATAACTCGGGTGGAGCTGCAGGTGCCCACAGTGCCTTGCCCGGGAATCGAACCCGGGCCCCTCCGGTCAGCAGTCCAACGCTCTAACCCCCTGGACTACCGCGACCTACTCTATCGATATATTTTCTTAATTTAATTTGGTAGACAGTGTGCCTAAGGAAAAATGTGAATTTTACCAAAATTGGCTTTCATTATAATTTATAAGGTTTAAGAGAAAACATAGAACTGTAGGCCCATGCTGTTTAAAAATGTTTCGCTACTTCCTTATTTTAGTTTCCTTGCTCTAGGTGACTTCGGTCTTCTAGTGTCCTTTCTCTCATAATATGCTGAAGTGCTAGTTCTGAAAGTAAGTGCCACTTGCATTGGCACATTTTTATATTGCCGAAAGTTAATTCATTCTTGAGTAGAATATTAATTTCCTGCTTTTGGACTCAGACATGTTTAAACCTGAGATTATTTCGAGGATATTCAGGAGATGCTCATACCTCGCTGGGAAAAGTTCCCCTTCAGCTTTACTTGACGATGAGCTTTAATTAAAACCATTTCGAATTTTGTATTCACTGGACATAATTTTGAAAAAAAAACACACCTCGGAAGGAGTGGTGTTCCTCCGGCGAGCATAAAAAAGTTCACAAAGTGCAGTTTCGTATAATGAGGCAGGTTCCTTCCAAATAGGAAACAGCCAAGTACCATTGAATTACTTGGTCATGAAATTCCAAAATTAATTTCCCCTTGTTCGACGCTCGTTGAATACTTAATGTCTTTGTGCGTCCCCTCGTCGGAGAAAACTGAAAACACGTGGCAAGAGTTGAAGGGGTTGAGGGGTTGGAAAGTATGCGTGGGAGAGGGGGGATTAATTAGTTGTGAGGAAGCCGAAGAGGAACATGGTGAGGCAGGAATGGAACGATGGCGGAAATTAGTGTAAAACTCCGAAGGGTGAAGGGTGGATCCGGGATGGGGTAAGGAACGGGGCTGGAGGGTAGGTGTGTGAGTGACGTGGGTGGATGCGGTGAAAGAATTTAGGGCATAAAATATACGAAATTACGGTGTAAGGGTTGGTTTGGATGGATCGGGTGCGTGGAGGGAAGCAGATGAAATGGTGGGACGGGCAGTTTGTGGATGGAGCAGGGGACCGAGAGATGTTTATTTGCTGCAGGGAACGTGAGATTTTTCGATAGTCGAGGATTTCGTCACCCCATCCCCCCCCCTCGTATGACCCCGTCAATATAGTCGCGCACGCTTTCCGTATTTTCTCAAATCCGAAAAAAAAACTTCCTCCCGTTTCACCCAACTTGCTTACAACTCCCAAACGCTAGTCCCCTCCCTCCCTTCCCCCCCCCACTCGCCTGCCCCCCACTCATCCACCTTCCCCATCCCCTGGTCTCCTTTGTTTTCTCTTCACTTTAGCGCCTATTCACGCCTTTCTCTCTCTCTCTTTTCCCATCCTCTCTCTTTCTGTGCCTCTCTCGCCCGGATCCCCGTTTCCCTTCCACTCCGTCGACCAGTCGGAAATTCTCCGGATTCCGCCGTGTCCGCATAAAGGGGAGAGGAGAGGGTGGAGATGCCGCCAATAACGCCATGCTCGCCGTACTAGGCGCCTTTTATACCTCTCCTTCCAATATCCGTCTCTCTCTTCATGTCGCATCGCACGGATTTGTTTGAGATCCCACTCCGCATCGTGGGACCAGAGAAATTTTTTTTTCTGCAGAGCAAGCCATTGTCGACGAAGGCACTTACAAGCAGTGAGGGGATGGCAAAGGAACACCCATTTCAGCCAAGATAGAGGAGAAGAAAGAAAACATACGGGGCTCACATGGATCTCCCCCGAGGGGATGGACAGGTTTTTGCATGCGTGGCGGTATGCAATCCCGTCTCCCTCGCTGGATTCTCCATCTTCACCGACCCATGGCTCCCTCTACATTCGATGATTGGATGGATGGATCACGGGGGTGAATTTAAAACTTCCGAAATGGAGAGAAGGATATTTAGGGTTGCTTGCTTGCTTTTGGAATTGAGAATCATGTTTCCCTTTGCCATTCATTGCCCTCCTTCAATGGCCCCAGGGATCGAAAGTTGCCATTCTTCTCTGAGCTTTCTCGTTAGTCCATAGAAGAACTCATCACTTCACGTAACAATTTTTGTGCTCAGTGTTTCATAGTTTAAATTGTATCGTCTTTGAACTTAATAAGTATTTCTTCGTCACGAAAACATTCTTAGCTTCAGAATGGCCGCGGTTGATATGTGCCAAACTTTTCAACTCCATGTCAAACTGCTTTGGTGTTGGCGTATTTATTTGCTTCCGCATAGTTATTTTTTTTAAGGGACTAGTATTTCATTTTATCTATTTGATTTATACTTAGTATCCTTGAAGTGTTCAATCTATAATTTTAAAGGATGATCGTAGGCCTTAACTATTCTTATTATCCTGTTATTACTGCGATACGGAAACCCGTCAATTCTTTCCCATTTACCTTGATTCCTTTAATGACCATGCTAATTTTATTGCCTCCTCTAAGTGTATGTTCAATAGCGCTGTTTAAGGGTTTGCAGCCTTGCGTAACTCCTCGAGTGGTGATTTTAGTCAAATTTTCCATCTTTTACTCACTTTGTTACTACACAGTTATTGTAGAGCAGATGGGTTATTTCTCTTTCGTATTCGTCCATTCCATGTTTTACAGTAACTTGAATGTACTAGGATAGTCTAAATTAAATTTTCAAATGCTAAAAACTGTAGTATTCATTCGAATCCCAAAAAAGGACATCTTGGTGCTCCATTAGTTTGAGTATGAACAGACAAGGACAGTACACGTACCGGAAGAGTATAAAAAACCTACTCGTGGTTACAACAGGGATAGCAGCCTTAATTTATTGTGTAAGAGGGTTTGTCACCGCGTAAGAAGAGAATATTTTAAAATTGACGTGAAATAGTTTTCCAAAATAACTTTCAAGTATTATTTGAAAGTGATTGGTGCAGAAAAAAGGCAGCATAATGAATTGTAGATCAAGGTGGGATGAAACACTAAAAAAACTTTGTTCAATTTTGAGTATAACTTGGTTCAGACGACGCTTTCAAGGACGATAATAGATCCACCATCACCCGCTGATCATCCTCGAAGATCGCTGTAAATTTGCGTTCAGCAGCGTAATAGCCCGATCATCCCAAGCACTGCGACGAAGGCAACGACCACCAGCGTCATACTACTCCCCTCCCCTACCGCCTTCCTCGATGAAACTTGAATATATATATATATATATATATATATATATATATATATATATACATATAATATGATGTAGAAGCACTCACGAGAGCAATATAATATTAGTATGGCGCAATAGAACAAAAAAATGAAATAAATAACACGTAAAAAGGACGCTCACTTTTCCAAAATGTGAGTGTCCTTACACGATTTATCTATTTCATTTTTGTGTTCTATTGTTCCATCAAAATTTTAATATATATATATATATATATACATATATATATATATATATATATATATATATATATATATATATATATATTTATCGATGATATAGAAACACTCACACGAACAGTATAATGTTTGGACGGCACAATAGAATACAAATAAAATAGTAACACTTAAAAGGACACACATTGTAGATTGTTTAAGCTTTCGACCTTCTCCTTCTTCAAGGAAGACTCCGAGGCCTTCTTCAAGTATGACTCACTTGTATATATATACATACATACATACATATATATATATATATATATATATATATATATATATATATATATATATGGGGGCGTACGCCACAGCATATTTATTTTTAACTTGACGCCTGCAAAAGGCCTGTTGACCAACCCAAAGTTTAAATTTACTTCCTTCTTTCCTATCCCACCGCCTTCCTTAGACCCCTAAAATTTTTTAGTTTCTCAAAACCGCAAGGGTCCTCATCTCCCCCGGAGCGGATTTTGTGGCCGCGGGTTCGCGCTGGAGTGGCAATATGAGTGGCCCGTGGGGAAAGGGAGTTTTAGACGAAGGTGGCGGCGCGGCAGGAGGGGGGGATTTTTAAGTGTTTGCGTTGGACATATACGAGTTCTGAGTTAAAGAGGGAAAAAATTGAGAAAAAAACTGAGATTGTCTCTTCTTCTTTTTGTGAGGAACCGCAGGGATACTTGGGGAAATATTGCGCGGAATAATTTTCTTTGATTTTTTTGCGGGTGAATTTGATTTATGGCCACAATCACGAGTGGAGAATCAAGGAAATGCTGTGGATGCAGAATGATTTTTTGTCGCACTTAAGCTAAAGAAAAATGATGGGTTTCGGAGTGGACGAGCATTTTTCGTCGTAAAAAAGCATTTATTAAATTGGTTGGAGATTTAGATTTGAAGATTTAGCTCAGCATTGGACGATGAACATTAGGAACATTCAAGACGTTATTACAGATTGGTGAAGATGGGCTTGGTATGTTCTTCGTTTAAGAGCCTTTGATCCGTGCTGCTATAAACTGGAGTGAAAGATACCTCGACATGCTCAAGAATGAATCAAATATTTATTTCTTGTTGTACCTAAGGAAATTTTTGCATCTACGAAGTTATTTTCGTTATTTCATTCAAATAGAATCAAAACTAAAATTGTGTAATATTGCACTTT
Organism: Hetaerina americana; assembly: GCF_022747635.1. Classification (NCBI taxonomy): domain Eukaryota; kingdom Metazoa; phylum Arthropoda; class Insecta; order Odonata; family Calopterygidae; genus Hetaerina; species Hetaerina americana. The sequence goes on along the minus strand of NW_027286874.1, from coordinate 99,441,442 downwards.
TCATAAAAACATCATGATAAAATATTTAGCCATTTATTTGAAAACTGCATATGTGTTGCGTCATGGAAATTTAAATTGTCATTTGAATGGTGAAGCTTAGCAGATTCGGTATAAAAGTAAATTAAATGTTGCCAACTTTGAATTAAGCCTTGTAATTTCCTCTTAAGGGAGCTACCGGCGTGAAAATATATCGTGCACGTATTAGTAGTTTTGATGGTATCAGCTTCTCCTATATATGATTTTAATTATTTCCTTGCTGATTAACTACTATTATTTCATTTTTAAATCAGTAAGCAATACATTTGGACTTGTTTTTACGATGCATTTGTCCATTGGTTATTGCTGCAGTGAGATATAAATCAAAGATTTTCGTCCCAAAATTTTTACATAGCTGATAATATGCGTTTATCTTTTATTTAAGTTGAAATTTTAAAATGAAATTACTTGGGCTAAATTTGTTGAGTGATTCAGAGAATATGGCTTGAAAGCCTGTTATCCGAATTAACTGCTGCGGACGAAGTAGATACCCTTATCGCAGTAGTTGAGGGATGTCAAAGAAGTTATTCCAACTCCCGTTTTTCACATAACCTGCCGTGCATGTCTTAAGCGATAGGAGCTGAGTAGTTATTTTCTCTAGCGCAGCTGTCCTTCGTTATTTAAAGATAAAACGATCGTATTGTCTATGTCTATGGCCCTTTTAAAATACTCTTAGTCGACTTTTTTTCTTTTGTATTGGATTTCATGAATTAATGAAACTAGGAGATGAAGTTGTCGCGATTGACTTGACCATGAAGGATGTTGTAATTGCTGGTCAATGGTGGAGGAGAGACCTAAGTTTCCTCTTAACCTATCCTTCTCCCTTAATATCCCATCCGATTTCACTCCTACATTCTCTAGAGACCTCCTCGCGCCCCTCTTCGCACCCTCCTCTCTTCTCCCAAAACCTTTGTGATCTCAACTCTTCCACTGTCCCTAGACTCTCTCTTTATCTCCTTCCACAAAATCTAGTCAGAATATAAGGTATCCCCTCTCCGCCACCCCTCACCCCATTCCGAGGTAACATTCCAGCCCCCCAAACCCTCGACAATCACGCGATCTCCCCAAGTCCCAGCTCTAAGTGATTGGAATGATTTATTTCTCTTGTCAACTTGTAAATTAAGAATGAAAAACCCCGAGAGAAGAAGGGTGGGGAAGGGATGGTTTAAATGAAAAAAGGGAGGGGTTTCGAGGGAGGATAAGAGGGCAAGGGAAAGGGTTATACCAGGGGGGGGATCACTGCGTGGTTCCGGAGAGAGGCAATGGAGGTGGGAGCGGAGAGGTTGAACAGAGTTGCAAGCTTTCAAAAGGAAGGGCTCTGTGATATATAGCCCAGTGTACCTCAGACGTGAATACCAAAGTAGAAGTGGGAATTATTTTTTTATCATCGGTCGATTTTCTTTTAGCCTCAGGAATCTGCGTTTCGTCTTAAAAAAAAATGTTTACATCCTTTGAACGCACTGCTCGTTCTTTCTATTAATGCCCACAAAATTCGGCACTGCACTATGCACGCTTCCCTCTCGTCTTACTCATCTACTCCGAATCGCTTTCTGGAGATAAATATTTAGCCTTCAGTCAAGTTTTACGATCGAATTTTTGGGAAGTTACGCTTTTTTTAAGTTTCTGGTTTAGAAAGAGCTCCATTACTGTCAGATGATTGGTTTCACGTATCTACATCTTTGGCTGACGAGTGAAGACTTGATCAATGATCTTTATTATGTGGATCGAAGGTGAATTATCTTCAATGGAAATTCTTATGGTAAGAAGGCATTGCCGTTAACGCTGAATAATTATTGGTTGGATGTTTAACGGAAAAACAATGAGCGGGTTAACGGTTCGATTTCCTCGAAATATGTAAGAGTTTTCGTAAGTACTAATTTGTGAACTAAAGTTTATAAAGGGAAATAAAACTTTTGACGAAATTCCCATTTGGTTCCTGTCGGGATGTTTAATTTTTTTTCTCCCCATTTCTATCGTCTCGCAACGTTTAATTTTTTTGGTTTGGTTTTTCGGGTGGGTAAACACCGAGTTTAAATTCAGACTGTTACGGCCTCGGCTCAATTACATGCGCTTAACGACTTGCTGCTGTAAATTATGCGTTACATTCATTGCCCGGCGGATTCAATTAAACGCGTCCATTCTATTGGACGGGAAATGCCGTATCCCAGTTGCGCCGGAGGAAGCTGGTCGGAGCTCTAGATACGCAAATTTTGTATCTATGCGTTTTCAGCATGCCAGGATTTAGGTATTTTGCTGTGGTTCAGTTTTAACGTGCGTTGCTCGTTGATTGCTTTTGTGTAATATTGCCTTTGGCAAGTTTGAATTACATATTTTATCGTGTGATGTTTTGTTAGGAATGGAGCGATGGATCCGGGAAGTATCGCTTTTGGTGCCATCCAGAAATTTCTGTTTTCATTTTGTTCATGAAGCATTTATCATAGCAGCGTGTAGTTAATTATTTTATTCAAAATTAATGTATACATTATGCCAATGTTTTGCGTTTATCTCCCTTTAGATCTTCATTCAACTTTATTCTCTAATACTTGGTAATATACCATCCATATTAATTGTTGGCAGAAAACTCATTATCACTGGGCAAGACATAACATCTATATTTCTGGAAATAAAGGCCACCGATTCATTAGAAAACTTCATATGTTTTAATATCCTCAGTTCAAAAAGTTTTCCCGGGCGGGAATAATATTCATCAATCAGTGTAAAATATCAGAAATCAATCTATAACAGTTAACTAGAATAAGATTATGAGTAATAATATCATGTTGGACAATCAAATATATTGTATACGTGTAGCTTCGTTTTTGAAATAGTATTGAAAGAATAGTAATACTATTGGCAGTCAACCATTTGAAGTAGGTTTTGATGGCCAGAGAAAAAATTACTGCGTTACTATTTTTCATCTAACAATAATCATTCTGGCACCCTACACTACAATTAACTGTTCTTTAACTCCGCAAGCTTTATACACCTCCCTTCATTCCATTCAACATATCTAACCTTTTCTTCCCCCCACCATGCCTGTCTAACGCTCTCCTCTCTACCACAATCTTCAAAATTTCATTCTCAATTGAAATCATCTGCTTTCACATTTCCTATCTCCTTAAGATTTCTCCCAACATTCGTCTCTCCTCCCGAGCATGCAAAGTATTTCATTGTTGGAATTCCTAACCGTCCATTTTACCTTTCTTACTCCGCACCCACATCTCAAAATCCTCCAATCTACTACACTTATCATCTTGCTCCAATGACCATGTTTCTGAGCTATACTCAACCACACTCAATCCAAAGTTTTCACTGGTCTTCTCTTACCTCTTAATCCCTGCCATCAATTCCCTTTTCGTGACAACTTTACTCAACTACTTCTTATATTCCTACTACCTTGTTCAGCTTTGTTCAAAACTCGCCAAGATAACTAAAATCCTACTTTTCCTCTTGTTTTGCCTTCTTATTTGAACGTTTCACTAAGATTTCATCTTTACTAATACATCTAGTTAAAGTAATAGATGATTACATATTTATGGGAGACGACGATGATAAAAATGATTCTTTTAACCAGCAAATGGATGGGTAATTTAACCAGCTACTAACACAAATTAACATTTACATTTATCCTGGAAGAGCAGCAGCAATAAGCATTTATTGCAAAATATTTCTAAAACAAATTTGTGATGGGAACTTTCTCATTTCTTCTCTATGCTCTTTTATATTTCTTACTCTTAATGGTATGTTTTCTTGAATTTTCTTCGCGCTTCTGGGATAAAGTGACTCGATAAATAATTCAACGCAGTGCAGGAGTGAATTAGGTACTTGGACTTTAGCTCTCTTACGTAAAAGGAGAGGTATAAATTAAATATTATTCTTAAGATATTCTCTTAGCGGACGTGTTTTTGTACTTATATACTTATAATAGTAGTTGTAATAAGAATTTAAGAAACAAATATAATGAGTCAAGTGAAAAAATATCTAAAGCAGTTAAAATTAAAACCTTTTATCATACATATTCCGTTGTTATTATTGGCGATTGTAAATTGAGATTATTGGATGTTTGATTAGTCGTGTTAGGCACGTTCCGCTTTATGTTTTGCAGTCCCATGGAAGAATTAATAGCAATTAGAAACGTTGGTGGACGTGTGACTTGTGCAATCTTTAGCCAATTAAAAACCTTGCTTCGAAAGTCGTGTTGCCTGGACGGGCACTGCGCATGCTGTAACGCCGGCAAGCGGAGGCTCTCGTCCCCGGTGCCGGGTGGTCCTGTTTCCAATGGCTGTACGTGCCCACGGATTTCATTTGCCTGGAAAGAAAATACATTTCGTATGCTTGCATTGACTTGAGGGTTAATAAATTTAATTTATACATCAAAAGAAGTTATGTTTATTTTATGTCAACTTAAAAAATCTTATCGCGCTCATAGCAAATATTCGCTAGTAAATATGTAGCTCGGTTAGTATTTGTAACAGAATATTTATCATAAATGTAGTGCTCATAACTCTCTGATTTATAAATCTAGCCCATTACTCCTCGAGTATTTGTGAAATTAGGTACATAAGTTTTCGGCAAGATGCGGTAACTAAGGCCCCACTGAATTGCTGTGGTATTTGGATCACCATTATACACGATAAACAGAAAGAAACAAATTAGTGACTGGGCTCAAAATGTATTTTTGATATCACTATATTAGTTATAATGATTGAAAATGTGATGAAATTTATTGTATCTTTCAATTATTAGATTCTTTAATATAAAAGGAAACTTAATTACCTTCAAAAATGCGAAAATATTTCTTATATCCCAGGTAAGACCGTAAAACAGATAGAAATATTTTAATAGACATTATTTTAAACGAAGAAAGCTTTTAATTCTCAAACAAAAAATGCTTACTAATTTTCATTAAAACTAAAAATATGGCTGTGAATTATAATATGCATTATCCACAACTCTAAGTTATACATGGGCATTCTTCTACTTTAGAACATATTAGGAACTGCCTGGCAATAAAAAATCACTTAAGGATTATTTTAACATTTTAAATTAAAATTTTCATGCATGCCATTATTGGCTTTTCACTCTTTTCAAAATTCAAATCTTTTAGTGTGTTTGGATTTGATTGAAGAAATAGATTTGAAAGTAGTTAAAATTTTATTGTGTATGTATGTGTGTATATATAATTATATATATATATATATGTATGTATGTGTATATATATATATATATATATATATATATATAATACTTTATAAATCAAACTATATATATATAGTTTGATTTATGAAGTATTTAATTTGAAAAACGTTGTGACCTTTGGTTCAGAAAATTGACGTTAAGTGAAGCCTCTGTCAAACGTGTATACCACTGTCGATGAAATTGTATACTTAATGGGAGGAGCCTGAATGCTATGAGCACGACGAAAGGGAGACCGAATTAGAAAAAAAACCTGGAGTAATAAAATAAAATGAGATTTCCTTTGGAATATCTGCGTCGTTATATACTGTCTACATCGAAAGAAGGCAGTGAAGCAGTTTTGCCCTTTAGTCTGTTCAAGGTCGACTCTTTCTTTCATAAACACAAGCAGATGCTGTGATATGGAACCATGCAATTGAGAAGGGTATGAATTTCCAATCTCGCAAGTATTATTCATTTTTAAAATTCTAATATTTTAAAATGAAACTGTTGAAGGAGCGATTTAGCTTTAGAAAAATATTTAACATTGTGATACTCGGAATAATTCCAAGTATTACCTTTTATATGCATTTGTGTGTACATATATATATATATATATATATATATATATATATATATATATATATATATATATATATGCATGCATGTGTGTGTATTTGTTTTGGAACTGATAACTGCTGTAATATTAAAATTGTTTCAATTATATCATTTGTTAAGGTTTCTAGATGATAAAATTTAAATGTAGCAGCATCCATTAACTGAAATATGGTGTTAACTTTTAACTGAAAATGAGGACTACTGCTGAATGCAATCAATTCATTGAGATTAAAATGTGTAATGTTATGTATCTAATTGATTTATTATTTTCTTGGTAATTGGTTTGCTAAGTATCTCCAATTTTGAAGGATTCTAATCATAAATATCCGAAGTTATTTCACGGAAATACAGCAATTTACTTTTATCGAGTGCACGCCGAGCTAATCCATTTCCGGGTATTCTGGTTTTGCAGGCTTAAGCGGTGCCTAAAACGCAGTAACTCCGCCGTTATTATGTCCCGCAGTTATTGTTTTAATCATTTTTAACGTATTTTAATTTTTTTAGAACTTTTTATGCCGCCAGTAGGAAAGAATTGGGAGAGGATATAGCTTATAGTGGTTGGTGACTCTTAATTTTATTGGTACGGAGAGAGTTTCTCTTCGAATGTAAGACATAAAAATCTCTATTGAGCAGGTCCACTTCACCATTGATTCGCCAAAGGCGACACCTGCGTAAACATTGTAAACTGGTTTCTTCTTGAGCTACTGTGTTGTGTCCAAGAAGGTTTTGATTCCACGGGGCCACTTATATTGGAGTTGAGTCATGAAGGACTCCGTCTCGCTTGCCCTCACTGGACATCATGGTCGGCCGCTTTTTGAGCTCCAGATTTGCACGATATCTAGATATTCTTTGCTCTCGAGTCCGCGCTCGAAAAGTTTTACTAAGAAAATGGCACCTTGATAATATTCCTCTGTTTCGGTCCAATTAAATTTGTCGCCGTTTTTTCTGTAACTTCCTAATAAGTACCGTCGAGATGGTGGTAATGGCATCTTTTCAAAGATTTCTTTTGACGAGTCTCTCTACCTTTGTGGTGGTTGAAAATTAGCATTCGCCTGTGATGTGAATTTAAATGATGAGCTCAAATATTTTCCATCCACGGGCGCACACGTTTAGTTTGAAACACTGAACTCACAATATATTCCTAACTCTTCATGTGAAAATGAACTTAAAGAGGCTTCCAAAGAAATTAATGTCTTGGCTAAAAATACACCAAGAGAATGTTTTCATTGCTCCCGCTGTAATTCTTTTTCAAATGCTTCAATGTGTTAAATTGCCGGAATATCTGCCGTTAATATTTATACACACTTGATAGAAAGGTGTCTTTGTCCGTAAATTCATTAAAAATGTTTTATAATGCTTTCAAACGAAGCTACGAATATTACATGCTTATTAAATATCATATACTATGCATACGAATAGAATGGATATGTTAGGTATTTATAAATGTACACCCGCATGCATTCGACAATGTGAAAATAAAAGTACATGTTCTAGTATTCAATCAGACGCATTTGCCTAAGTATAATTACGTTTGCAAACATATATGTACACATATATAACTATGCATAAAAACACCTACTTCACTTTCACTTGCGGTTCACCGCTTTGAATGCTAAATACCTTCCCAAATATCCAATCTTTACTTAATTACATTAAGATAATAATCTTTAACGGCTTTAATATTTGGAAATCGTGAAAGATATTGAAACACTCACGGCCTTCTTCTGTAAAATGCTATTGTTTGAAGAATATGGCCCTTAGGATGAATTCTACTATGGTCCGTTTTTATTATTTTTTCGGGAATCTTATAAAAATACATCCAAGGAATAAAATTCATGGACGTAATAATAGAATTATTTTCATTGGATGTGGACAAAAATAACGTGGTTGTATTGATAGGTGCCATTAAACCAAAACCAACTGCAGAAAATGCAGATTTGAAATTACTTTTTAATTTATTATGAAGGGTTTTTCCTAGTCCCTTTTCTTTCTTTCAGGCGTACCCGTAGGCTCTGTGAAAGGAGATATTTGCTCGCGAATTTTATCCTCAATACTTACTTTACCAACGATAGAAGATAATATCATCATAACCTGCATGAAAGTATTACAGCCATCTAGTTGGAGTATTATTTTGTTTTTACCAGGTAAGAGTTGTGGACCTAAATGCCGATACGCAGATGTCTATGAAATTCACGTTTAATTTTTGGTGACCAATTTTACCCATAAGATGCCGTAGACCATATTTAAAACTAATTGAAATTCATGAATAACTACCAAAAACAAAGATTACATGAAAAATATAGCGTGATAAAAACCATTGTCCCCCTTAATTTTCTAATAAAATACGTTCTTCTCTCGATATGACTTTTTCAAATACTGATAATAATATTTATCCTATTGACTGGAAGAAACTCAATTTACATCGAATTCCTCCTTCTTTCAACTGGTATGTCATTTTCTTGTATGATTTCCATAGTGTTACATATGACTAAGAAATTAGATTTCCTGAATAAGTGACTAACTATTTATGTCATATGTATCTGTATGTGCAAATATACATACTTATATATATATATATATATATATATATATATATATATATATATATATATAAGTATATATATATATATATATATATACACACACATGCTTCTACCTCTTAAGGTAGGGTTTGGGTGGTTGACATTTTAAGCTGGAAAAGGAAGTAATTCATGGAAGGTGTTTTAGTAGTATTTATTAATTTAATGATGATTTGGAGTTGTCAGATACTGTAGACTTTCGCCGTAAAATTTGAATAAACTTATTGTAAATCCAAGCTCTACGAAGAATTTATTGAATAATAAAAATTAGATTCAAAATATGTGCCCATGGCTGCAAAATTATTTGCATAAGCGTATATTTTATAAAGGTATAGTGAGTTATATGAAACCCGATACTACGATAAAATTTCAAATAACTACTTTACCATTATAAAATATATGCTTGTTTAAATAATTTTGAGACCATGGGCACATAATTTGACTCTAATTTTATCACTCGTTAAATGCATCATAGAGCATGACATTAATACTAAATTACTGAAATTTTAGTACGGAAGTCAGCCTATGTATGGTCTCTGACAACTATCTATCATCATGGACTTAATAAGTGCCACTAAAACACCTTTTTCCCTAAATTACTTCCTTTTAACAGCTTCAAATATGAACCATTTTTAGACCGCAATGCTCAACCATTTTCCCATTTAACAAAAATTATCTCTCCAATGCAATCTTTTCAAATTTCTTTCGGTGCCTCCTCCATCCTCCTCTTTCGCTTTCTTAGATTTTATTCAAAAATTTTCCTATATTATCCTGCTATAACTAATACTTCTCCGTTTATCGTTATCCAGCTTCGTTTGTCGTTGTCAAGTTTATTCAGCTTAGTGCCTCCATCCCTCTTAAGCCCTTATCTCAAAACCCTAAATGTACGTTCAATACCATTCTTGAAGACCAGGTATCGAAACCATAAAATCCTACGACCCCTAAGACATATTTCCTTACTTAGGTTTCCCGCTCATCACTTTCCTCACTTTGGTAAAATTCTTTTTCTATCTCCTTTTTTCAAATTGCCTTAAAGCCAGGCCCTTTTCATTTCAACTGCCGCCTGTATATTTTTAAGTCGCCACCTGCTATAGTGCTTATACTTTGCAAACTCTAAATCTAACGACTGGTTAGATCTTCTTACTAGTTCAGCTTCTCGTTAAATACGGTTTCTAATGATTTCTCACATGCATTTTACATTGATCTTGTAAAGTGATGTAATCATAAGCGTTGCTAATTACTTAAGACATATTTTATCATCCGTGAATTTGACTTAACGAGCTTTCCGACTACTTTCATCCCTTTTTTCAGGAGTTTCTATGCCCCTGATTTCATTTCACCTGCATTAATGTTGACATGCGTGCAGCGACGTGAAGTTTTTGCCTTACTTCCCTTCCTCATCGAAGTAGTTATTTGTCCTCTTCTACTAATTAATAATGAGACGTTACTACTTTTCCCGTGTGAAATGAAAATAAAGGTCTTTTTGGCCTCACATTCAACTTCATTTATTCTATTTCAGGATGGATATTGAAATTGGGCCAAAGTTTGGGTTAAAGCTCCTTCATACTAATAAATACTGCAAAATTAAGTTTTTTTTAACCTAAAAGCGCGAAGAGTTCTTTTGGCGATATCATCTGGTCTAGGTGCCGTGATTTTCTGTGTTCCCCTTAGTCACCGGGTTTTCTCTCTCTCATTACTTTTCAATCGTACTTTCTCGCTAGCATAAACTACTCAAACTTTTCACAAGCCCTTTAGTAAGACCCGAATCGATTTCCTTCTCTATTATTCTGGGCGAATCGATATCACGGTTCTGCGGTTTACATCTAATCATATACTATATTTACTTCAGCATTCCAAAGATTTCGTGTGATAACGACCGTGGATGCCACTACCCTGCACTGAGTAAAGCAAGAGAGGGCTGCTCTTCCTTCTTGAATTTATCATACCATTTTGCGTCTATTATAATTTCAAGCGATAAGTGAATGTGGTTCACGCAGGATTTCTTAGAGTGTTATTAACGTGGCACTATATCTGAAATGACCACCACCTCCCCATTCTGGAAGCAGGCGCTTATGAAACCACCGCACTGAGATGCAGGCGACGCGTGGACTCTTAGTCGTCTGATTCCCTAACTTCGGCATTTCTGTTATGGATATTCTCAATTCCCATCGCCTTTACGAACTTTCATGATTATCAATACGCAAAAGCCCACCAGTTTTTAGAAGACTTAAGCGCAGACATCATAGTAAATATTTTACCGTTGTTTTCAATGTAATACAGGATAACATTCTTAGTGCACACGAAAAGAACTACCTTGGAGCCTCCAAGTGTTCGATTCTCAACGCGTTATTTTTATCGATTCGGCTCCAGCTCGTTACTTGTTTGCGTTCGTACTTCGCAGAGGTTGGTTGAGCCTATGGCATTGAGTCCGACCAATGACCACTTCCTTCGCCTCCTCGAAGGGCGTACTCCGTCCGCCGTCCAGGCTGTTGAGGGCAACGCGAAGCGTCGAACTCCCACCTCCTGCGCCGCCCTCCCTCCCCCACGATACACCATTCGGCGGAGGGCGACGCGGTTCGATTCTCTGCCCTCCCATCCTCCCCTCAATCTCCCTTTATTGCGGATCCCAAGGAGTTGAAGAAGCGGGAGGGACGAAGTTGAAAAGGGAGTAAAGAAGGGCAAGTGGATATTAAGTGCACGGGGTTATTTTGTATCCACGGAACTCTTGTATCGGCTTTGCCGGACGGGGTGCTTCAACCCTCGTCTCCCCCTCTCACTCTATACCCTCTCCCTCCCCGCTTAACTCCGTGAACCATCGCTTGTTTCAAACCGCACGATGCCAACCACTAAATCTTGCGCATAATGATGGCATGGCTGAAAGCGGGTAGGATAGAAATTGATAGTGTGGAAGCCAGGAGAGGGTGGAGAGCCCGGAGGAATTCAAGGAGCCACCATAATTGTAGCCTCCCTCTCGCTGGAGCTGTGCAGGAAGGACGTTGATGGGGGAGGGGTGACACACGGGGGTGGGGGGACGGAGGAGTGGGAGAGAGGAGCTGCGGGAGGAAGGAAGAGAGAGGGAGAGCACGCGTCCACTCCCACGAGTACTCCCTCCCGCGCCCCTCGAGCACAATTATATGCCGCTCCCCCGTCCGATATCCCATGGGGCGTTCGAGTCATGGCCTGGGACGGGCACCTGAGACGCGACCGAGGCAATGTGCGTTCGAGGGGGAGTTGCCCGTCTGGGGATGGGTCGGGTGCCGTGGGCGGCCACGAATCCATCCATCCGTACATCTCTCCCACCCACCGCCTTGCATCGAAGGCGATTTGATTGCAGTCTGCGGCCACCTCTGATACCGATGCCCGACGTTGAGTGCCGAGGGCTCCAGGAGGGGGAGAAGGAAAAGGTCGGAAATTTATTCCGCACATAATTTTGCGTCTTTCCTCCACGGCCTTGCGCGTCCGAGTATAAACCACCTCGGCGTCGTCGTCTCCCTGCGGTCGGGCGGACGTGCCCGTTTCCCCCTTTTTTCGACCTCTCCGAGCCCCACCGTCCATTGGACGGACGCCGGAGATCGTGCGGGGATGGCGTAATGGCGCGGGGGTTGGGGAAGTGGAGGCAGGATAGGGAGAAAGGAGGTGACCGCAGGGAGATGGAGAGAGAGACGAGACAAGACAACTGGCCGCTGCTTTCAAGGCGAGAGTGCGGTTTTATTTCAAATGGTGATTTGCATTAATTCCAATTCCCTCCACGTTCCACATAACTAATGTCCTCTCTCCTTTTCCACCTCTTAAGACACACCCTAATGTCTGCCCCAGGATTGGAAGTAGGTAAATGGAATGGTGAAGACATGTCTTTATGCGTTTTTTATGCCCGTGTTTTGTTTCAATAAAGAAGAGATGAAGAGCGGGGTGGCTGCTCTTGAATTCAAGTATTGGGCGGAAGGAATATTTACCAGAGCATTAGCATTTAAAAAGAAAGATAACATTGATATTCGCGCGATATCACTTTCTACAAAAGCTCCCATTAAAATCTGTTATTTCTGACATTGCATCACAAAACCTCATCGAATACGAGTCGCGGCAGTACAGTTATGCACACAAAAAAGTTAACTGTAAATATTAATTTTTCGTCGCTCTGCTGTACTACGATAATTTTATAAACGCTCAATAGTGTTAATTTTCTAACATGCGTTGAATATACTCTTAGGTCGAATTACTTTTGTCACATACGTAAGTAAATCCCAAAGTTGAAACTGAAATCAAGGAATAGTCATCTTCAAATGAGATCGTCATTAACGTTATTTTTCTTTCAGTAACCTCACTGGATTTTGAAAGAATTGTGAGAATTGCTTAGAATAAATTCTACAAATGCTTAAATGATAGTACCAATCACTTTGTAGTAGACGTACCTATCTAGATTCATACGTTTTTGCTGCTGTACATTTTTGTGTTCTCTCTATGCCGATGGCAGACTTTCGCTCGTGTAGGATAAAATGTCACTGATTGACACTCACGGGAACAAGTGCTATGCTGATGATGCCATCGCACTGATCTGCGTGATTCATTGCTTGTGCAACAACCCTTCTCTACGCTATTCCAAACGATTTGCTCGAACACTATTGAAAGGGTAAGGAACTAGATTCAGGGAATCCAAACGAGGAGTAGGGAGAGGACAACGGAGGCGTTGTCTGTGGGCGGGAGAAACAAGAGGATGCGCGTCTTAGGCCATCGAGTTGACAGAGGTGGGTGGAGAGGGCGAGGCGAAGTGGGGATGAGGCGAGAGAAGGCATCGGGTTAACTCCCCTCCCCATTCTCTGCCGCCAACCCCTCCCCCCATTCGCCCATCATCTCCCAGCCGTAGATACTCCTTGATTAAATCCGGTCTCGTTAGGAAATGGGACGGAGTAGGAACCGGGAAGATAAGGATGACTTTGCCACCCCTCCACCCTCTCCGAAACACTTCTCCCTTCTCCTTTCCCAAATGCATCGCCTCCCTCCCTTTCTCTACTTCTCTCTGAAGTAATTGTGGAAGAAAGATAGGACTTCAGTTCCCTCAGCTGCCCTCCCCATGGTTACCCGTCGTCCCCTCTTCCTTCCACGCCATCCGGCTTGGAGCGGAGGAGAGACGAGGGGATTTAAAAGGGTGAACGGACATGGGGAGACGTGGAGGGGGAAAGTGTTGGCGCGGAAGGGGTGAGGAAGAGCATGCACCGATCAAGCGGGGAGGGGGAGAGTGTTCCGTGGGACGAGGCGGCGGGCAACGTTGCTCCTCGGAGAATGTGTCTAACGCCGCGGCGTATAAACAAGATTTATGGTCAACACGTACAACCCACGCTATATATTCCATCCCGACCGAGCTCTCACCCTTCCGCCCTCCGCACCCCCTCGCCCGTCATCCCTCCCGGCTTTATCTCTCCTTCCGCAGCATCCAGGCAGGTCCCTGTCGCGCTGCTGCAGCACCAGCATCATCGCCACCACCACGGCCGCCCTTCCCGCACCACCGCCCCCACCCGGCTTCACCGATCGTCCACCTGATCGACTTCCTCCGCCTCACCTCCCGCGACTGCTCTTCCGCTGGGAGAGGGACCGCGGCGATAGCAACCCCCCCCCTCCGTCTTTCCCTCTCTACGTCCAATTTCCTTCCACATTTGCAACATAAGTATTGGATTTGGGGAATGCAAAATATTGTGCCTAATTATATTTCACCCATCGTGCCCCAAATTGATTAGATTTACGGTGCACTGCCTATGAAAATTGCAATACCAAGGCACACAAGGTTTTAATACTCTTGTCATTAAAAAATGCCAAATTACTTCTTGTGGTGAGCATTGCTTACGAGTACAGCGTCTTTGAAGCACCTTCCCCCTTGGCATTAAAGCTTGCGACAACTCCTACAACTTCCATCATCCTGAAATTCCTTCGGTTACCGGATTGATACTTTCATTCTCCGATTTTCAAAGAGTCATTCGCTCTATTTGTTTTTAGCACCAGTTGCATATTAAATTGTGACTTTTTGTTTTTATTTTTATCATGACTGCATTTCAATTAAAATTTAAGTTCGTATTATTAGTATTATAAATTAAGTTAAATTTTGTAATTGTCTTTATCGTAATTTTTATCAATTATTAGTAAATATCGAATTTGATAGTCAGGAATTTAGAATGAGAACCTTTTACAATAGTTAAAATGCAGTAAGATGAAATATTAATACTGACTCACTATTTCATCAACTATATCAGCCCACAATTTTATTTTTTGTCATGGAAGCTGGGTTGTTTTGATTAATGAAATTTAGGAACAATAGAGGAAAAGAGGCTTTTCATCATGCTAAAGACCCATGGGATGTAAATAGATTAAAAAGATTTTCTAGAAATTATAACCTTCTTTTAATATTCCCCCCGATATAAGATACTTTCCTCTCAAACTAAAGTCGTATCAAATTCATTTCGGATCAGTTTTTCATGACTACGAAATTTTCACCATTTTATTTCAGTTTCAAGACTTTCATAAAAACCAATATTAAGTGTGTAGTATTTTGAATGTTATAGTATTTTTTAAATCAATTCTCATAATTAATAAAGCTCTCATAGAAGCAGAAGAATTATTATCATTTCCGCTATTAATTACATATCTATCGTGTTCAAAATACGGCTTAGTAATTCAGTTACACTACTGACCAGTGGGCCCGGGTTCAACAACCGGGGACGTCTCTGGGAACCATCATCTTCACCCAAGCTGCGTGATTTTTCGTGTACCATATCTGGGAAACCATAGGAAGCACAGGGAAAAGGCCCCCTACCCTCATGTGCGCAGATCACGCGCCACAATGGGGTTTAGTACAAAGTGCGTTCTACCCTCACATATGAAACTAACTTTTGGGTTGATAACTGTGGTAGGTGGTGGTATGTTACCAAAATATTTTCAAAACTCATTATGATAAATACGCAAAATACATTACGTTTATATTTTATCAGCATTTGGTATTATTATTTTCTCAACTGAATACCTGATTTTTGATTTCCTAATGGCCTAGAATAATCCTATGTAAATGTTTTATATTGATTTAGTGAGAAACGACTTCAAATGAAAATTCTTCTTGGATGAAATAGCTGAACTAACCATTTCGAAAACTTAGAGATAAACATTTAT
The DNA here is from genome assembly GCF_022747635.1 of Hetaerina americana. Taxonomy (NCBI): domain Eukaryota; kingdom Metazoa; phylum Arthropoda; class Insecta; order Odonata; family Calopterygidae; genus Hetaerina; species Hetaerina americana. The sequence goes on along the minus strand of NW_027286874.1, from coordinate 99,425,885 downwards.
CGTAAAGCGAAGATATATGATGATCTTTCATTCGGAAAGTCATATTTCTCGCCTCTCTTACTCGTAGATCGAATATTCCCTGGAATCGGCACTTTTGATTGTCAACAACCCTATTGCGTATGTAACGTTTATGCCCGGGTACATGCATTGAACACGCACACGGGTAACGTGTACGCATGCTTGTACGTGGCCTCGAAAGTGTTGCATGCGAGTGAGTGGCCATAAAAATGTTTCGTCCGTCTGTCCACCTGGGTCGAGCGGTAATTGCAAACCGCGGCCTCGCGGGACTGGGCCATTGTAGCAGTAGCTGGCCGCGGTTCTCGTGCAGGGCGTTTTTGTATGACCGAGCTAGTATGGTATGGAGAATGGCGCGGCGAGAGGGGGGTGGGGAGGAGGTGGCCGTTAAAAATGGAATGGAATGGAGGGGTGGGTGACGCGGATTGGTCCGTCGGGGGAGGCGTGCGATGTGCGCGGAAGGGGTCGAGCTAGGGAAGGGACGGAGGGGTTCGAAAGGAAAATAAAGCGGGATTTTAAAAATGCGACGAGATTGGAATCCGTGGTGACTTTTTTCCATCCGCCGCCCAGCCTCCACTGCCAGCCGTTCACCCTCCACACACTAACTCCACCCCCCGATCCATCCTCCCTCTGCCACCTCTCGCCCTCAGTCCGTCCCGCCACACCCCCCAGTCCCCACCCACGCCATCGCCAATCTCCCCCCCGCCCTCACCCGCCCATTCCCATTTATATGGCGGCATCCTCGGCGGTGCTGGCTGTTTCTCCCGCTGCTCCTCCTTTTTTCGGCGCGCGCTTCCGTATAACATTTGCGTGCCTTCCGCCCTCTCAGTCCCCTCCCGTTTCTCCCTCTCCCCCCTCGCTTATCCCCTCCTCGCTTGCCCTCTCCAATGCGGCCGACAGTAAATGCAACAAAGAACCCAGAGACTCGGTGGCACGTCATAAAAACGACGCTTAATAGACGTTGGGCTGAGTGATTTGATTTTGTATTCTTTTAGCGGAAGCCTCCTGTCGGGTGCGGGGGCACATGCCGCCCACATTTCGTTCCCATATTATACGTGAACGTTATGGCAGTTGGGCGTCTTATGATAACTTCATTCGGTTGCATGATTGAATTCTCTTATTTACTGTTTGTGTGGAGCTTTGGGCGAGAATTAATGTATTTCCCCTTCCAACTCGCCATGAAAATCTTCTGCAGTATATTTATGTCTCAAGTGAAATATTTGAAGGTTCTTCAGTCTATCATTGAATTTAGCGAAGATGGAGTTCTAGATTCCACTGCAATGATTGATTGCCATCATCAACAGAAATGTAATGAGAAAATCGATACTCCGTATAATAATAGGAATGGTAATAGGAATGTTCATCTAAATTCCAAAGTTAATTGAACACAGTTGGAAAGGAAGAATTTTAATATTTTTGCTACTTGTACTGCTATTTTATTTTATGAAATTTAGGATTGTGGAAATAGAAATCACAAGCTCTTATTCCTTTCGAGTGGGATTGGGAGCGTATTAGAGAATATCAAACGATTATCAATTCCTCAAAACGAATTGCCATTGCACTAGGAAAGATTTATTGTGATTTGAAGGAGAAATAGGGATAATTAGTATGGAAACCAGGAATTTTTACCAACGTATTTAAGAGACATGAAAAAATGATATCTTTAAGTATTATGCAAAATATTTCCACGGTAGTTTTCACAAATCTGCGAAAAAACATCGTAAAAATGATGACAATGATCAACTAAACTTATCTTCTAACGTTTATATCGAAAGAAAACTTGTGTGTCATATTTGCTGCATAATGGATTAAATTTTTTAGCATTAGTAATAATAATTTAAATATAAAAAACAGCACTGTAATTACAGGTTTTTTATTTTCATCTTAAAGTGAGAGGATGGAGATAAGCATTTATTTAAAGACCGTATATTTATTCTGGTAGAATGTTTTATTGAGATCTGCGTTTCAAAATTCAAAGTGAACACGACGTTAGATTTTTCGGACAATCGAGGGTTCCGGATACATGACTCATATTTTCAATTCACGGTGGTACCCTGCTGGGGAATCCCGTCTCCTCTCTCTATCGCTGCCCCGCAGGGGGACGAGGCGCACATGAGATTCCTCTTTGTTTTCCGCACTCGAAATATTTCCACCAACCGTTCCCCGGGGTTAACCTAGGTGGTGGCGCGAGTGAACCCCACCCCATAACTCACCTTCCCCTTTTTGGCATTCCACGCGCCGTGGGCAACCCCTCCCTCCCCCGACCCTTAATAATGCATCCGAAGCGAACGGGAGAGCGCGTTGGTTTGCGCCGCGCGTCCCTCGGCTCCTCCGCTTCCCATCTCGGCCACCCACCCACCTTCCCTCCCTCCCTCCCTTCCCGGGCCCCTTCCTTTTCCTTTATTGCTTATTCGCCTCGCCTCCACTCGAGTCCTACGTTATTCATTCTCTCCGCCCCCTCCCTCCTCTAGTGACGCCGCCAGTGCTGGCGTAAGAGCGAGCGAGACCGGGAGAGAGGAATGAAAGAGGAGGTGGGTAAAACGGGGCACGCAAGGGCATGCCGGCAGCCCCGTCGTCATTGGTTCCTTTTCAACCTCCCACTCCAAGCTAAGTTAATAAGAGTCGCCACCCCATTCCTTCTCCTTCGTGCCTAAACCCCTATGCTCCCCTGGTCGAATGAAATCTTTGGCGTGCCGCATTGGATATTATTTATGCGAATAAGGTATGTAGCGGAAGGTGAAGAGGCGATACTGCCACACTCCTTCACCTCTTTGTGAGGAGAAATGCGAGGAGGTCACTTGGATTGCGGAGTGGCAGGGGTGGAAGGAGAGAACGAAATTCTCATGCTTTGTATTCAGAGAATTTCTTCACCACCCCACTTAACTTTTCTATACCTAACCTCTCCCCTGAACCTCCTCTCGTTTTGCGGGGTTACATAATTCAGGGGGAAGGAGGGGGGGGCTCACACTTTGGAAGACTCATGCTCCCCTCCCCGAGGGTATAAGTTATAAAGATCACTTTCCTCTTCCTCCCATCCCTCGCCGCAGGACGCATCCATCCCCCATCCAAAGGGCTCCTGCCGCACCATTTTCATCCAATATTGATTACCCACGTCTTCTCACCTATGCCCTCGCTGCGACCGCTCCTCCATAGCCTCTCCTTCCTTTTATGCGTAGTTTCATCCCTCCGCCGACATCAATCCCTTCGGGTCCTCAATTTTCCCACACTCCTCTGATTTCCTGCGTGTGGAGAAATTGCCGTCGGTCGGTGTATCCTGCGGCTGTATCATTATTATCTTTTTACCTTCGAGTGGTTCGATACTTCGGGGGTGTAAGGGATGGGGAAAGGGTTGGTAGTGGATGGTGGGGGGTGAAAGTTGGGGGCCGTGAAACCTGTCTGAAGACGGAGGTTGCGTTTTTCATTGAGAAAGAGAGCAGCCAGCAATTGGGGGTGGATTTCGAAGTTGAGCTTTTCATGAAACACTTTCCTGGGTTTTATTTTAATTATGAGTTTAAGTCGTAAAAAAAGGCGACCGAACGGGTGTAGAATGCCTGATGACGTTCTTAATTTATATTAATGCCCGCCGCTTGATTTATTCACACTTTGGTCGGTTTTAATGTGGTGAGTTATGGGTCGTTTTCGTAGGAAAGTACTCCTTTGGCAGTTTTGATATTCGGCGGATTTTTATTTTTTAATGCCCGCGGTGTCAGCTATTTATTTTTTTCCCCAAATGTTATTTGCCGGATAGTAAATATCCGCGCCGTATAACATGTGAGGAGTTCGCGTGATGAACAGAAGGAGCTTGCGCATAAAAAAGTTGAAGTTCTATAAAGTTTTCAGGCTGCAAGGCGGCATTCCCTCAGCTCCAAAGTTTGCATTTTTAAAGGAGAATCTGCGTCTGTGCTGATTTTTGATCAAGTCAGGCGGCGCTGCACTCAAATGGAAGAACAATACTGGCATTTACGGGCAGGGGAGAGCATAAAAAAAAGGGGAGAAGGGGGCCGTTACCGTTCGGATCCAAAGGTCTCGAACGCAGTAAAATCTTCTGCCCGGATATTTCCTCAAGACTTAGGGCTTTCGCCCTCGCCTACCACCATTTCCTTTCTGGCGGAATATGACGATCCCCTTGAGTGCGTGTGTGCACACATCAGCATGTAGGTACGCCCTACGATATGAGAAATCTTTATTCCGGGAAGGGAAGAATGTCACGAGGGTGTTGTCAACGAGTGGAGGGGGAGATGAGATTATGCATGATGGGGGTTCCGTAAAACTTCAATCGGACCACCTGGTGTGTTCTTACTGCCTCTGGGTTTCGTTATGGCAAGGATTTAAATCAGTCATCGGGGGAGAGAGGTGGGAATATTCTTCCACCAGGGTTTTCTTCCCGCAGCCCCCCCCCCCCATTTAAGTCCTGGGTGTCTCGTACTTTTCCACGGTCTCTTTCCGTGCCGATCACCCGCCTTCCCTCCCCCTCCCCCCACCCCCACCAAACACCCAGTACTTCCACTCCACCAAACGCATTGCATTCGCGTCGAGAGATTGAGTTATCTCCCGGACTGACAGAAAACCTCTGCCTCCTCCGAGGGAGGGGTGGCACAAAAGTGGAAACGCACACCTCTCTCTCTCTTTCTCTCTAGTCCCCTCGGCGGGACCCGCACGCAGCGGGACCGCAGTCGAGTGGGCACACGTGCTCACCGTCTGCTTTGCCGTCTCCCCGGGAAGTCATCGCTCTCTGCCGCGGGTGCAAGCCCGCTCGCTGCAAGGCACCCAAACGCCCCCTCTCCCACGCTGTCGGCCGCACTTAGTCGCCTAATCGCGGTTCACAAGTGTCGCTAGGTGGGCAGAGGGAGGGGGAGTGAAGCGAACCCCATCCGCGCCCTCTCTCATGCTAAAGGGGGCCACGCCGAGGACCCTTTTCCTCCTCGACTCACCAGCCCTGCGGCACCCTTTTTAGAGTCGATATCCAAATGCGTGAAAGTAACTCGAGCAGAAGCGAAGGAGTTCAGTCAGGCGTGAGTTTTTTCCTCACCTAACGTTTTTGGCGTCGCCGTAGACGCCCCTCTTCCTACTCCGGCCCACCTCCACTCCCATGGTCGCCCTTCATCTTCCCTCTACCCCGCCTGTCCCCTCTCCTTGCCCGCCATCCTACCCTTCCCCCCCGCACTTGCTCCCTACACCTTATCTCCTCCTTCCCCCCCACTGTGCGTGCCTCCCATTCGTCCCGCCCTTTAAAAAGGAGCCCTTTCATTTCCACACCCAGTCCTCTCGACCCTCGTCGCCGGTCCTGTCACCCAGACTCCTTCCCAGCCGCTGGTTGGTCCCCGCCGCTGATGTATGGGTACCAGGTGACCCGCCCCTCCCGTCCCCCCTCCTTCCCTTGACGAAACCCTCACCAGACTCTCTCTCTCTCTTGGACTCAAAAACGCTATATCTCTCTCTCTTCGCTTGAAGACCCGCTCTGTTTTTCCACCCTCCTCGTCTCGCTCCAACGCTTCACCCTTCCGGAATTGCTCCCCCCCTCCCGCCCGCGTCACTCCACGCACTATTACCGGATTTTGGTGCATGCTTCTCCTTATTCTTTCCCTGAGCCATTTTTCCTGGCCTTACGAGCCGACGAAATTTTGGTCCCTGTGAACTTGCTTTCGTCATCGTCTATGGCCAATGGGAGTGCCCTGTTTTGGGGAGGCGATTGAGTTTTCCGGCTCTGTAAATGTTAAAAGCAGAGAGAAGCCATAAAGATGGGTATCTCTTTAATCATAAATCATCTTGAATGTGACTTGTTTTCGAGGGGAACATGGCCATGGCGTAATTTGAAATTAAATGCTATTCCTCCAATTTCTTGTTTTTTCATCCACAGTGAATGCTTTTTCTCCCACCTCCCATAGGCTCCAAAATTTTCATAAGGTTTTATCATACCTACTTCAAAAATATATCTTTTCTTGCGAATTTTGAATATGGTTTCCGAGTTTTTTACCGGAGGATTCTGAATAATTCTGTAAAGAATTTTTTCTATGTATTGTAGATTTGTAAGTAAATATTGTAAATCAATTTTCTTACGTAGTAAGTTAATGGCAATCAAAGTCTAGGTTTGCTCAGTCTCGTGTGTACTAGGAAGGTGCTGCAATTATTAAAACCAATAGACCTACTAAAAACTTTTAATGGTCTTTAAAGCGGCCAAATTAGGTTTTAAGAGTTAATATATTAGGTTAATTATCTATATTGAGTGGTTTTTTAGTACTGAGTTTCCTATTACTCAGGTTAATACTATTTTAATTTCTTGGCTACAAAATATATTGCTCCTTAACCTCAAAATGCAATCCTTCGCGCCTTTTTTCACGTCTACGTTGTGTTAATGCCAGTTATAAACCTTAATTTATAATTTATATTTATGGATCCGTATTATATAAAGTGGGCTCCATTTGTGTTCCTTTACTTTTACATTACTCTCTTTCCTCGACTCCAAATCCCGTAATTACCTACTACTAACGAGTTTCAGAATGGTGACAAGAAAAGGCATTCTAATGCTTGGAAATTTTAATTCATTAAATATAGGGAGACAAACTTTGACTTGTAATTAAAAAGTTCAATTTTTATTGCTTGTGATCGTTGTCAAATCTATCTTAAGTATAGGTAAATAATATAACGAATTTTGCAAAAAGTAAACTACACATGTATAACTGCACAGATATGTGTAAGTTTTTGCATCATTTATTTTATCAATGCATTCTGCCAATCGAACGCAGGCTTTGAACAGTCCTCAAAGATCACATTATAGGAAATGTAAAATCAAAACAATAAAATCAATACCATACTTATAATTGAAATTAGCTACTGCTTTGATTAGAATCTTTCATGTAGCATTTTTGCGGTTATTCAGCTTGTGAAATAAAATTAATGTACTGGAATACTAAGAGTTACCGCCAAATCGTTCACAGCAAATTTCTGAGTCGGTTAATGCGCATTAATTTCTCCCTCTTTCAAAGTAAGCAATTCTTGCTTGAAAAGGCACAGTCACAAAATAAATGGACTCTGGATACAATAATGCTATAATGCAACTGGAAAGAACAACGGATGTTCGTGCTTTGATGGGGTGAAATAATATTTTCACATTGAATTTACACGCAGATTCTTCAAACTTAATCCTTACACGTGCGTTCACACATCTACATCTGCATAATACCCCGCAAGCCGCCGCAAGGGCGTGTGGCGGGGGGTGTTAGGTCACCAACCGTAAAAAGGAACAAACCCACATGCAAAACAACAACATGGAACAAACACACAATGTTCTTTGTGGTGTTCGGTTAAGAGGATGACAAAGCAAGTGCTTATAACTGGGTGGAAGAGTTAAGAAAATGGAATAATTTCAAATGATAATGAAATATTTTATGAAATGAAAGCCAGTAGGCTTAAATAACCAATCTTCATGTGTCTTTCTATTTGTATCTGCTTATCAACTTTCCTGTTTGTGACCATTACCTGCTTAATGCAAATATAAATTTATTTTTATTAATTTAAATATGTATTAATATGTGCTCATGCTTAAATGTATTTTTATGACGCATTACAGATGCACATAACTTTCTCCTTAATTCATGTTCTCAATTATTATTTACGACCAGGTTGTCAGCTTTTATTAGCAATTTTCTGACTATCAGAAGCATGAAGTATGCTAATAAAGTGATTCACAAAAAATTCAAAGTTAGAATTCAGCAGAGCATGCGATTAAAAAAAATGATATAACATAAACGAACGGGATTTTTGCTCATATGATATTCAACTCTGCAAAGGAATGGCTACAAAAAGAAAATATCTCTGGCGTTTGCTGAGAGTACACTCTAAGGTCAGTAATGTCAATGTTGGTTAGAGTGAGCTCAGTATGTTCAATTTTTAATTGCATCGCATAATTATGTTTCAATGGAGTATCCCTTTGGCCCAAAAGCTTGGAAACGTATTCAGAATCTGACTTAGAAAGATTATAAGTGATCCATCCAATGAAACGATCTCGCGATTCCACGTTTTACAAGCCTATTAAGTTACTTATGAACCTATTAAAAGACGAAATCGTTGAATCGTGAACATAAAACTGAAGTTGTTGATTCATTAAGTTAACGAAGTTCAGATAATATACTAGTGTTCGTAGTGATCCTTACGCCAGTAGCTTCTTTACGTCGATAATCTTTATGCTCTTCCTGTACTGACTTCAAGTTTATAAACCTATGGAGAATTTAAAATCGAAGAATAGGATGAAATGTTCTCTGAAATCAGGGACTATTATTGAAAGACCACTGATTACATTATTTCGTGATTTGTGGTAAGGAATATTTTTTCGAAGAGATTATTTCAAGATACATAAAAAAGTTTGAAAGATTTCATTTTTGAAATGAACGATATTTAGAGGCTATATCTAGGATTTTGCCTCCGAAAAAATTCGAAATTTTCAAAAAACCCCCATAGAAAAAAATATGCCTTATCTTCGGCACATGCTGCCCGAACCATATCCCTATTCTGTCGGTTTTATCTCCGTCCCCTCACAATCTCCCCGTCCCCATCGCCACATCCAATTTCCTTCCCTCTGTACATATTTCCTCTCCCTACCCGTTCCAACATGTCCCTTCTCCTCCTCCTCCCTCTCCTTCCTCCACTCCTCTTGCTTCATCTTCCATTCTCCTCGAGACTCCCCATCGGGCGGCTTTCCGCTGGAATATATGTGGCAGGCGAGGGGCTTGTGAGCCGGCCATTGGAGGAGTTTGTGGAATAGGCGGTCTCGGGACTCCGAAGAGGAGAGAATTCAGAGGAATGGGGAGTTCTGGTGTTGGGGTGGCTCTGGCGGGGGGGGGGGGCGTTGGTGAAAAAAGGGGGACTCTTGTGAGAAAGCGGATGGGCTGGTGGGGGAGAGGAAGGGGAGGGTGGGGTTTAGGGATGCGGAAGATGGTTGGGGGGGCGATGGGGGGGGGAAGAAAAAGGGCGGAATGGGATGGATAGGCCCTTTACGGTCCCCGGGGCAAGGCTTTGATGGGTGGGTAGTGGCGGGAGGGAGTGAAGGAGGCAAAGGTTCTTTCCCTCTCTTTTTATTGTTTCAGACTTCCTTCCATTTTCATTTCTTTTTTGTTCTTCTCTTCCTTCCGACTCTCCTCTTATACACAATGCCCCTCTCTCTCTCTCTCTTTAACTTTTCGTCCTTTCATGCAGCTCTCTGAGTGCGTCATTTGTTCTTACTTTCTGGCATTTCACTCCGTATTGTACAACCCCTTAGGCCGAGATTGGGAAGGAGTCTAAACTTTCCCTCTCTTCGTCTGAAACGGGCTAAGGCAAAGTGAGACTACATGATAGGTTAAAGGAAAAGTGGAATGCAATTCGATGTTAAAAACAAGATTCATGTGAAGAGTTGCATGACATCTAAATTGAAACATTATATCTAAAATTAATTTAGTGACATAGCTCATTGGTGTACCTAAACAATCTTTAATCTGGAAATCATATGGCCTACCACCCCCTGCCTCACGTTCTTGCAACGGCTACCGGGGCATTGTGTAGATATAGATGAGCTCCATCAGTTGGATTACAATGAAATGCAACGGCAAAATACCATGCTAGAAAAATTTCCAACCAGCTTAACTGTGGGTTTTTGCAATCATATCTATCAAAAAATAAGCAATAGTAGAAATATAGGCTTGAAACTCAGTTGCTGATTATTCCTTTCGTCTATTAGGACTGTAAGCGGCGATCATGACCAAGTGGTTTTGATTGGCAATGCTTCCTGTTGTCTCAAATAAAAATAATCGTCCTTTTCTCGGTTGGAATAGTTTACAAATCCTAAAACACAATTTATAATTTAACCGAAAAATATAAATGCGATTTGTCCATTCGATTTCTTCCTCATATCCAGAAAAATATCGGCGCCTTTCTGCTACAATTAAGGGTAAAAATATATTAGTATCTTATGCTTTTTGTTCGTTTGCCATGATGTAATGCTATTTTATCACTCTTAAGAGGATATTTGCTGTTATAATTAGTGCTAACGTTGCCTAATATCTCTTATTAACGTCAATGATTTAGTGCATACAATAGTTTAATACAATTAAATTGACTCGAAGTGATATGAATAATTGAAATTATTGTTCAGAGTTCACACATAATTTATTTCCTTTCACAGTTTAGACACTAAACGAGCCATTTTCAAAGCTATTGGTAAAAGTGCACTTTTTATCCGTTTTTTGTGTCAATGATGATATGTGAGATTGGAACCTGCGGATTGTGGAGTAAATATATCATCAGGAATACAACTAAACTTTTAACTACCATTGGCGATTAATCCTTAGGTGATTTTATCAGTGACCAGTTTGAGATTGGTGGTGGGGAGGCATTTCCTTCCAAACCAGTTGTGATGCCAAAGTAGGTACATGAGACCATACGGATTTAAATGGTAATGCATGAATCATCAATGCAACGCGGTCCACCCATGCGAACGCTGAGTAGTTTTTTTATCTAAACTCTGCACACCCAAATGGTTTTGGTACCCAGAATCTTCTAATCGGGTAACTTTATAAGCTCCTTCTAATACGAAAGTTCTCTCTCGCGTCCGAGTGCAATTTACGTTTTTATTTGTTTCTAAAACTCGAATTCCAGCTGTTTCTTCTTTATTCAGTTTTTTCTATTTATATATCCTCTTTTCTGCCTCAAGGCGTCTTTTAAACGACCTATCTATACGTCCTTGATCGGAAATAATTTCATCGAGGTATTATTATTAAAATTTATTACATATGAGCCATATTTATTACAATTATCAATATAAGGATTATTAAATAATTCTTAAGGTAATATGGTTTTTTAAGCATGGTTTGTTTAAACGTCCTAATTTAAACCATGTTTACAAAGCTTAGTTTTTTATCAATGAGAAATATTTTTTATAATGATTTTTAATTTACATTTTGGATTTTCTGTAACATTAGGGGAAAGGCTGGAATATTTAGCTGGATTGAGCACATTTAATTATTTAAACTCAGCTGCTATGTATAACTTCCCTTTGAACATTTTTGTTTCATTCTTTTCTCCTTCAATGAATTATCGTTGAAAGTAGCTCGTAAATCGGTCAAACATATCTGCCATTCCTGTTTTGATTTACTTGCTCCGTCACACGATAGCAGCGCTTTACATTTCCACAATTGGGTTTTGTTGGATTCACTTCTTCTTTCACCATCTCCCTTTGCCCTCCTATCCTCCTCCGCTACTAATCCCATCTGCCATCTATTTCTTTCCCCTGACTCCTTGTTAAATCTCCTCCATAGCCTCTTTTCTTAGAAAAAACTCGGCGCGTAGCAGTATAAATCGGAATCGGATTCCAACTGTAATTTATTCTCCGCTGCTTTAGACCGCGCCTCGGCTTTAACAGCCCAGGAAGAAAAAGGGTATCGATAAATATTACACTCGAGACGCGTGCAATGTAATCTGACAGATATCCTTGGGAGATTCTCAGCGAGTGGGTGAGGGCGAAGGTGGTTGTGTGATGGGAGGATGAGGAAGGTGCTTGGAGTCACATTCACGCAAAATTTTATTTAGGTGCATCACGAAGCACAAACAAACACAGAGCAAGATTTCTCTCACTTGATTTCCCTCCCCACGGCTCTCACGCAATCCAATAGCTATTCGCAATGGAGAACTTGTCGCCATCTTGATGTATTCTTCTGTCTCTTCTAGTCTTTTCCTATCTCTATATCTCTCTTTACGAGTTATGTGGTGAGTGTTTATATCAAAGATTGTAAAGTTTATAGTGTGGCAAAGAATTTTTTTTAACTTCCTAGAGAAAAATTGGGATTACCCGTTTTAAACGCTCATTGAGTTGTATGGAGGGCATTAGCTTAGAGGGCTTAGCCAATGTTCTTAAACTTAAATTGTACCATTTACTGTCACCATCGTCGTTATTTTACAAAAATGAAAACGTCAATGACAAGCTATATAGGTTGATTTTGAAGAAATTTATTCATTAGTAGTTATGCACAAACCTTTTGGAATAAAATGGTAACACGAGTACATTTGGTAACACCTGCGGATATATTTGAATGAAAATGGTATCATCGTTCCCACTAGTTGGTCGGTCGTGTTTCTCGCTTTGTTTCGTATTCTGAGAATATTCTTTTCTTCCTCAAAATTTTGAATTAGAGTTGTGTGCATTCAATCTGTCGATAAATTGATTTGATAACTTAATAATCACCGCAATGTTTTTCGTTTACTAGGAAAATGCATAGATTTATGAAATAATTTATGATGGTTAAGAAAATGAATAAATATAATTGACGGCAGTGAACTCTTATATGTAGTGCTATTGGTACAAAAACTCCTTTGTAGAAACATACTTAATTGAATGTAATCACAAATATTTTCTTTCTCGTGTTTTATTACTCTCAATGAATCTTTTCTGACCGAAAATTTGAAAATTTTGCGCTTCAAAAGACAGCACCTTTAGCATTCATAAAGACCCAATTATACCGGTCAGGATTACAGTTTAATCTTTTGGAAGGCTATTCGTTAACAGAGATAGGGCCTTAGCAATTAGCGTGTGAGTTAGTGGCTATTCTTTGTAACGCTATGTTTCCAGGGTTCTTCTCGTTTCCTTAACGACCTAACACTAACCCGCTAATGTTTCACCACTCAATTGATCGTCCTTTTCTTTGCCTGCCTTCCCCTCTAACCAGCCTGAACTTGCCCTTAGGACCGTTATATTTTCTCTTCTTCAATTTACTTACTGGTCATCCAACCATCAACTCCTGTTGTAACCTATTGACTGGCTCACCACTGGCTTCAAATTCGAGGTTTTCCGATCTGAAGTTTTCCATTTTATTTATGAAAATATCTTTATTGCATTTGAAATAGATTACTTGAAAGTAGAAAATGTGATTTTAGTTTTCATTCAAGAATATTTTAACTATAATTTAACTCAAACATCAAGTACTTCAACCACAATATTTGTCGGCAGTTTACCGATTAAGGTAGGTATAGGATGGACATAGGCTTAATACTCCTACATTTGTTATTCTCGCACAAAAGATAGCCTAGCCCCACATTACAAAAACTCATTTTTAATTCCGCATAAATTCTATCTCTTTTTATTCCATCCAACATGCCATCATATCCTACACCTTCCTGCCTTGTGTAACGTTCCCCTCTATCACTGTCTTCAACACTCCATTCTGATTTTAAGTGCTCTGCGTCCTTCGAATTTATCCTAATAATCAATCCTATCTCAAATCCCAGTATGCCCTTTCTTCTTGGTATTTTGAAATAGTTTCAAACTGAATTGTCATTGTTTTTAAAGGTAAATGTTTGCTGAGTGAGTGGAATATTTTTATGCATACTAAGTATGCTAATCAATGAAAGGGGTTTTCATATATGTAAATAATGAATGTAAAATACCCTCTGTGTAGTTTTGTATTACAATAATAGCATCTTGGAAGGCAAATTAATTCTCCATAATTTCTTTCATTAACTATGTTTAGTCTAATTGACGTTATGAGACGTGGCCAAGTCCCTGTTAGGTTTTTACTTTTTGTTGATTGCGTCTCTGGGAAAACATAATTAGGTAATGCTTCAGGTTTTTAAGTGTTTATGCAATATTAATTTGGATTTTAAATTCCCCCAATCAATCATCTCATATTGCTGGGTAAATTCAGCAAAAAAAGTCAATGCATGGCCACGAAAATTCCGTGGCGGGAACAGATTATAAAGCTCTCGACACAAGTTCTGGGATTGTTACGAGGTGGGGACCACGACCGTGATGCTCAGAAACATTTTCCATTATTTTAATGTTTTACACCAGAAGCATGAATTATTGTTTGAAAACGTGAAACTGTTACATTGTCAACATTACGGAAAAAGTGTTGTTAAGAACTAACTTTCACCAGAAAAATAACATTATGAAAAATATAATTTTCTACGGAGATTTACTTGAAACATGAGATGTAATTGGGATTGAACTTTTGAACACACGATATGATGTATTATTTGCGATATTCAGTTGGAGGCTAATAAGTTCATATATTCGTCTAAAAATATGGGCGAAGTAGTTACGCGATCTCATTTCTTTGGTTTGTTATCTTTTGCTCACATGTTTGTTATTTTTTATATCCACTGATCCCTATATCGTTCTTTTAAAATTATCTTACCAATAGTAACGGCGACGCTTTTATTCAATGTTAGATTAATGTGCGTAAAATAAAAAATAATATCGGACGGCTCTCCTTCTTTCCGTCAATCGCGTATTCTCATGAAGGGCACCAGAAATATGAAGAGTTATGCTCTTAAACGGAGGGACATGCCATCAAAATTCTTGATGCGTGCCACCTTTTTACGACCCAAACAATGGCAGTGCGATCCTGAACTAATTCGTTCCCTCCTCTTCCCACGAATCTCACCCCATAATTATCAACCTTTCCCCAAGTGTTCACCCCTTTTTCAAACTCTTCCAATTTTCATCGTCTATAACCTTTGGTCCCCCTTATCCTCCTTCACTGCTCATCCGCCTCATCTCTTTATAGACGTCGGATTGGTTGAAGAATGGTACTCACCGCAATGGTGCTACTGCTTCTTGAGACGATTAAAATGGGTCATTGAAGTTGAAAAGGAATGAAGTGCAACGTGGGAGGCAAAAGAAGTGGCAAATGTGGGAAATGAGAGACGAGAAACAAAAGAGAGAGAGAGAACGAGATAATGAGAAGACTGAGAAAAAAAGTGACTTCCTCGAAAGGATGAAGAAAAAAAGTAATAAATTTGCAATGCGGTTTTAAATGAATATGCTTATAGGATGATAGGGGAATGATGAATTTTAATTGTCAGAATGAATTAGTTATCCGAGACCATTGAGTAAAAAATCAGAGCTAATTCTAAGATGAGCGTTTGTAATGCACCTTCTCGATTAGCTATAAAGCATGGTGCCGCTTGAGATAATTTTAAGTTCGCGTGAAACTGCAACTACACCAAATATCTTCACCTAGACAAATTCACGATTTAATGTAATTCACATTTTAATTGAATTGACGTGAGAATAGTTGCTTGCGAGTGACTCGGGAGGAAACATAATAGAGATCGTTATGGATCAAAAGGATGTCCTTTTCTTCCACGAAACTGCTTTTAAAGGGAAAATTTTTGGTTGTTAAAGGAATTCTCGCAGAAAAGGTTTGGAAAGATGGACCCATGGAATATTTTATGGCCTTAGGATGGAACCGGAGGGAATGTTTAGGCAGAAAGGGCTATTGTGATATGGCAATTTCTGGGATCGAGGAGGGTGAAGAAAGCAATTTACGACCTTCAAAATCCGAAGGACGTATCTTCAAAAGAATGTTTGCCAACAATTTACAGGATATATTGAGTATGTGGTGAGAGTGTTTAGACGCATGAACCGATGACTAATTTCTAAGGAATATATTTGTACAAGTTTGCGATGGAGTAGATGAAGTATAAAATTCATTTGAGCTTAGTCTATACACCCTGTCATCATCTGGCATCGCGTTCCATTCTTCCACTGTGATTATCGCAGTCTGCTAAGGGTAAAACTCATGAATGAAAACATACGCATGAATTTCAGACGTAAAATCTTTTTGCAAATACAAAATGTATGTGGCGTATTTATTCTATCATATTCGACGAATGGATTGTTTTGAAAATAGAATTAGCCATCGCCTTAGTAATGTCCATAGTTATGAAGCGATGCTGAATTAACACTCCGTGTTAGTCGAAATCTAAGCCATGGAGCCTGTTGATGGGCCGCGACAAAATGAAGCTCACGAAAAAGCGAGGCGGGAGAAATTAGTGGGAGCACCGTGTGAGGTGAGGAAGTGAATTGGGGTTTGGAGCGGAGGGGGAGAAAAGGAAAGGAGGAGGAATCATAAAACTGGGGGAGGGGATGCTTTCCGGGGGTTGAGCGGACGAAGATAACGGGGTGCGGCTGCTGCTTCACTTTAGGAGGTGTTGCGAAGAGCCATAATTGTTTTTTGTCGCCTCGGCTAAAGGCCATTTGCAGGAGATCGCCTCTCTCCGCGCACCCTAACCCTCTCCCCTTCCCAAATACCTGCCTTCCGCCTTCACGTCTTCTGTTTCCACCCTCTCGTGCAAACCTCGGGATTTGCCCTCTCCATCTCTTTCTGATATTTTTATATTGATTTCCTCTAACCTTCCATACCATATACAACGAAAGTAGGCTGTTTTACAGGAAAAATTGATACAAGCCTACGCAAAATACCTATTTTGGCCTAAAAGGAATGGTTTTCCTCGTAACCATACTTGTAATGACATTTATCAATTGAAACTTAATCCTGGCTCATTTCCCTCGTTACCTCGAGTATAACCGCTCGTAAATTACCTACGATTTTCTAAAACCAATTTCTCTGTCATTGTTAAGTGCACCAAAATCATATGTGCTTGTAGGGAGTGGGCTGAGGAATGGTCATGAATCATGGTTTTTTAAAAGGCAACTTTAGTATTTAGATTAAACGTGCTATTTCTCGATTGTCTAATGAGGTAAACGATAGTGAACATTTAAAGCCGTGAGTCATTCCGCATATTATTAATATTGTCTTCTCCGTGAATCATAGAAATTGATGAGAATGATTTCCTTCGTTCAATATCTCTATTGAAATATGCCAATACATCGTTCTGAAATTACGTTGCCTGATTTTCAATAAGTTTTCACGAACGCGAGAATAATTTAGTCAAAATATTTTTAAAAATCTGTCAGTGTATACCCATATTCTTGCATTATCAATTTATTTACTTAATACATGTAGTAAACTCAGAAGCCTACACATGATATTGCTGCTTACTGGTGATTCTTCTGCTTATGTATCACATTAAAACACGGAAAACATACACATTTTACTATTTACTGTTTTACCTTAGCTTGAAAAATATCATCCCCTTGGGTGCATGAGTGATTTTAATATCTCATCGTTTGATAATGAGAATTCACCTCCTTTTTAATTACATCACTCTTAATAAATGATTCATAAAATAAAATAACGTAAATCTTCATTTAAAGCTGTGAGTATACTGTTTTAAGTGACAATTCAGTTAATACTTTCCATGCATAATTTACCCATTATTCTCCGTTCCGCACGCAAAATAATATGCATTTGAAGGGAAAATGCACATATTTCGATTCACATATTTATAGAGTTTGAGTGGAATACACGTGAGAGAGATAGAAATAGGACGACGGTGACCATTTGTACAAGGCGTGTGGGGTCGACAAAAACTCTGGGTAAAATTTTGAGACTTTACCGAAGGAAGAAAAATACGTGACGAAATTTGTCTCGGGGATCACGGAGATATCGAAAAAAAATCGTTTTAAATAGGCATGGTGTCCCGGAGAACGAGAAAGGGTCGTAGAATGTGACAGAAAAAAGGAGTTAGGATTTTAAAAAATATTGGAGAGGGTTAGGAAAGTAAAAAAAGCAAAGGACTATGTCGGCGGACCAGAGTTGTTTGGGGAAAACATCGCACGGGAAGTGACTGCGTGCGTGAAGGGGCTCCAAAGGGTTAAGCATGCAAAAAATACGACAAAACACGGAAGAGAGAGGCCGGTGTAAGTCAGGCAACAGCAGTGATGACCATGAAGGGAAAGTTTTATGGGCTGTCAATCAGTTGGTAAAACTTCCGACATATTTCCGTATACACGGAGAAGCAAATGTTTGCGAGGCTGGGCAGTGTTTGACCAAGAAAGATGTAGTTCACGAAAGTCGTGGCTACTCCACGTGAACTGAAAGGAATGGAAATACATTTGGAGATATCAAAGAATAGAATATGCAGTAAATACATTATTTGTATTCTATGCTTAACATTTCTGTGCATTATATGAATCCTATGTTAACTTCAAATGGCATACACGTACGTGCCCAGAAAGAAGAACTTATTAAATGTGATCTTGACTATCATCCACAGGGGTTGAATAAATGGGAGATTTTAAAAGAATTTCAAGAAGCATGGATGATTTGCATTATCTTTCCTGTACCAACGGGTATTAGTTACAATGTTTTACGCATGGAATTACTCCAAATTTCAGAAAAACATCCTATTTTTGAATTGCAACATTTTCATAGTTATAAAATTTGTTTTCACGAAAACACGCCAATAGCAATTTAGTCTCTTTTTAATTTCAATCTTGATCCATCCTCATCATTATTCATTTTTAAAAATTAAATAGCGATTTCGCCTGGTTTTTTATTACAAAAATTAAACCCACACTTTATTAATCATACGAAGGTGTTTTTCTCTTGCATAACATGAATACCCATCCTCCACTGCAAATCCTACGATGCCTTTGGTCATTTAAAACACATTGCAATTTATTTGGAATAGTTTACAGCAAAATATTCTTCAATTATTGCCTCTCTAAGCCTGTTTGATATGCCATTTTGTGTAAAATATGATGGCGATCAATTTTATTGCACGGTAATTATGGTAAATTTTATAGGAAATTGAGGCTGTGATGGAAGTTATTTTTGTCAACTCGTTGCTTGATTTTTCCATTTTTGTAAATATGGTCATTTTTATGCCTCTCGATGCAGAGCTATCAGCAAAAAATGTATGCAGCTTTTAATCGTCTTACTGTTCGTCGTATGGATGGCAAAATCAAAAAAAAGATCTATAATTATCTACTCTTTTAATGGTGAAAAGCAATACTTTTTTAAATTACTTTCGTCGAATTACAAATTGCGTCGAATTACATGCAAGGAGTGTTGGAAAACGTTGACAAATTTCCTATAAGTAAGGCATGGTTTTAATTTCTTTTACGCTGAGTTTACTTTGATATTATTATCATTCGACAAAAATTATTTTGTAATTTATTTCGAAATTTTTTGTCACATTTTTTAGAACATATGTAATTCGTGCGCTAATTCGTTTTCGGGAATGGCCTATGACCGATCGGCTCAGATGCGACAGCTGCTGCAACAGAGAGGAAAAATTAATTCTCACTGGTTTTCTGCGTTTCCGAGGTGATATGCGTCTTCCGCCCTTTGTCGGAGCGGCGGGGAATTTCCCCGGCTAGTGCCAATTGCCCCGGACAAGAGGCGCGGGGGCGGAGCGGACGGGCCTTTGGTAAGGGGCTTGGGGGAGGAGAGCCCCGAAATGTTTTGTACCGCGCTTATTGAAGTGAATAAAGCCAAGGCCAAACGTGAGAAGGAGGCGGAAGTGGAGGAGACCATTACGGAATGCGCCTGCCGTTGGGTCGATTTTTTTTAATTCCCGTGGACCTTTCTTTTGCCCGAAGAGCCATTTGAGCCGAAGGGTTGTTTTGGGTTTTTCGGAGTAGAAGCGTTTCTCTCAGCTTGGGCTCTCTTAACAGTTAAAGAAATGGATCTTAGCAGCTGTTTTGAGTCCACGTCCAATTATTTTTGTTGTCTACTTTTCCAGTTTCCAAATAGGGAAGTGTACAAGTGGTACTAGGAACAGTGAAATAAGACCTAAAGATTTGTCCTCGTTTATCTGTGAAACAGGGAAACAAGCTTTTTCAATCTTTTTCCGATGAAGCAATTCATCGTGAGTAGAAGTGGAGCAGATGCTATCTTAAATTATCATTGATAATTGATATCATACTGAATGCCAACACGCACAGACACAGGACACGTACCCTTTGTTACTTGATACTATTTGTAACTGCACTCGACATACGCTAGGAATCGTCCGTATAGTAACAATAATTAAACCTGATATTTTGCGGAAAATCAAGATTATCGATTTCGGTACGCTGTTATGATCAAGTTTATCTTCAACTCAGATATTCATCGTGAATTTTATAACTGCAACATTTTAAACTTCTTTTGTCTATACAACCGCGACGTTTTTCGCAATTATTTCATATAGATGAAGCCCGTGGTAATCGTGCTCTGCGTTTCATTAGATGATATGAAGTATCCTTGTAATTGAATTTCTCAAAGAGTAGAGAGAGTTATTACCCTCCGCATGTTCTTTCTTATATCTCGTTATCTATCTCCTCCCACCTTATCTCTTAACACCATTTCCGTTTTCTCTTCATCCGTCCTTCTGCTTCCCAGAAAGTTATTTTGTCTGAAATCCTCTCTCCCTCCCTCTTTGGTTTCCTCAAACACTCTTCGTCTCCAGCTTTTCCCCCGCCTCCTTTACCTACTCATGCTTTTCCGACTCCATTTCCCGAATCCATCTCATTGGCCTCACCCCACCTCAAAGGGGTGCACAGGATGCTACTCATCAGAAAGCCCTCTCCCCCCCCTTTCATTTCATCCCTCAGAAAGTCCCTCTTTTCTCTCACGCCTTCTTCACCCCCCGTACCGTCCTCATTTTACCTCCCCTCCCCCCCATTTCCATTCCCGCCCCCACCTCGGCTCGTACCTTCCCAAGATCCCCCGACCACTCCCATCCGCCCCGTGGCTGTTCCGAAAATCTCCTTCCCCCCTCTATCCGCCTGTATTCTCTTCTTCTTTCCTTTTCTCTCTCCCACTCGCTATCTCCCTCCAACTTTGAAGCAATAAAACATCAGACTCTCTCCCTCTCCATCTCCTAACCACGCTCACTCCCACCTTCAGTGACTCCCTCCCTCCCCCTCCGGTAACCTCCCCCCTCCACCATCCGTCCCCAAGGATCTCTCTCTTTCTCTCTCGACACACCCGCCCCACCGTCCTCCACTTCCCCCATTCCTGCGGGATGCTGCGGAGGTAGTAAACTTCCTCTGCTACATATATTACTGTAGGTCTGGAGAAGGGAGGGATAGACGCGGGGAAGAGCACTTAGAGTGAGAGAGAGAGAGAAGAGTTCCTGGCGAAAGAAAAGAGTTTGTGTGAGGCGAAGAAGACGAAGAGGAGCCAAACAAGCTTTTGGAGAAGTTGGGAAATGGCCTTGGTTGGCTTGGTGGGGGGGGGGGAGGGAGGGCAGGATAAGGGATTCGGGAAGAGGGGTGTGGCCGGAGGGAGAGGGATGGGGGAAGGAGAGGAGGGCGGAATAAGTGCCCGAATTTGAGGCACGCCGTCGTGCCTGGGAGATTGTGAAAATGCAGGGAAGAAAAAAATAGTGCGGTGGAGTGTTTTGGAAGGGGATCATGTGCGAGGGGGAAGGATAGGCTAAGCGTTCCCTCGAATTGGAAAGGGACAGGGATGTGGGCGTACGGGAAACGGAGAGGTAATTACACCACGGAAGGATATAAAATGCTCAAACCCATTAGCATTATTAACAAGCGACTGTAATGAAGGTTCCGCTTTACGGTTTATGAATATTTAGGAATATTAGAGTTGGATTCTCGGGGAAAACAAGGTAAAGAGGCCAATCTAACTGTTCTTGATGTACAAGTAATGAGTCAACCCCTCGAAATATACTTATATCTATACGCTATTATGGCAGAAATAAAAGAATTAAACTTGCTCTCAGATGTCTATTCTCAGTTTATTGCCATTCATGAATTTTTTGAAGGTTTAGTTAAAGAACTGTCACATAAATGTGGATAAGGCGTTATTCCAAGTGTGCTTGTTTTTAAAAATTAAGTTCCAACTCTAAATGCTTGTCCTTCACTAGTAAAAGTTCCGAAAGAAACATGTGACTGTGCGAAGAAATAGATACAAATGGTAGAAGATTTTTTTCGTTATGATTTCGCGTTTAAAATATATTAACGGTTTAAATGAAATAGCTGAGGTAGATCAATGACAATATGAGAATATACATTTTTCGATGTGAATTGTTGATATTTAATTAATGTAATATAAGTCAAGACAAAGAGGTTGAATAAAATATTGATATCATTTTAATATGACAAACGGCAGTACACTCACGAATAAACTTCGCGATATTAGCTTAATGTATGCGTAACTATTTGGATTATATTGAAACAATATGTTTAAACATTTTCACTTTTGTGTCAATTCTATAATTTTTAAATAATTTAATTCTAATTTAGCAATAATGATAATTTCATTAATTTTAATATACCGATTAATTCTCGATTATTAAAGCTTTAATACACACTAAAATTTAAAAAATTGCACATAATTATTTGTATCTTTACACTTGCTTTAAGTAATTTATCTACACATTATTTATTTTAATTCAGAATTTTTATGATGATTAATGAAAATGGAATAGAATTTTTCACGATCATAGTCATATGAGAATCCAAGAGAGACTTAAAGCAAGACAGGAGCATTTAACCATATCTATTCTGATTTTATAAATATTCATGAGACACATATAGAATAAATATTAACGTTAACTACTCAAATGTATTTCCTTAGTATGGCAGAGATCTATGAATTGGTGTGCGAAGCTAACTGATCGTACAATTAGGGTGCCTCTTTATCTCTAAAAATTCAATCTCTGTATAATTGGAATATTTTCGCTTGATTTGAATGAAAGAATAGTTAAAATAATCACAAAACCCTGCCTAATTAACAAAGAGCTGAAATAATACAGAAGCGTCAAATATTTGTGCCATAAGGACTATAATATTTACTAAATCGAAGTTTGTTCCGAGTCAGTTTAGGCCAAAGACAATGCATTCCTCAGAAAATCCGAGGGCTCTGGTTTAGGTGATGAGTTCAAACATTTTATGACCATAAGATAACGGTGAAAAATGGCCAGTGGTTGGAATATATTAATCATTTTAAATAAATACAATGTGTTTTAAAGTGATGGTTAGATTTATTTCGTGATGAAATCGGTCCTGTAATACCATCTATAAGCTCAGCTGAAGGCAAAGAGTTCGAATATTATCTATGGCGATCAATCATTTTGAGAATAATTTATTTTATATTCATTGATAAACAATTTAGGAATATTTTTAGTTGCTACATTAAAATTAAATGCTACCACATCAAATTAATCATGGGTTTCAATATTTTACTGCAGTAATTGTTAACAAAATTTCATTTATTTCCTTCGTAGACTAAAATGAACCATGATTGGAATTTATCGTTGCTTTGACAAATAAATGCGGTGTGTTCTGTGCCAGTTGTATGTACTAAGGTTCGATATATAGCATAATAGACTTGGGGTATGATTTTGTTTGTTTCTTGTTCCTTCAAATGATATTCCCCTCAGGCATGCTACCACTCACAACACGCCCAATACCAACTTATCATCCGGAGAAATCGTGTCACGCAAGGGTATTTTTTTACCAGGTAGCCCGCATTATCAGGTGAATTCTCATTAAGCTTTTATCATTTGTTTTGTTCAGCACTAAAAACTATTTTCTACTGCCCCATGAAATTGGTTTGCTCGCATGAAAGTATATCTGTCCATGCCTTTCTATGTGAATAATTCTTTGATTAAATCATGGAAGCCGTAATTTGTTTTGCGAGAGTGTGCAAGAATATGCAACTTTAATTTTATTTACTCATGAAGTGGAATTGGAATTATCAATTTTTAAAAAGACCGTGATGGGATTCGTGCCGTTAAAAAGAGGTTTTCAATGTTAGTGGATATTAAAAATAAGTGGCAGTTCTCTTTCATCGACGGATTTGACCAGCTGGGCCAACCCAACACATTGTATAATTCATTTTATGTGACCTAAAGGTTTTCTCTTCGTTGGACTCGACTTCCTGATGTCACGTATAATGCAGTTAAATGGAATCGTGCGGGGATAAAAATGGTTTTATTATCAAGTGGCGCTAGGCTTTTATTCCGTGGCGTCAATTACGCAAGATATTGTATTGTTTAGGACAAATTCAAGTCTGTATTCAGAGATTTACCAATTCCCAAAGTAGGTGCCCTTTAAAGAAGATGTTTATCTACTTAATAGTTATCTGAAGAGGTTCAGTGTTATGTGACTTGAGTATATTTTATCTAATTGATAAAAATATGATTGTAATGTGATGGAAGTTCAACTTGAATAGAACGAACAATTTTAGGTAAATCTTTTCATTTGATACTTATTTTATATAATACTTATATATCTCAAACTTATTGAGCAACGTCTTTTTTAAAAAATATTTAATTTATCGATAACAACTACTGGCATCATCTTTTCGGATTTAACTTTTTTGACAGTATGCATTTTGAAATTTAATGAAGAGAATAATTGACTATTTCTCTATCCTGTATGTGGAAGGGTGTTAACAATTTCTGTGTGTTGTACAGGTATGTTAAACTACTGACTGGAGGACCGGAGTTTGACTCCGGTTGAGGTCTCTTAACACCCTAAGCTTCACCGAAACTGTGTGATTTTCGGGTGCTAGGTTTTCTGGGAAACAGGGAAATCATGTCCTAGGTCTTCCGGCACAGGGAAAGGAAACGTTCCCATACCCTAATTCGTGGATACGCATTAGGGTATGGGACAAACATGGGACATTCGTGTGGAACAAACAAAAGCGTAAGCTCTGCCCTCATATATCGAACTATATTTTAGTATACTCGGCTTGTTACGTAGAATTTAAGTTACAAATGTTCATATTGTTAATTAAAAGTTTGGAAAAATAATTTGTTACATATAAATAAGTATATGAATTCAGTTAATGCAGTATGATAAGGAAATACGGGTTAAACATGTGGAAAACTAGTGTTAGATGACTTTTTCACCTATTTTTAACTTATGTATGAAACAGGTCTTCGAATGAAAAAAGGAGAATGCAAGTTTTGATGAGTAATATATTACTCGTATGTACACAGATAGTGGAATATTTTCGAAGGAACCCTACTAACCCTTGAGATAAACTTGACGTAAGTGTACTTGATTGATTATATATGAAGGCATGATGTTAATGAGGAAAATATTTCAAGTCGGCCAATCTAAGAGGTGGAGAAGAACCTTGCGTCATTACTTTCATGGGAGAAATCGGTGCTCCTGTCTGAAAGAAATATGGCGAATTGAATTTCCATACGCCGATCGCTGGTGTGAGTGGAGCACAGCATCCTTCAGCCCCGCGAAGAGTTCCCATCATGCCCTTTTCCTTCTCTCTCTCTCTTACCCCCTCTGACTTCCCGTCACCCAATCTCTTCGGAATTCTCTTCCTCCGCCTCTTCTTGCTCGAGTGAAACCCATCACACGCAGCAAACCTGTTTGCCCAGGCAAAGAAAAGGGCTTCATCGTGTGGAGGACAAGAGAAAGAGAGAAGAGGGCGTAGGCGAAGGAAGAAGGGGGAAGACAGATAGCAGGGAGATGGCCTGCTGGAAAGGGGTACGCAGGGAGTGGGGAAGGCTCTTCCTTCAATCTGTGCCCATCGCAAAACACCATAAAAGCGTCTAGGCGCACGATGGAGGCTGGCGTCTCGAGGTTTAGGGGGCGGGGGAGGGGTGTACGGAGGAGGGGGAGGGCAGGCGGGTTGGGATATGTTGTTCCCAGTGGGGAGGGGGAAGGAGAGATTGGGAGTGAGGGAAGGAGGGAAAGGGATTGAGTGAGTATGTGGAAGAGGAGCTGGTTCCAGGGAGTGAAGAGGGGAGGCGCGGGGATTCGAGAGAGACACGGGGGGGAGGAGAGCGGGAGAAATGGAATCCCATGTGAGTGAGATTTCCCTCCCCGGAGAAAACAGAGGGGGAGGGGGTTGGAGAGGAACTTCTTTCGTCTCCAACCCACACCTACGTATCACGCTTCTCTCCCCTCCCCCCTCGCTTCCTTTAATATCCCCCGCCACGAGGAATCCAACCCTCTGGTTCCGTCGGAATGGTAAAACGGCTCCCTCCTCTCCCATCTTTCCTTCTTCTCGTTCCCTCTCCCCGTCTCCCACTCCTCATTCTCGTGGTGGCCACGGAAAAATCTCCGTCCCCCTCTCTTCTCTTCCTTCTTCGGGGTTGAAGAAACGCTTATTTCCCCTGGCCTTCCCTTTTTTCCTTTTTTCCATTTTCCTCGGCCTTTTTGGAATGAGGGACCAGGGGTTTCTTATTTTCTCGCTGTTGAGCATTCGAGTAGTCGCTCGCCCCGTGGATATCTCGGCCATGAAATGTGCGATGGTGAATTCTTGTGGTCGGACCCATTTATTTATCTTCTTGCTTCTGCACGCAATCTAGCATTTATACCCCTCTTTCGAGAATTGGACAACAGAGGGCGTCAGATAACGTGACCTCTTGATTATAGTTATTAATGGAAGCCGGATATTCGAATTAATTTCTTACCTATCAATAGTTTTACCACCGTTTAGATTTTAAGTAATATTTTCACGGATCATATATTTTTTTCACAAATACGAAAATCACCAATTTTTACTATAATGGGAATTAGTATGTGCGAATGAAGCAGAGAATAAATTTAGGTAGTTCAGCAACTTGGAATGGAAAAAGTACCGTGGAAAAAAGAAAGAGGATATCCATGGGGATGAGGGCATTTGAAAAGGTAAAAAGAATTTACTACAAGTAGAATTGTAGTAGAACAGCGAAAGAGATTAGCTAAATGCTTCATATAAAATGTGATATCTTACAACAGCGGAACATGGATGTTAATAAAAAAAGATGAAAAGCTTTTAAAAGGTTTTGGAATATGATTGTGAAGAAGAATTCATGTGGTGGAATCGAATGATAGAGTAAGAAATGAGGAAGTTACTGATGAGAATTTAAGAGACAAGAAAACTGATGAGAGAAATAAGACAAGAAAAAGGTATCTCGGCTGGTGAATTTATTGCGACGAAATTGTTTCTTAGACGGAAATGAAAGAATGTATTCGAGACTGACTGTGGCGAAGGACATCGATTTGCATTCTGTTTGAAGACAGTTCACTTGAGAGACACGGTTAGGCAATTGTGTAGCGTTCTTCTTTCCTTTTTCCACCTTTGTTTGTCCATTTCTGGTACTTGAGGAAAATTACGAAATCAGTTCGGCGTTTTTAAGGAGGCAGTTTTTTACTACTCGAGTAATTGAAAAACGGGTATACACACGTACTGCGCTGAACGCTCGGTTTTCGTTCCACTTATCCTGAGCATATCGCACCCATGTGTCGCGAAACACGCAACATTTGGTTGTTAGTTTCCTTTTCTGTGTACAAAATGTTCTCACAGAACATTAAACAAATTTTACAGTGGAAATAATGAATTCACAAAGTATCATATTATTTTCAAACTCATTAGTTTAAAAGTTTTATTGATTTCCTGAAAAAAACATGTCCTCGCAATCGTCACCCGCAAATTTATAATTTGATATAACAAATATTATTCTATTACTAAACATTTTTAGGGCCAAATATTAAAAAGATAATGATATTATGGAAATTTATTGAAGGCATCTTTTATTTAATACCTTTTTCTGACTACGGTATTAGAAAAATTAACTATGAAGGTAAAAATACAAAAATACGTTCTCTAGTCGTTATATCATTAGAGAAATGATAAGGGTGTGTTAGGAAATTAAAATTTCAAAAGAAAAGCCATTAAGAGCTCTATAATTCGCTTTACGTACTGATGTAAGTAAAACATTTAATGCGTCGGAGTTAACTGT
This sequence comes from Hetaerina americana, assembly GCF_022747635.1. NCBI lineage: Eukaryota > Metazoa > Arthropoda > Insecta > Odonata > Calopterygidae > Hetaerina > Hetaerina americana. The sequence goes on along the minus strand of NW_027286874.1, from coordinate 99,398,510 downwards.
GAAAACATTACTTGATGGATATTATGTTAATAATCAACGCACTTGTCCAGATATTATTATATTTATTTTATGAAAAATGTCCGATTAAAGTTAAATAGAAATTGTATTAATATAATATGTGGATGTAGAAGACTAGATCTTAAAGAGTTGCACTACTATGCGCCTTTTCTTTACAATGTTCACAGTTTAAAACTAAGAGGAGGCGAAAGACTCGGTTCAGCTTTGAAATCCGTAGCAGTGCGTGATGAGAGAAATTTGGTGAAACAGAGAACGGCAAAATTATGAAAAATGAAATGAACGTTGACAAAGAAATTAATGCAATACTGTGTCACACTCTTCTTTGAAAACAGACTGAAGTATTTCTCTAAATTTATCATTCCCTCGGTGTCTTTGCATATGCAGGTATGTATGGGGGTGAGGTAAGTTGTCTCGACGCGCATGCGTGAAGGCAATGCTACTTAAATACAAGTTATCATTTCACCGGGACAATTCATCTAGTTAACTTGAAATAAATGAGAAAAATAAAAATGATTTTCACAAAATATTTGGGTCAATATCGAGACATTCCTCATCGATGGCCAATGATAGGCCTTCGATGCTCCCCGAAGACGAAGTTTATAAGAACTCATCCCCCTCCAAGCGCTCATCTTTCAGTATTTATTTCCATGCCCTAAATATTCTGCCGACCTTTAAATTACGATGGAACCTTTAAAATCAAACTCCTTCGACAGAAACCACGTCAGTGCCCCCTCTCCGTCCCGCCTTCCCAGTTTTCACCCTCGCTGTCTCCCCCTCTCACTTCCGTTCGAAGCCGAGGAAGGAGACAAAGCGGCGGCGGTAAGGTTTTCCCAGAAGTGTACAGTTATTTTTCATCCTTTTTTCTTGCAGTTCCATCGAATGACTGAGCACCGCGTGCGGCGCTTATTCGCGGGCACCGCAGTTCGCGCTCTTCGCAACTACGTGTTCCTGCCGTTTATTATTGGCACTCGGTTACTTTTTATCTCCCGTGGATTGCGACCATGTAATTATTTTCTGCCTCTTTCTGTAAATGCATCCCTTTTTTTAATCTCCTTTCACGCATGCTTGTGGTTATTGTTTGATGGCCGATGGAAATAAGATGCTCGAAGTCCTTAGCTTAGGCTTGGTATTTGCGCTGAAATAATGGCCTTGGCGGCAAAAAGTTTTACGCGCGGTCGCAAAAACTTTTTCACGTGATTATCGCCATGTTTATCGGAGCCTAGAGAGATGGGAAGCTCTCGGTAGAATGTCGTGGAGGTGATGCGCAAAATCGTTTGGAAAACCCACACCTGGAGTGGATTTTTTTTGTTGCTTACAATGGATGCGTGTACATAGTCGTTGTTCTTTTAAGTTTTATGATTGCTCATGATAAATGATTTCCTCGTTGCATCCAATTCGACTACACGGCAAATGTATGGATACTTAATATTCGAACTAAATTCAGATTTACATAATACTATATCGTATCTACTATGCTAATAGTTGATTGAAAATGATTAAACACGCTGCTTAAAACTAATCACAGCTATTACTTTCATTTTTATTTTCCTTAGAATTGGATATAAAGCATCGTAATGATGCCAAAATGGTGCACATTTCAGGGTTGTAAGCATTTGGATTTAGGATATTAAAAAGCCTGCTGGGTTTCCTGAAAAGTATTTAATTACTAAGGTGTCTTTTGTTAGAAGCTCTGCCAATCGTAAGAAAGTTATTTTCTTCAATGAACGCAGTTTGAATCAAATTTTATAGCAGTTTAATCGTGAAACATTTAATATATCCTTACTATCATCGCAGTGATCTATTCATTGCTTGATTATAATTGGTGATTAGCTTGCTACGCAGGGTTTGGTTTCTTCCCCTGTGCCACTTACAGTTAACTATAAACCTCTGGTACCCAGAAAACCATACTAATTTGATATTCCCTCCTCGTTTTTGGAGGTATCATTAGCTATCTGAACCAAGTACTCTTCGAGCGCTCTTCCCTATAGACTGTCCTCATGATAGACCAAATGTAAACTGATATTTCTTTCCTTTTTTTGATGAGTGTCATGGTTTTACGAGTAACACACACACACACACACACACACACACACACACACACACACACACACACACACACACACACACACATATATATACATATAATAAGTTCAAGGATTCTCACGTAATATATGATCAACTTTTAAAATGGTATCAGCTAATCCTTGCATTTCATATAATTAATTCTTGCTCGTGGAAATTTTGGATTAATGGAAAATCCAATAGGGGAGTGCAGCAGCGCTATGAATATTTATTCTCCTATCGGTGAAATAGTTATTTAAATGTTGTTCAGAATACATTTTCCTCATCAAGTCATTCAAAAGTTACGGTTCGTTTCTTTAATAAAATGTACTTTTATGAAAATAGAAAGTATGAGTGAGTCTGTCTTTACCAAGCATAACATCTTGCATTAAACTTTTGGATCAGTTCCATCTTATCTCTTATCGGCTCCATTTTATTTACCTTCCCCATTTATTTGGGCGCTCATCTTGATCCATTCATTCATTACCCTCCGAGATTGTTTATTTCTTTCCGTCTCCTTCTCTACTCCGCTCCAACTTCCTCCCGCATAACACTCCCCCGCATTTCCCCGGGCATGACATCCGCAAAGTTAATTAAGATTGGAGGTTTCTAAAGTTATTTATGCCCCGGGTTTACAGTACTGAGATGGTCAAAATGGGGTCGTTGTGAGAACTCGTAAAGTGACTCTATACGTGAGCCGGTCTGATGGTATTCCCTTCCTCTCCCATACGCCTCAAGTCTTAGCACACGCACACACACACACATGCGGGCACAAAGTTCTCCCAATCCTCTCCAGAGCCGATCTCGCATCCCGCCCTAATATCCTTATATTCTCATTCCCCAATCCTTCCTCGTCCTCATCTCCTCTCTTTATTTCTTTCTTCCTTGTTTTCGCTACATTTCGATTCTTCGCCGTATCCCTCCATCGTACCCAGTCCCCATACCTCAAAAATCCCCCCTCCCTCACTCGCTGATCCACTGGGAATCCGTAGCCAGACCGAGGGCGGGAGTTGTCCTCTCCTCGATTCGTTCTCATCGCCCGTCGACTCCGGCTCCGGATTTCCCGGCCAAGACCCGAGAATCCGAGTGGGGTTTAGGGGAGGAGTAGATGAGAACTTACGAACAAATTTTTTCACGACCCACCGGCTTGGACCCAAAAGTTAAGACTAAGGCTACCGTTTTTCTTTCTTTCCCTTGAGAGCTTGCCGACAATCGCCGCACCCATTCACTGCATTCCCTTCTCCGAGGCAATAATCCTTGCTATTTTTTTTCTTGCCAATGAGTAGGGGCATAGTGTACTTCGGAAAGGCCACGCATTCTACAAAATGGCCGATGGGCTCATATAAAGGAACAGCTTTGTCTCCTGTGTACTTTATCATTCATTCGTCAAACATTTTTTTTAACCTCGGTTGGTTTAGGCAGTATATTTTTCATTTCGGATATGAAAAGCACTTATGTTTCGATAGCATCTTTTCGAGCGCATATGCATCCAATATAAAGGCGATCGTTTAAACGTTTGGCAGCGTTCATGGTCTGGTTTTTTGATTCTTAGTCAATTTTATTTAAGATAACCGCAAGTGAATACAATTCTTCTATTTATTCCATTTTTAGAAGTTTTGCGTTCATAAAAACTAAAAGAGCTCGTATAAGTGTTGAAACAGTTAAAGCATTGTATTGTATATCATGTTTACCGTTAGGTCTTAAGAGAAGGGGCTAATGACGGTTTTGAGGAAATAAATACGAGAGATTGTTGGTAGATTTGCACATGAACAATTTAATAATCACTCTATTTTTGATAAAATCGTTATTAAAAACTCAATTTTAGGTGTATATTTTAATGTATTATTGCCTTTTGATGGAATTTGTGTAATTCAATAATTGCTGAACCTTTCTGTCATGAAATATCTCTAAGTAACTGTGTGGTCTCATTGAAGTCACTTTCAGAATTAAAAATTAATATTTAGTGTTTATTTATGAAATTAATGTCTCTTAATTACGTAGTTTAGGATCCTGCTATTCATAAAAATCGATTCATAAAATGCGATTTAAAGCGAACTCCAATAAACTGATAACATAATATACTATAATATTCTTAAGTATTACTAATGAAAATGCTATTAGATTGCAAAAGGCCATGGTACGATCAAAGAACTTGTCAATATTTCCAAATATCTCATATCCCTTCTATTTTTCTATCTCAGGGTTATTTTTACTCTCTATTTTAATGCATCAGTAGATAGATAATGGAAGTTGTCATAATTTTAAATACTCCCTTTTGTCCCTTTTCACTTTATTTATTATAAATTTCATCTAAACCATTTTCCTCACCCTTGCACGCAATGTAAATTCATGTGTCCTTTTAGTCGGAAGAAAATGCTGGCGACACTGTTTGTGCTTTCGCAGGCGAGCCTGGAGCATAATCGGTCACACGTAGCTCGTTCATAACAGTTATTGCACAGTCATTGGTGACTGTAGCAATCTTATTTTTAGCATGCATGCGGAACTTGATGATCTTGCCACCGCGTGCAGCACTCCCATCTTTCTAAAATGATCTTTTCCCTGTCATTCCCCGACGGTCCCCCCTGTAACTTCGCCGTCTACCCCCACAATAACCTCTCTCTTCACCGTAATGTAATACTTGTTTTAAGTGGACGATATTTTGTTTAGTTGCCCATTGGAAGTCACTGAAGAGTCTCTCCCGGTCTATTGCCCGCTAAACTCCGCAAGTATAACCCACCTATACCGGAGCCCGTCCCGAGGAGCACTATATCCTCGATTGAATGAGAGTTTGGATTTTGATAGTTTCCCCACCCCCACTCTTGTCTCCCCATCTCTTTACTCGAGAATTTAACCGAGAAATCTCACGGAGCATATTAACCCGGTGTATGAATATGCTCTCAGAAGATTCCTCTCTTCCCATCTCTCGTTTTTCTCTACCCCCTTTTCCGTCTCACACGCACGGACTACTCCTCCGTTGCCAAATTGCCGAAATCGCTATCTCCCCCCCGCACGGCATTTTGCCTCCGGAGCCCCCGCCTGTGCCCTCTCCGCCTCCATTCTCCGCTCCTCTCTCTCCCCCTGTTCTCGTGGCGTAAACACCATCTCCCAAGTTCGCACACGAGTGCCAATGGCCGTGATAATGACCCAAAAATGGCTGCCAATGGACTTTTAAAATTAGCATCCACGCCTTGAAATGAATTTAAGTGCATTGTGTAACCGCGTTAAGTCTCTGTGAATGATATCCCTACTTATCTTTGGTGAATCGAAAATTTTCAGATTTAGGGACGTAAACGCGGAATTCGATATCTAACTCTGAAGCTGTTCACTTTGAATGATGTTTCATCTATTACAGGAGCAGTGGCTTAGGAGTTACTTAGTAGCGATTCTGATACTACAAATTATGGAATTACCCTGCATCTTGAGGTTACAACTAAATGAGATTGATGTTTAATTATAATTAATTGTCTAATGCTAAATATTTTAGAAGTTTAAAATTAATTTGTAGTTTTATATTCTGTGAAGTGTAAAGTGGGTTTTATCGCCTCCATAAAGGTCAAGTAGTAAAAGCAGTTATGGCAAGTTGTAAAAAGTAGGCTTTAAATTAACAGAAAGCAGTAATTGACTTTGTTCAAACTATGTCAAAACCCATGTCCAAACAAAAGGCAAATGTTTACGGCCCGTCATTATTCCGAATACTTCATTGAAATTTTAATTCAGAATTATTTTTTAATCATGCGATTGGGGAAAAAATCCTCCTATTCTCGAACTATTTTAAATTGCCCGCGTTTACTCTGCCGTAAATACTTCACCTTCATTAATAGGTAGGTTTGTGTTAAACGCTATGCGAAAATCCTGAATATCTCCTGAGCAGTAAACGTAAATCTTTCAGTTACGAGGGTCATCCGGAAAGTAGTACCCGTTCGTGCCGCATGAAGTGCTGACGACGCGAGTAGCCGCTGGACGAGGTCAGATAGCTTCAGTGGCTTGTCTGCCTTCTCTGAGCCAAGTTGCGTGACGCTAGCATTGCCTGTGTTGTTTCTGTGATTGTTTACAATGTTTAAAAAAATTGAGAACGCCGCCAGTTGTGATGTGAGGGCAGTGATTAAATTCCTCAATGCAAGAAACGTTCGCCCATGTGATATTCATCGCCAATTAAAGGAGGTGTATGGAGACAATGTAATGGACGAGTCGTCTGTTCGGCGGTGGTGTCGCAACTTCAACATGGGGAGGGGGAACACACACGACGATGAGCGTTCGGAGAGACCGTCTGTCATTACAGACCAACTGGTGAGCTCAGTTGACGAATTCGTGAGGAACGATCGGCGCGTCACAATTGATGACATCTGTGAGCATTTTCCCAATGTTTCTCGAACAATTGTTCATGAAATTGTTAAACACCATCTGCATTATGCAAAAATTTGTGCAAGATGGGTCCCTCGCGTATCTCAATGAGCTGGCGGCGAAGGACTATGCAGCAGGAATACAGAAACTTGTCACACGTTATGACAAATGCCTTAATTTGCTTGGAGATTATGTTGAGAAGTAGTTTAAAGTATCCTCTTTCAAATAAAATTTTTTATGTTTGTTAATATTTACTTTTGTGTCTTTATTTCACGAACGGGTACTACTTTCCGGATGACCCTCGTACTAAGGCTGCATTTATTTTAAAATTGGAACAGTCCAAGGCATTAGCCACAAAAGCGAGATATCTGGATATGTCATAAAGAAAATACAACTGATAAAGAGAATGTTCCAAGCATGATTAGAATTTTCATAAATGCTTGATAAAAATCGTATTTTTTACTTGGGTTACGATCGACTAAATAAAATGAATTAAAAATATAGTAGCGACATATCTATGAGGGGTAATCAACTTAAAATATGAATGTTTTTACTTACATTATAATATTTTTAGGCAATTTGCAGACATTCTTTTGAATGAATGCTTAACTTTGTCAGATTATCATCTGAAATATTAAAACATAACTGATCTCTTTATTCATATTTTTCGAGTTTGATTCGTGAAATTGAAAATAATTTGGAAATTTTATCGCCATTAGGTAAAAATTAGAAATATACAATTTATTAAAATAAATAAGTAAAGATAGTCATGCTAACCAGCTCTATTTCTAGCAGGTTTACAAGTTAGATATAATTGAATAAAAATTAACTTATGCTGACTAAATCGCACCATAATCGTAAGGTAGTGGCACTCCTACAACATTTAGGAAAGCCCAACCAATGCCAGAGTTTTCAAAGAGGTAAAATGCCTATTAACCCATGTAGAAATAATAAAAATGAACACGATGCTATAATTTTATACCCATTAAGCGCGGGGAGTAATGGTGTTCTGAGTAATTCATCGACGGAAGGTTGCCTGGTAAAATTTTAAAAAGCAATAAATAATCATCAATACACTAGGAGTTTGGAAAGTGCAAGGTTGGAAATTGATAATTTTTAAAATAGCACTGTTCTCTTTACATTACTTATGATTCGTATAAATTATTATGATTATTATAAATGAATAATGGAAAGGACTTAAAAAGACTCCGTCGGAAAAATCTATGAAAATGAATGCTCTTATATAATGCGGAATTTTAATTTAGCCATCGGAGGATGATGGTGAATTAATTTGGTTTCCCCTCAGCACATCAGGGAGTGGACCTGAAAGGAGCACGTGAGAGTGACCTTTCCTGAGCAATAGATAATACCGGCAGAAGAACTTCCTCCATCCCAATGCTCAGTCTTGGCGAAACTCTTGGTGCTATTGACTGAGCTCGGGATAAGCATTCGGGCGTCGGGGAAGAATACTCAGGGGGAAAAAATCATGGAAGAAAACGACCTGGCATCGTAGAGGGGAAAATGAGAGGGGAAAAACATCCCGCTCCCCTCCCCACGACCAACATCCACTTCCTTTTCTCCTTTCTTCCTTCCCTCAGACGCCTCTGCCCATTTCTTTCATTCCATGAATGCGACGCCGAGCCGACTTATTCCTCTTTCTTATTTCTCTCCTCCACACGCTCTTCCTTCCTTTTCTTCCAAGTTCCCGGACGTATTGTGCTCGCCCAGGCACCCGCCCAAACCCCTTCCCACCCTTGCCACAACCCTTTCGCCCGTTTTTTTGTCCCAAAAAAACTCTTCCCTCGATGCTCTCTCTCCACCCTTTTTTTCCTCCTTTCACTTCCACTGTATTCCATCTCTCCTTCCATTCCTCTTCCCGCACCTACTATCCCTCTCCCCCTCTGGACTCCCCCAGCCACCTCCTTTCTTCCCCTACCGCCTCCTTTCCTCCCCCACCGCCCACAGCACCGCCATAAAACCATTAACGTGTGCCCGCTAAGAGAAGCCAGGGAAAGACCGCGGCACTGATAACGTTGCTTCAAAGTTGCTGGGATATGCGGCGCGGCATGCGATGCAAGAGAGTTGAGGAGGGTCTCGGGAACGTGGGGGGGGGGGGTGGGTTTAGGGAGGAGGGTGGAGATTGAGGAGGAGAAGAAGAAAGGAAGGTTGTGAGGGAGAGAGAGAGACAGAGATGGTGGACGGAATCGTGAAAAGAAGAGAGAGAGAGGGAAAAAGGGGTGAGCGAGAGAAAGACGGTTTGCGATGAGTTACAAAAAAATCGGGAGCCACTTCACGATTTTAAGGGCGGCCAGAGTGCCTGCGTGCGCGTTTTGGAGTGGGTTGGGGGAGGAGGGGTGGGGGACCGGAGTGTGGAGTGGGGGATCGTGTCGGGTGGCAGAGAGTACGGAGGTTGCGGCGGGGCGTGGGGTGGGCTGGGGGGGAGTGGAAACGGAATCGGCGATTGAGCGGATGTTACGCGGGAGATTGCCGCGCGAGGCGAGGAATGGAGCGGCGTGGAGCGGTCACGGGAGGAGATTTCATGTCGTGGGGTCGCGAGGGGTGGTGAGGCAAATGGGTGTGAGGGGACGTGTTGGTCGGCTGGGTGCGGGGGTGACGGTGCGGGATCTGGTGGGGGAGGATTTCGCGGCTGCGATGCCAGGAAATTCTCTCGGATGCCATTGTTCCTGGAATGTCAATTCTGTAATCGCCTCTTCGAGGAAAATTATATGCATGAAACCCGTCGGTGGAAACTTGAAATAGGGCTTTGGATTTATGTTAAATGTATTTCAGACGCCGAAAGCATTGGTGTGACTATTCTGTGCTGCCTTATCTTTGCTGCGGCCCCATGTATGTTTTCATAAGATGCATGCCGATGAAGGTTAAATTAGTGTTGCGTGTTTGGAATTCCGTCATAAAAAACTAGTTTTACAATTAATGTATCCCTAAGCATTCCGCTTTTTTCAAAATGATTAAAAATGAAGCGATTCCAAGAAATGTAGGAAGCTTTTTTCTAATTTTCACCAGGCTAAATAACCATGGAAAAATCGTAGAAATTTGTTTTGTTTTGAGTGATGACCGTCATTCGAGTCATATTACACGCCATGGACGTAGACTGGAAAGAAGTTGAACATCGATAGAGTACCAAGTACGTGACTTTATTGAAGCTGCTGTTCTGTTGTAAAAATGCCACCAGGTTTTCGATGCACTTAAGACAATCCCTTGTTATGGTATTCAGGATGTTCTAGAAAACAAGTTATTAACTTATTTATAATTTTCTCTAAAGAGATACTAATCAGATTTGATTCCGTATTTTTTTCTAATTGGTCAACAAATAAAATTGTTATCATTGATTTTTCATTTTCGATTTGCACTCAAGACTTCTGTACTAATCTTTTCGTTGATTATTTAGTACATTGGTAATGCTTAGGAAAAATGTCAAATTTTATTCAAGTGTTTAAAAAAATAAACTTTCCTGAATGTTGCCATATTTAGCATATACATTTCCCTAGTCAAACCTTAAGCGTGCAAGAATAGCTGGTAAGAATATATTATTCGCTTGTTGTATCATACTCGTATGGAATGGGGTACTTGCTGAATTAATATGGTAAAAAAATACGAAATTTTGATGAATAAACATACTTTTGTGCTTACATTAAATGACTTAGCCATTAAAAAGCGATTGGTAACTAAACATTTGGTAAAATACTTTTATAATGTGTTTAATAAGAAAAGATCTGTGAAATGGTTACTGCAGGGAGCTTTTATTAATGGCGCATTATATAGACTTGATCCTCAATTCTAATCTGGAAATTGCTTAAGAGTTCCCGCCCCCAATATCGTTATAGAGAGATTTTTATGATAGAGCATATAAGCCATCAGAATAACCGGCTCATAACAAGGAAAGCAGTCAGCAGCTCCCCTGATGAAAAATCGTTCTCACTCCGCTGTCTTCGCGCGGCGAGGAAATCGACGGTGTGTCTCCACGAGCATGCGGGAGATGTTCAAGTAAGCAAGTCCCTTCGAAGGTCATGGGCCCCACAGCTGCACTATCAGACGGCGTTTGCCCGTCACATTATCACCTCAGAACCTTTTTCTCCAAATTCCGTCGCACCCTTTGCGGTATGTGCCCACGCCCTCCGGGGCCCGTGGACCACGGCGGCCCACCTCCGCCTAGCGTACACAGGAACACACGCTTGTCCTCCTCCCTCCCCCGCCTCATCGGGAGAAAGCGCCGTTAAGGCTAATTAGCGAGACGAAGCCCCCCTCTACTCTATGCCGCCCCCCATCCTTTGGGACCGTTGTTGACACGCGTGCGGCTTCATGCCTCGCGTTCTACCTGTCGCTTTTTATTTTCACGTGGAGAGCGAGAGGGTCCGATCACGGGACGCACCCGTGGTTCTTCCAAATGGTGCGTTGGTGCTGTTTTCGCAGGTGCAAGGAGAGAAGGGTGGCTCTTTTGCGTGTGATCATGACCAGGAGTTAGTCGTGTATTTTGCGAGTGCTCATGGATCTTATTGCGTGTTCATCGGTTAGCAGTGTTATCATGGTCCAGGGATAACTGCTTGAAGTGAAGGCAAAGTGGATTATATGATGTGGAGGAAAGTGGGGTGGGAAAATTATACCATTGCCTCGGATTACACGTTAATTGTCTTCTGCATTAAGTTTGGTTGTGTTTTGTTTTCAGGAGATTGTTAACACTAAACTGGTTTAAGATTAATCTAAAAATTCATGCTGCCGTGAAGAGTTCAATTTTTTAAATTTTTTAAATAATTGAAATCTGCATTTTTGGTATTTGTAGAATATGGACTAGTAATACATGGGAAACAAAGAACTTCATAATGACAGACACTTCTCATACACTCGTGGTTTAATCTTCGCCTTCAACTTGAACATTTGTTACGTTTTTAAGACCGAATTAACGCGGTTCAAAAATAAAACTTTTCTAGTAATACATTTTTCATCTATTAGATTACTCCTCTTCGAAACGTTATTTTATAGAAATGCCGGCATGGAGAGCTCATATACGTATGGTTTTGATGTTCTTTTTAAGTAGTGACATTTTCACTCTAGTATTCTTTAGTTTAGTGAGAACACGCACGAACTTATTACATTTATTCATTTCATGAAAATATAATAACATGCTTTAAACAAGATTAGTTGGTATAAAAACGTTCCAGGAGTCTTAGCCAAATTCCCTGAAAGATATCTAAAAATATCTTCCCTTAAATTTTTTCCTATGGGTTACTTCTACTACCTGATACAACTAGAGCATTTGTTGCATTTACTTTTCTCGTTTGTTGTCTTATAAAGGTAAATATTTACGATGTTATGCTAAAAAAACATATAGAGGGCTGCATTGAAATGTGAGACACATACCCCATCATGTTTCAACTAGGAAAAGGCATCTGCGGAGACGGGGTCATTTCATTCCCATCACGCCGAGTCGACTTGGCCCTCCTTCCGCGCGTCCCCCGAAGACGGAGCTCCTGCCGCCGAGGGCTGGGACAGCGCCATAGACAAACCCCTTGATGTCATTTGATCGTTCCAGTCTTGAGATGGTGAATTTGGATCCCGGGCGTGGAATGATCAGCTTTCGAAGGACGCCCCCGAGACTCCCGGGGCGATCGCTCGGCCTCCCGGCACATCCCCGCACAGCGTCCACGGAGACCGGATTGCCTGTAAGCCGGGCGCCTCGGCCGGCGAAGCGGGAGGCCTGAGGTCCCGAGAGTGCGTCGAGGCCCAGCCCAGCACTGCGAGGAGAAGGAATTGAGGTATGAATGACTTCCTTCGACTTGATCTTGGTAGTTTTAGCAGCAGTGAATTTACGTTCTAAGAGGTCTGTGAAACATGTACTATTGGGTAAAGTGTTGGCCGTTGTCATAGTATTAAACGGAGTATTGCAACCTTGTTTATCGTCACGAGGAAACGTTTTAATGGCATAAAATCTAACACCGTGACTTCTATTTACAATTTAGCTTCTCAAATTCCCTCTGAATTAAAGGTTGACCCGTGATCTCAGCTTATGATACGAGTTGCTATTCCTTGTTAAATTATTTACTCACATATTTTGAAATATCAACCAAACCAAAGAGTCACTAAATTTTGCTCATTTGAAGCATTTTCCGTAGTCATATCCTTATAGCCTTACATAATCTGATACCTAGATATTCCACTACCGTGAAGGGAATTTGTACATGTAAGTATATATGTGGGTCGCGGTAGTCCAGTGGGTAGAGCGTTGGACTGCTGACCAGAGGGTCTCGGGTTCCATTCCCGGGCAAAGCACTCTGGGCACCTGCAGCTCCACCCAAGCTAAAGTGATTTTTCGGGTACCAGGTCTTCCTGGGGAACCATAACTGGCACAGGGAAAGGAACTGGCCCCTACCCTGATGTGTGAATTTTCACTCGCCGCATAGGGCTTAGTACTGGGTGATCTCTACCAGCACCTACTAAACCGACCTTCGGGTTGATTACTGTATACATACCTGTATATATATATATATATATATATATATATATATATATATATATATATATATACAGGTATGTATGAAGCTCTGAATTACGGTTTACTGCATTTATTTGGAGTAGTTGTTGGAAACTACTAATCAATTTCATTCCAAATTTGTATATTGATCCGTCTATCCCATCTATTACTCTTAATATTATAGAAGTAATAACATTTTTAATGATGATACCAAAATTGCTAATTAAAATCATAACTTTCCGAGTCATATTGCAAAAAAATATGGCGAGAAAATCTGGTACCCATGCCTTAATGACGCAAATATTTACATGCATAAACGTTAATATTCGCTCTTTTACCTCTAGTTTTTCATAACCGAAGGTTAAAAATTTGTTAATGGCAGTTTTGAAGTCTTTTGTAGAATTTGGGGTGGGATTGGTAATTGCAGACAAAGGAAGGACAGATAGTTGTGCCGCTAGTTTACCTTTGGCGGAGAAGTCGAGCCGTTGTCTGATGAAGGAGTCTGTACCTCAGATCTAAAGTAATTTGAAATAGCAGATTGTTGAAGCAGCAGGTTTGATGGTAAAGCGGTGATAAAAGATCTAATAGACTCATTTGTCAGAAGTGGTTGCTAAATGATGGACGTTTCGAGTGGGCGATTAACGTTTCATTCGGCGAAGAAGGAACGGCATCTGAAACATTCTTTCAGTGAATCCCAATTAGAGACTAGAATTCTACCAATATTCTAGCAAATCCTTACAATTAAACTACGCCAGTGTATACGAAAAGATTGCACTAATACCAGTCACACAGGACGAGAAGTCATGAGTATAGACTTGAAAGTAAAGGTGATCTTATTTATACAATTTCCTTTATTAAGCTCGAAAGAGAAAGGTAATGAGTAAATTCTTCGGCTGCCCAATCTTAGGTTTCCTTTCCATAGTTTTCCCACTCTAGTAATACCTTTGGTGATCAAACAAAATCTCGACTTGAGTTACAAAATCTTTACTTTAACTTGTGAAAGAGTGGGGTTAGAGAGATGCTCTTTGCCGATAGAGTATACTCTTCGCTAATAGCTTGGAAAATAAACTACCGGAATTAAGAATGTTTAATTAATTCACCTCTTTTAGAAATAGTATAATGTTTGATCTATATTAAATGATAAATATAACGAAAATGCACTTATGAGAAATGGAAGATTTGGCTGAATTTAACGCCTTAGACGTCTACTCTTTAGACATTCCTCAAGATCTCAAGAGTGCCCGCCTCGTTAACTAAGCGTGTGATCTGTGAAGAGAAGAAAATTGTCCTTTGCTTGGACTCATTAGAGTGTCGGGAAATAGAAATTACTAAAAACATTACCTTCACTTACATCCACTTTGGAAGCTATTACAAGAATGATCCCAAAGGTTTGAGCATGAGCCAGATTAAATAAACTTAATTTATGTGAGCCATCTGGATATGATTGATGGTGATGTGAAATGCATGTTTTCACTTCGGGGTAAGCTGGAGATATGGGAGTAGGGAGCGTGAGGAGATAGGGCGAGAGGCAAGAGAAAGAGTGCTCGGGGAAATAAGTATGGCAGTCGGTGACCAAAGATAAGGGATTGAGATTAGCCCCAGTCGTCGTCTGAGAAAGGCGAAGAGAGGGGTCGGGAAGACGGCGGCATATCGGGGAAGGTGGGGCTTTTTGGAGGAGGGGGGATGGAAGGGGGTGGGGGCACGGGGCCAGTAGAGCAGGGAGGGAGAGGGCGGGAGTCCGTGATAGCGGCGCGAGGGGAGAAAAAAAAGGCATGGGGAAGTCGGGGGCGGGCGGGGAGTGAAGGCGAGGCGCGAGACGCGGAGGGTCAACCGCGGGACTCGCCGCCTCTGGGGACTCGGGCGTCCCTTCTCCTTCCAAGTCGAGTGCCGCCGTCGTCCCTTTTTCGAGCTCGGTCAAAGACGTCTGTCAGTTCGCCAAGTGGGAAGTCCACCCGCAGCAGTAGTCTCGCCCACCCGCCGTGCAAAGTCTTTTCCTCTATATTTTCGACAGCGGCGGAGTTTCCCGGGTAACATAGATCCATCTGTGCGTGTCTGCTGACCATTGGCAACCGTCTGAAATACCGCAGGCGTCTGCCAAAATGGAATTTGGAGATATAAGAAAGAGAGGAGTGTTGGACAGTCAGTTGAGGAAGAAATAACACCAAAGAAGGGATATACGTGTGTGTGATTCAAGGAAATTGAAAAAAAATCCAAAAATCAGCGAGTCCGTTCGAGTCTCCTTCTTCGACTCTTTATTTTCCATCCATCCTTCGCTCATTGCACATGAGCACCCTTCACCCTCCACAGGCCTCCCCCACGCCATCTACTCGTCCGAAGTGAGCGGGGGGGGGAGAGGCGGTGGGGGTACGGCGGGGGGAGATGCGGGGTCCGCGGACGACGTCGGAGTAAGGACTGTTTAGCGCTCGGGGGGAGGGGGAGAAAGGGCGAGGGAGCGGGTTGAGGGAGGGGGAGAGCTCGAGGGGTGTAGGGTGGGGAAGGCTAGGATTGGGGGTAGAGGAGGGGGTGACAGGGGAGGAAGGGAGGAGGGCCCCTCTCTTGCAGCATCGCTCTTCCCTCCAGGACCACTCTCATTCCCTATCCAACCCAACGGAGGACCGGGAGCCCTTTTACAGTTCGTCCTCACCGGTGGGTCTCCCAGCAGTGCCTCTCTCTCTCTCTCTCCTCTTTTGAAGTTCGTGGGAGGGGCGGGAGGTGTTTGCACCTCCACCTTCCAACCCACCACCCTTTTTTCTCCCCTCCGAGGACTTCCGGGCTCGGGGGCCCATTTGATCCCCGAATTGCTTCTTAACGGGGCGGGGAAAGGGACTTCGCCGATCCTCCGACGCTGGCTTTTTTTTCGCCGCCCCGCATCCGCCATGCGTGTCACCTCGCGGGCCCGCGGACCCAACTGCCCCACGCGGGCTCCGCCGCGACCTCCGCCGCTCCACGAAGACCGCCCGGTTGCACTCCGGCACTGAGTGGACGTTTTTTAAGCCATTCCTTCTCCGAATCCACTTGAGGCGCTAACAGCAATTCGACAAGACGGCAGAGTTCTTTCGAGTTTCCCGCCCTCGTCTCATCGCAGTCGCGGAGGCAGGCTGAGAGGTTGCAGGTGTGATTGGTGCCGGCCCCTGCGCGTTGGTGCCTCTGGACGAGACATCTCATCTCCCTCTGCTCCTTCCGAAGGCAGTGTGTCCGTCCCGTTTAGTGTGGCCGACAGATTGTGGGAAATGGGTGAGTCACGAGTTTGTCATGTTTGACCGGGGAAAGACTCTCTCTCTCGGCGGCCGCTTCTTCGGTTTCTTCGCGACCGCGCGCTAAACGCCCCCCCACACGGGTCACTTGTTTGGCCCCTTCGTTCCCATCGCGATCGTTTCCCACGTTTTTGAGTGCGGTCGTGTGCTGCATCGAATGTTTACCCATTTCGGTCGAGGATTGATTTTGACTGACTCAAATTGGTTGTTTTGTTCTCTCGTTTGTGAGTACGTACGATAACGAGCAGGGTCAATAGTCTGGCAATCATGAATACTTACCAACTCGATAATATTGCTTGCGATAATATACTCCCTCGCCATTGCAGGTTATCAAATCACTTGCACAGTAATATTTCGTCTGAAATATTTATTAATAAAAAAGGTTACGTGGGAATCATCACTGCGTTTTTCAACCAATCCACGGGTTATTATTTTGGGTGTTCCTGATGCATTCCAGATTTTTCCTGGTGATAACTAAAGAAGAGCACGCTTTATTATCATTTTTCTCTGATTTCTTTAATATTTTTTTTAGCTTTCTTAATAGAAAATACTAAATAAAAAGAAAAATATCTGATTTTTATCTAGTTTAGAAATATCATGCGAAAACGAAATGAATATTTATATTGCCAGATAATAAACTGAGCAATTACTATCTTTTCTCATTGCATGCTATAGCAAAATATTTAGTTATAATTATCAATCGCTATTCATATATTAAACCTTTTTTCTAATTGATGTAAAAGTAATTAAATTACCGTAGCAGATGATTTTATGCATTAAAAATAATCTCAAAAACGCGAAAAGATTATTTTAAAACTTCTTAATCATATAGCATAGTTAAGTTAAAATTTTCCTGAAACTGGTCTAAATCTTAATATATGGTCGAATTTTCGGTTAAAAGAGGAAATTTACTTCCTTAAATATGGTATTTGTTACCTCACAGTAATCACATTACCAAGGCTCTTAACAACAGGTCAATGATCGAAGATCGGTTATAATTAATTAAATTTTCTCCACAGTTTTAATGAAGATAACTTATTTAGGAAGTTGTTGTAAAATTTAATTCAGCGAATATTTTTATTAATGCAAATCATTGTCCATCACTGCTTTTATTTTATTTGGCATAATAAATATTATAAATGACAGGCTTCCCAATGGCATACCTTATTGATAGAGCTGTAATAATTTAAAAAAGTTGAACAGTTTCCGACTCTCTTATTAGCAATACTAAAAATAATTTCTATATTTATAATCTAATATCTATAAATATAATAAGAATCATAGTATTTCCTCATTCTCTAATATCAACTTGCCGTGGGTACCTCATTTTTCAAACCATATATATTTCAAATTGTGATATCAATTGCATATTTTAGAATCACAATCTTAAACCAGAACCACGGAAATATGCTTAATATTTGAGATGAAATTATAAAGTTTCAATTAAGGTTTTCATTAATCTTAAATAAAAACAATTATTCATAGAAAACTGTGATCAAGTTTCACCAAATAATTTCAATACATATTTTTAACGCTTCTATGCCTTCGCCTGTTTAAAATTTTGCTCTTGCATATTGTATTGCTATTTGATATATAGTTGAAATGCGATACAGATTTATATCAGGACATAGTTTCACTGATTGCCAAATAAAATTTTATTTGTCAGCCATATTCATATGCTAATGCATTAAAATTTGGTTCTCCAATATTACTTAAATTCCATGTTTCAATTACTTAATTTTAAGAAACCCCAACTTAATATATGCTAATGGCACGTTATGGTAAGATATATTTGTTAGCCTGTTAAATGAATCATTCATTATCCTTTCTTATGCGTTAAATTTAATCTTATTAAGTAATTTAGTTGGCCCTTAGCAAATCTAGGTGAAGATTTTTATTTTATGCAAAGATACATGATAATAAGAGAGAAATAAAAATAAAAGATGCAAATAAAACACAAGCAAGTTAGCATTAGTTAGTTTATTTTCAGCTCAATAAAAACGGCAATATCGCAAGGTATTCGAAATCAGTCTCAATCATGATAAAATTAACTAAATTGGCATGATAATTTTCTTTCTTTCATGTAAAAGCAAGTGATAAGAACGTTTCTTAGGTTTAAGGAGAGTTTTAAAATATTTATTTTAATGAATAAAGAGTTTTAAATTATCGATTATCCATTTAAAAATTAATTTGATTAGAAACACGGGAAAGATACTAAAGAAATACATTTTTTCCATGTAATACTTTTGCGAAAGAGTTTTTGAAATCGTTATAGCAATTTTGGAGGATACAGGGATAGGTAGTATTTCAAAAACCGTAAATTGTAATTACCTTTACTGTGGAAAAAATTGACTGACACCGTGAAAAAAGCACCAAAAACACGTGATAAGTCTAACAAAATCTCTTAAAAATCCTTTAAAGTTACCTTTTAATGCGTCTAGACAGACGTGGTAATCTTTTTCATTCCCTATATCTCTTCACATATCGCTGTCTTATTCCGATCTAACAATCCTGGTGTCTGTGCACACGCCGAATTTAAGCAGTGCGCTCAAATAGCATGGGATGGTTTTTCAAAGTAAGAACTAATAATTATGATACATGAATAGGTGAGATGCTTTTACATTCAACATAATTTATTCACTGAGTACCTTTTCCAATTAGTACAATTAGATTCATTCTAGATTCAAAATGGTGGTGCATAGTTATTTGCAAATATTCCACTGTATCAAAATTAATATTTTAAGTGAAAATAATAAATAAAACGTTTGAATTTATTTTATTTTTAATAAAAATAAAGGGAATCTTCTGCTATTTTTAGGAATGGCGTATGTCCAATCCGTAGTTTACGCTTGGAATGTTTAGATGGCCGATTTAGAATTCATGTGTGTTGATAAAGCTAGCACACGTGACCTTTCGGCATTACTTTTCTGTGCTACACGTACCATATTTCATATCTCATCTTGTGTTTGCAAATTTATGGCCGGATGCGATACTTAGAGAAATAGACGTACTAAGTAATGACAATAAATGAAGCATTTGAATAAGAGTATACCTAACATGGAGAAAGCTTTTTTTACTAGCAACATTTATATCCCAATTTTTTGAATATCAATAACATGTATAATTTTCACGAGTGAATATTAAAATTTGAAAATATCTTTATCATTCGGTAGTTGTTAGTAAACGCGAGTCTACATAGAGAAATTTTTTTTTTTAATCTCTTGCAACTGTTGGTTCATTGATTCCTGATTTAGAATGGTCCCTATCCCTAAACAGAGATCTGTAAATAATTATTTAGTAATTATGTTTATATCATTAGTAAAATATCTCCGTCCGAAAAATGTTACTGCCTTGGCCCATGTAAAAAATCATTTCGTTATACTTCTCTATCAGTTAGCTTCTTTATGATTTCCTCTAAGATTTTAACCTTGTTATAACATCTATCCTCAGTGGGTTATTCATTCTTTAGTTGATTCCTATTAAATATTTAATCACTAAAACTTAAAGAGATATCTCTTCTGGCTTAGAAAAGATCCTATTTATCTATCTTACGAAAAATTATTTGATGGAAATTCCATTGACCTTGCATAGAGTAGAATTCTTTTAATATTTTTCTTCCTTAACTAATTTACGACTTTCAAATGTTTATTATTCTTATTTTCCCATTTTTTGGAGCATCCCTTTCTCACAGTAAGAAGAGCATTAGGGGGATTATTGCACGGATATTATGGCACATTGTTATTTACCAGTACTTTGATACAAACTGAATAAAGTAACTCAATGGAACAACATGACGCGGTAGTTTATTCAGTATTAGAACAATTATTAAGGTATTGATTTTTATATGATTTCTAATTCCAATTTGGTAGAAAAACTACACTAATTTATTCGCTCTTCCCTTATTGACAATATGTATAAGAATTTGTTTTTTGAAATTTACTTTTGATCAAATTAATCTGTTTACTCTACAGCATTATTTGATATGAACTTTAATCAAAGTACTGGCCGGACAGTAGATATATAAAGATTAAGTTTATTTTGTTACAAAAATTCATGTATCAACACTAAATTTTCACGCGTTCAGCTTTTCTCATGCCCTCAGCCGAACGATCCCAGGTTAAAATTCTTATTATGCCACTGAATGCCTCCAACTAATGCGCAAAAAATTTAGGTTTCTGCTAATTATTTTGAGAAATCGTCTAAGGGTGGAGACGTAGTCTTCATCCTTAGAAATTTTGTATCCCGCAGGCCATAAGGTGTGGCAGGATGCACCCTCTATCCCAAACAGTAGATAAAACACCATTTTGTTTTGAATGATTACAGAATGTTAGATGAATAATCTGCGTTGGCTCTGGAGAAATATTAGATGTTATTTTAAAAGATCCTCAAGATGGTAGGTTGCTATGACATCCTTAGTGAGCCATTGCAACGAAATTAATTTATCGATCACTTAGAATTTATTTAAAAGTTATTTTTTATGGATATCGATTTTATAATATCCTACGTGAAACTAACTCCCGCGTCCGGCCCCAATGCACATCGAACGTAAACATGTTCCTGTGCCTATAAAATATTCATAGTCATTTATTAGCTTTGACAGTTTGACAGAAGTGTTATTGACAGTTTGCACCTATATTCTTGCTAAAATCATGAACATTCCGCAGTAAAACCCGTGATACACACTTTACCTCTTTGACTACGCAACATACCCTCAGAAATGAAGCGTTTAATTACTTAGTTTTAAATTACCCTTAGACTTGGCATTAACTCATCCCCACCCACAAACTGTCGAATGTAATATGGAATCAACTGCGTAAATTTGAAGGCTGCACAAGAATTTACACATTAATCTTGTTGCTGGAGTCAGATCAGCTGTGGTGAGCGAGAAAAATTTTACCAATCCAGTATATATTGGTACTGCACTTCATTTAAACGAAAAATTGGGATTAAAAATGGAAAAAATTCGAGAAAACGTCATTATTTAGTAGAAAATATCAATGCATAGTTAAAATAGATAAAACAATGACTTGTGTAAATAAATGTCATAAATGTTCTTGTGATTTGCATATCTCATGAAGGCTATATGGGACAAATTTTGTTGCGGTGCAACACGAGTTTCTCCTCCTATCAATATACACATGCCTACAAATATTACATAGAGGAAGAAAGAATGAAATTTAGAGCGAAGGTATAATTTGGACAACTTATATTTGGATAACTAATAGATTTACTTCAAATAAAAAGTAAATAGGCATGAAAGATTTGGAATATTTAAAGGACTAGATTTTTGATATTTATGAGTAATTTTAAGAATTAAAGTCGCTGAAATTGTTTATTATTATTATTATTAGGTAATCTACCGGCTAAGGTAGGTTTTTGGATGGACACAGCTCCTAAATAAATATTTTGTGACTCCTAGCAAAACACAACATCCTACTCTACATCAGGTCCCTCTTCATCTCTGAGTACCTTCTTCCTCCCTTCATCCCGTCCAACATCCCTATCCTGTTCCTTCCCTTTCCTTTTTGCTCAACATTCTCCCCTCTATTACAGTCTTCAACATCCCGCTGCCGGTCAATACCCCCTTCATCCACTTTTCCTGTCTGCAAAGGATTTCTCCCAACAACCGCTCTCTTCGCCCCTCATACCAAGTACTTCCTCATTTGTTTTCTTCTCTGTCCATTTCACCTTCTCCATTCTTCTCCACACCCACATTTCAAAAGCCTCCAATCTACGTTTATCATTTTGCTTCAACGACCACGTTTCCACACCGTACATAGCTACGCTCCATATCAAAGTTTTTACGAGTCTTTTCTTAACATCCTTACTCAAAGTCCCTGTCATCAACTCCCTCCTCCTTGTGAAAGCCTCTTTGCCTAGCGCAATTCTTCTCCTTACTTCCCTACTACTTTGACCGCGTTGTTCCAAAACACTTCCGAGATACGTAAACTGTTCTACCTGCTCTAGTTTTTGCCTTCCTATTTTAATGTTTAGCTTAGCCTTTTTCTTTCTAGAAAATCGCATAACCTTTGTTTTATTAATACTGATTCTCATCCAATACCTGTTCTACTGAATTTCCAATTCACTCAGCAATACTTGCAGCCCCTTGGCTGACTGATAAACTAAAGCTTGGTCATCAGCAAACCTAACTGATTTTACGAATTCCCCGCCGACTTTTATTCCTACTTCCAGTTCTTCCCATGCCTCTTTAATCATTTCCTCTGCATACAGGTTGAACAGCAACGGTGATAATGGGCAACCCTGCATTACCACCGTTCCTAACACTGCCCATCCGTACTCCCCGTTCCCCACCCGCACCTGAGCAATCTGAGAAATGTACAGGGTGCGCGTTAGCCTTCTTTCCCTCCAATCTATTTCTATTTTCTGCAATGTGCTCATTAGTTTTTCCCAATTCACTCTATCAAACGCTTTTTCGAAATCTACGATACAGGCAAATACCTCCTGGTTGTATTCTATATTCATCTCGATTAATAATCTTATTACTGCAATGGCATCACGCGTACCTCTCCCCTTCCTAAATCCAAACTGATCATCCCCTTAGTAATAATTTGCCCCACTCTATACCCTTTTGTTTATGATCCTGAGAACAACTTTAGCTGCATGGGATATCAAACTTATTGTCCTGTAGTCCTCACATGATGTAGCCTTTACCTTTTTTGGAATTATATATATATATATATATATATATATATATATATATATATATATATATATATATATATATATATATTAACAAGAAATCCCACCAAACGGCGAACAAATACTCATTTATATAGAAACAGATATAATATATCCTGGTCTAGGAAATATTTTTTTATTCGTGATCTGCTTGATTCCGCCTTCCCCACCTCTCCTGTGTTCGGCCCTTATGTGTGTTCCTATCCCCTTTCCTTATATCTGTTTCTGTATAAATGATTATATATATATATATATATATATTTGTATATATATATATATATATATATATATATGTGTGTGTGTGTATATATATATATAAACCATAAACACAGTAATCAACCCGAAGGTCGGTTTAGTAGGTGATGGTAGAGTTCACCCAGTACTAAGCCCGACGGCGTGTGAAACTCATACATCAGGGTAGGGGGGCCAGTTCCCTTCCGTGTGCCGGTTATGGTTTCCCAGGAAGATCTGGTACCCGAAAAATCACCTAGCTTGGGTGGATCTGCAGGTGCCCAGAGTGCCTTGCCCGGGAATCGAACCCGGGACCCTCCGGTCAGCCGTCCAACACACTCCCCACTGGACTACCGCGACCCACACACACACACACACACACACATATATATATATATATATATATATATATATATATATATATATATATATATATATATATATATAACACTTTTGCGAAGGTCTCACGGTGTGAATAATAATGTATAAAAGTTAGCACTAGTGGACGAAGACCAAAACCCAGAAACACACAAGAAAAGAAAAGGTACTCACTAGGTTTCAAATTTTCGGTGGTCGAAGCCACCTTCCTCAAGTAAGAGAAGGACAGAACTCATTAGTGCTTTGGGTGGTGTAGACCACCGAAAAGTTGATTTTCTGTGTTTTTGTCTTTGTCCTCTAGTGCTTACTTTTATACATTACATATATATATATATATATATATATATATATATATATATATATATATATATATATATATATATATACACATTCATTTACATAGAAACAGATGGATGTAAGGAAAAGGAATTGGAACACGCATAAAGGACAAACACAAGAGAAATGGGGAAGGCGTAATCAGGCAGATGACGAGTGTAAACATATTTCCTAGACCGGGACTTGAACTCCGGATCTTTCCACTTGTCGGGTGGAGACTGCTAACCACTTGAGCTATTCATGAAACGTAATTTACACTGAGATCTGCGATGCTTTATGCAACCAAGTGCCCCGATTTTTTGGCCAAGAGATGGCGTTAGGGAGCTGTCTCACCCACCAAAAAGAGAAACAGACAGGACACACAAGAGGAAAGGATAGTAGTATAGCAATCATACAAAATCATAAAGGATAAGAACACTGTGTTTCGTGGCACGCGTAGCCAGAAGAAGAGGCGAGCTACATTGGCCTAATAAACATTCAAACACGAAATTCCGCCAAACGGCGAACAAATACTCATTTACATAGAAACAGATATAAGGAAAAAGGATTGGAACATACATAAAAAACAAACACAAGAGAAGTGGGTTCAATGTTCAATGCAGATATGACGAAATACGTAATTTTAGAGTCAGCAACTTTGGAATACCTTTGAGACTAGCGTTTAGGTAATTCATTCCTCAAGTTTTGTGAATTTGCACGCACATACTGCCATCTTCCACTTTTTCTTAATTGTTTCATGTAATATCACTCAGTTCTCCTCTGAGACACTGCATTCTGCCCTCTGCTGAATTCGTGACTCTTTGAAGTTGTACACACATGCATACGAAATCACAATAGCAATTCTTATGAGATCAATGTTCGTGATTATGGCTCATAAGTTACGCGCGGATTGAGTTTTATGAACGTCATAATTCATTCCCCATTCCTCATGGTGGTCGCATTCCTTTTTTTTAATGTGATGCTCAAACGAGATAAAAGAGAAGCGCCGATTTGGGTTTTCCGTTAGTTCTTCGACAACTTCCCTCTTCCGAATCCAGACCCGAAAGAGTCACGATTCCGGTTGTTTCGGAAGTGGCAATCGGAATTACTACATTACGGCTTTGGGCTTATTGTTTTTCGTTCGTAAAATCAGTCAGTGGTCCCGGCTAAATTTTCTTTAGAGTGGGGAGAAAAAGCATTCAAAGTATGCATTAAGAATTAATTAGTTATATTTTTTCTTCCATCAATCTCAATGATATTTATGTACGTTTCGTGATGGGAAGTGGTTGTTATGATGAGGGGAAGAGTGATAGCAGCTGAGCTACCATGGAAACACAAGACTTTGATTTTTATTAAACATCACGCCATCTTAACATAAAGCATCAAAGAACACCAGCCATAAAACAGTTTCTAAAATGATTTTGATGGACACATGGTTTGTCCTTAAGCGTTGCTTTCTTTATTGCACTGAAGAGGTTTTTACGCCTTCACGATAAAAATATTTACTCCCGTTCATTGGAACACTAAAATATATTATTGCATACTGACTAGTTTTTAAGCGGAAGGCTGTCTCTAATCGTTTGCAGAAATCCGTTTTAATATTGATAAGCTGGTATCCGCTGACTGAATTCATGAATATTCGAATGTCATGAGCTATTTCCCTATTTTTATGCTACACTCACCTAGACATCAAAATTCTAGGAGTGTTGGCCCATTATTTGTTGGTGTAAATAGTACCCCCAATAATGTACACTTTCTCGCGAGGTCGAAGAATCTAAGAAAAAACTATTCTGGCAGTAAAACCATACTACCTTGGAATCATCCCTATAATCATAACGTTTGGCGAATCAATTTTTTCCTTTAGTTTCGATGCATGAACTGGCGAGGAAAGTGAAAACTCAAATGAGGAGCTCAGCTGTGCAGCTAAGTGGGCATGCATTCTGGTGCAGATAGCGTACAATGTAATCGTTATATAACCTAATTGCAATCATAGTTGGCAGGAAACTGCGGGTTCCGACGATTTTAGCGTCACGTTCGGGATGGAATTGGTGCGGTTTACGAGGCGTTACTTGAGGCTTCCATTCCTCCTTTTTTATTTTCACTTTTTTCCCTTGGGCCGTAACCCGGGCGATTGCGGTGGCGGTGCGGCCGGCTCTGTTTTTCCACTTGCTCTCTCTCCACGCCGACGCTGTTTTGCCCCCCTTGTTCCCCATCCGCGCCCCCCCCCATTTAGCGCTGACCCCACCTCCCTCCCTCACGTGAGAGAGGTTTATCCTATTGGCGGCCGTCGGTGGCGGGGTGTGCCGCGGTTTGTTGGTCATAACAGGGCAAACACTTTTACTGCGGCTGTTAATTTACGAACGATTATATCCCGCGTCTTGCTTTCAGAAGAGCAGAAACGGCGCGTTTAAGGCAGTCTCCTGGGCATTCGGGTTAGGGAAGGCTCACGGTGTGCTTATGTTCCCAATTTTATGCCTTGATGATCTTCCGTTACCACTCAATGATTAATTCAAAGTATTCAAAACTTCCATTGTGTCTAAGAGGTGTTGTTTTATGGTAATGATAAATGGTGGCAATAAAATAAACGGATTTATGAAGTCTAGCTTTCGCATTAGAAATAGATAAATGCTTAAGTACCTACTTGAAATGACGTAAAATATGTGTGGCTACTGAAAGTGGACCTTTTTTTCACTGCATTAGTAATACACATTTGTAAATATGTTCTCACTGATTCGCGCTTCCCCTTTTCAATCGGACGGTCGAAATAAAAAAGGAATAAGTACTTAATGAAGTGAAGGATATTTACTGAGTGAAGAATCAAGCAGCCGAGGCAGTGGCATCTTAAGTAAAAATTACATTTCAACTTCTGTATTATTTAATGATGCATCAGAATGACAATTTCGGAAGGGAACGTTTTTTAAAATCATTAAAAAGTATTTATTTGCCTAAAAATGAAGTCTAATTCCTGTTTAAGGATCAAATGTAACTATTAAATATTTGAGGATCATGCTCTTTTAACCAGTAAATTATTACTTAATTATGATTAAGTATAATTTAACTCATCAGAGAAATAATAAGCATTTATTAATCAGTGATTCTTGCTTGTTTTTAGTCTGTGGCCTAAGTTTTGATTCAGTAAATACACCTTACTTTATTCATATTAAAATTAATGGCGCTTTTGAGACCCTGTAACTATCTATAATTAATGGATAGCTACAGGGTCTGAGAGGTAATATTTCTTGTTTATTTTGGAAATAATAAATGCATTAGAAGAAAATATCTAACTCCACTCCTTTCGTCTGAACAAGCAATTTAATTAAGTAAACTAGCTGTGTCGATTATGTGGCAATTTAAGCTTCAAAAGTCTCTATAAAAATTCTCGAACTTCGACAACACGCGGTTATTTGATGTTTTAGGTGAGACGGAGTCTTATCACGTTTCAAACAGTATATAATATTAGAAAGATATCAAATATGAAACATATCATCCAATGAAGCGCCAAGATTCAAGTTTGACGGTGTTAATATATCCTAACTAACCGGGGGGGGGGGACTCGTCTTTGGTGAATTATAGTTTGAGAGAAGAATGTTATTTTCCGTGTACTTAATTCGGTTCCACGAAGTTAGGGCGGACAATCTAATTCTGCCTGTCAGTAGAACTTTAATATGACCATACGAGCCAACAGGGCATCCCCCAACACACGGTCTGGGGTAAAAACTGTCCCTTTCAATGGGTTCACAGAAGGTACGTATTAAACTCTGACATACTAACTCTTCCTCAAAGCTAATCCCCCACCACGGTACTCGACTCGTCATTTAAGTTTTCTTTAAGTGCTTACGATTAAATATTACTTCAAGGTAGAAGTTGCATGATACAGAAATAGCTAATTAAACTCGCTGAAACCTTAACAGCAGATAGCACTCAATCGTAATTCCGTTTTATAAAACTTTTGTTTATGTTTGTGGTCGATCAAGTTATTTGAATAAACATACCGAACTCCTTATCCATTCCATTCACTTCACACGCGTTTATTCTGCACGGAATGCTGGCTGAAGGCTAGGCAAATAATCCAACATTTTTGTGTGCCATTTGCGGACTGAGGCTGTTATTCATCCTGAAAAAAGAAAAAAAATGGGTGAGTAAATAATTATTCAATCGTGGGTACCTATGTTCAGTTCATTGCCTAACACTGGTTTATATTTAAGCAATGGCTCTTCATCTATTATCAAATTAAAAAAAATATAAGAAAAAAGTACCGAATTATGCATGAAGGTTAGATGTATTCCAAGATTATTCGGGTCTCCCACCGGGTCCACGTTCGTAGGGTTGCCGACGTTTCGAAGACGATGGACGACTCGGCCATCGAAACGTCGGCAACCCTACGAACGTGGACCCGGTGGGAGACCCGAATAATCTTGGAAAACATTATTCGCCGGGAAAGTACCAGATCATTCTTCAAGGTTAGATGTAAATTAACTAATTTATATATATATATATATATATATATATATATATATATATATATATATATATATATATATAATTTATTTATTTACATATACTCTCAAGTATAAATACTGTGTCACATTTCAAATTTATGTTGGAAAGGTTACACTTTGAACACAAAATTTGATAAAAATAGTAGTTTAATTGCTGAATATAGTTTCTATTTTTCAATTGACGTGTTTGAACCAATCTTCAGTTCTTTGTCAATTAAAATTTGTATTTTCAGTAATTTTTTCAATGCGTTGTATCCTTATGTAAATCTCTCTCTCTCTCTATTGTATAATTCACTTCATAACATGAATTAAATAATATTTTACTTGAATTAAGTTGAAATTCCTGTGAAATCAATGGAAATTGAATAAACGAAACCACGGCCATTGCCAACAGACACTCTGCGTTTCGATAGCGTCGTTGAAGCAACCTATCGCGGCACACCCCGTTGAACATCGACCATGAAGTAGATCGATAACCCGAACCAATGTTCTGATAGGTTGGAAGGAGAAGCGCACGGCCCTCCTATTCGCCGTAGGTATGACGCGAGCGCGATGGCCGCCGTGGGCTGGACTGGTTCCAATTGAGCATGCGCAAGATGGCGGCCGTGGAGTCGGCTTTTATTGGCTAGCCGCCCTAGCTCCCGACCAACGGAATAGAGGTCGGCCGGACAGGTTCAAGTAATTTACGATGCTTTGCCCTGGTAGCTGCGCTGGCCACCTTGCTCCGACGAAGTTCTCCCAGTCACCAGTGGCGTCGCTAGGATACCTTTACTTCCCACCTAAAATTCAAAAACATATTTCTGTCACTGTTCGAATTTGACTGGATGTACACAAATACATGTTTAATCGAGATGAATATAAAAATTGTTTAAAGCAACTCGAAATCATAGGAGAACGATGTTATTGAATGTAATTTCGCATTGGGAATTACACTTTTCATGCTGATGAACTACATGTTTAGCAGTGTAATTATTTACTCTATTGACGATTTCAAAATGAATTGCAAAATTAATAACAATAAGTTTTTATCAAAGTATTTCATTCATTATCAAATGGGAGATAATTGAAAAACACCCTATGTAGTGTGAAATTATCGTAATATTCTGAAGTATACCAGAATTGTTATGTAATTGACATCAGTAATTGACAATGTTGGGAGGTTTTATAATCAGAATAATTTCTAATGACGAGAGAAGAGCAATCATAAGATTTGATAACTTTTGATTTGAATATATCACAAAAACTTCAGGTATTGTACCATTTATTTGTTCTGAGTGAATAATAGATAATAACACGGAAAGCATGTTTATTTCCAATTTTCACAAACCGTAGAAGATATGTTTCTTTTTGTGTCAAGGTATTATATTATAATGCTTAATACACGGTTCAATACAAAGGTTTACTTTTTGCTTAAAAAACACTGTCTAGAAAATGTATTCTATGGTGTTAGAATTAAAGGCATTTTGGCTAAACAGGAATATCAATTTATTATGTAATTTATTTCATGGACACAAAATCGAGAGCATTGATTTTCCACCACGCGATCTGAAAATCGTATACAAATTTTTCGACCTCCGGGTGCCATTCTTCATCGACGTATAATCGTGGAACCCTCCCAGTAAGTGCGTGGGTTACACTTTTAATGACCCCATAACTCCGAAACGAGGAAGACACACTCTCCGACAGGTGACTGATAACCTTACGTGTTGCGAGTGTCGTGGATCGTTTCGGACGCCGACCAAGAGTGAAAGGGAGTGCTGGAGAGGGTCGGCAAAGCACCTCGGGGATTGGCGGGGGAGGTCCTTTTATATCTAATGCCCGAAAAAAAATCCTTCCAGGCTGCTCAGTCAGAATCTCCAACTCATTCACCCAATCCTCGTATATTTATACAATATACATGCTCAACAACGGAAGGAGAGCTTTTTATATGCAATAAAAGGAGTCGTTTGAACGGGTTGTGTTGTAAAGCGCCAGTTTCGTTCCTTTTATCCCGAGGGCTGTTACGATTGAGGCATAATCATAATGACTTTCTACCACCCTCCCCACCTGCCTGCTCCATCCCTTCCCTCCCCATCCCTTCCACTCCTCGCCGGGCCCGCGACTTCCTCACGCCCCAAACAAAAACCTCCCTCCCACTCACTCCCCTTCTCCGCCTTTCGCGGAATCCCCTCTTCTGTGTGTGTGTGTTTGTGTTTCGAGAGTTCCCATTGCACTCTCTCAGAGTTATAACCGTGATTCGGTCGCGTGCCGTTTTCTTTATTTTCTTGACTGCGCCCGCGAGAAGGGAAAGCGACACGACCTTGCCCAATTTATTTTTTTTTAATCTCCGGAGTAAAATTGAAGACGATGGTCGTTACTCTTTTAACGGTGTTTAAGGAGGGTATTGTAAAATGACTGAGTCACGAGGAAAAGGAGAATGGTTATCATTGAGTGTGCTTCGCCGACGGTGTTTGGACATAAATTGTTATGACGTGAGCTTAACGCAATTAAGCGTTCGTGATTTCCCACCTGTGCGCCAAATTTATTTTTAATGGCTAAATGAATCCGGAAGTGTCATTTTCTTTTGCCCTAGAGCGCCAGTGGCTGTGATAAGGAGTTGAAATTTCGCGCCCTTCTTAGCGTCAGTGGCCGTTCGTTATAGTGGCGGTATTCGACGCTAGAGTGTAGCTGCTGTCACGGTGGGGTGCGCCTTGAAGTAGTTCCACTACTACGTCAAAGAGGACAGTAGCTTCGCCCATTGTAAAAATAAAAATATTTTCACATACTCGACCAAAGATATTAAACTTGCTTAATTACATGGGCGTTGGGAAAACTATTCTAGTTCCTTTTCTTTACTTTTGACCTCTAGGACAATATTTTTACAAAATTTTCAAAGTGTTTTTCTTCCCCACATCTCGGATAGGGTCCAATATAGGCTTGCAAAACATGTTCAAAACCTTGAGATCTAAATAATGTGGAAAACTTAAAATTTATGTTAATGAATAGGTCAATTCCGAAAAGGCCCAAGTTTGAACAAAAGAGTCAATGTTAATATAATTTTTGTTAAAAAATTCTACATTTTAATTAATAGTATTTGTGCTCCTTTGAGTTTCAGATCCTTGTAGAACTAATTTTAAATTCGTGAAGTCCTTGGTTCGAATTAAATTATTTAAATATTTAAAAAAATAAGAGTATAAAATTATTTTTATGTCCTTTAATATATCACATGTATTATAACCGTGGGTTTTGCGATCACAAAATGTGTGGTTTAAATATTGATGCATGTATCATTAGGACAAAATTATTCCCACATATTTATTTTCCCACAATTATTTAAGTTTCATACCAACAGAAGAGAAGAGAGCATTACCTATTTTGATGAATAAAATTGAATTATTCATTATGCTATGTTAGATAACTGATTCAGAGGATTAAAATTGACTGTTGTATAGTTCGGAGGGACCACTTCACATTCACTTTACATAGCCGCACTATTCATTATTAAATACGTCATTATTTAAAGTTAATATCTCAATGAAAAAACTACGACTTTGAAAAAAGGTATTGACCATAATTTGATAGCATTAATCATCAATATCATTTCCTTTGCATGAAATCATGCAAAGGAAATGAATTGAAAGGGAAACATCTTAAATATTCTTTGAATCAAGTGCTATGCTAAGAACGAGGTGCTTTCTCTTATTGTCTGCAAGAATTTCTGTTGCCTTGTCTGCTCGTCAAATCAAAGGAGGCTTTTAGTAGTCTTCACATAGTTTTTTAACTCAGGTAATAACATTAATCTCAGTTAAAGTTAGTAATGATTTAAATCTGTACCATATAGATCGTATAACTTCCCTTCCAATAAGGAGTTCAAAATCAAAAATAAACCAAACTTTTGTTCTGTTCAAAATAAAAACGTGATATCACATTTTATCGTATGTGCTTTCCCTTCCAACTCCGTAATTCTTGGAATCATATCATGCTACCAATGATGATTTTCAGGTTGCTTCCTCCGCCGTGGTATCGATTAGGTACCGTTAATTAGAAATTTTTTATCTTTTTGTCACTTGGACTCTGCCGTTAACGTTATTGGGTGATGCGTGATTCTGCGTATGGATGGAGCAACATGCCTTGATATTTTATGAAGATGTTTAGAGGTAAATATAGCATTAAAAATCAACATTATGTACAGGAGTATTGATTAAGATGTAAACTAACCTGAATATATTTTTTTAGGAATAGGAGTAGAAATAATGCGACTTATGTTAACTAAGAGATCTTCAGTTCAAATTACAAAAAATATTAATCTCAAATAATTTTCTTAAAAGGAGCGGTTTAGTCTACGTCGGTTTGAGAGATTGAATAACATAATATACACGTCATAATCTGTAGTTTGACATTCAAAGTTATCACCCTCTCCCTATAACTGTTTTAAACTTATGGGATTATAGAATATTGTAATTTATAACATGTTTGTAGACTTTATTACTTGCTGTACCCTACCTTATTTTTAAAAATGAATCCACTTACATTCCCCTATCATCTGATGATACACACTAATCTTATCGATACGTTTCATCTTAGTCATAAATTACTATAAAAATTCCCTGTAGGTAGTTTATTTTGGGAGATATAACTACTCTTCCGCTAACTAATGCCTATGGCCAGTGACTGATATACTTGAACGGATGGTGGGGCCGGCTGGCTAGGTTCTCTCCTAATTTGAATTAATGCGTGCCATAAAAATCCGAGTAAAAATTTTGTTTATGCTGATACCTTCTCCGTCAGTTCTTTCGGGGCTAAAAAATCGCCGTTGTTATCCAGTCAATCTGAATGGCATAGCTAATATATCCATCCATCCATATGCAGCGAATTAAGTCTTTAGTTTGAAGGTATGGCGACTCTCTCCCATTTTTCTTGAAAACTCATGTACTCTGTTTATGCTACTAGGGAATGACGCAGAATTTGTTTTGCAATTATCCATTGCCTTATTAACTTACAAAGAAATGGGTCTTAAAATTTTGCTCTTTCATATATTTTCATATTATAGCTCATATTTTATCAATCAATTTACAATGAAAGAACAAGTTCCCGAAATATAAGAGCCTTGAATATATCAATAAGTTTTTAATTACATACTGTTGATAAGTTGTAACAATACTGCTCATGAGCTCCTGTGAAAGTAACTTCCTTTGTTTCGAAATATGTTTGTATTTACGAAAAATAGGTCGTTACACAGCAGCATAGGATTGAGATACTAGCACCTTCAAAGATTGAAACATTATTGAGCATGCAGCATTATCCCTTGGCATCAGCCATTCAGTCGCACCTAATGTCCAATCGACACAATCAATGAAAACGCAATGAGAAATTTTCTTTGTGGTATTTATTTTTGGGACTTTATAGTGTTTAAAAACTCCAATGGAGTGATATTGAGCTGATGGCTTGACCTTATGAGTTACACCGTAGGGCATATACTGCACATGCTATTGCATATAAAAATAAACCATTATTGATTAATCGTGGGAAAACTGCTAATTCACAAAGAGATCTAAGTTGTCACCAATTTGCATTATTAGCATAAAAGCACTTTGAGGTGGCAACCTTTTTATTTGATGTGCAGTTTCTTAATGCTACAGCGAGGAATATTATACAGAGGCTCAACTTGCGTCGAGCTAGAACGGCCACATACAGCTCAAAATTCATTCTCTTTGGACCAGGCATAGAGCAGGATTCTTTTCAAGAAATAATCTAAGGACCAATATAAACACATAATATTTTACAAGGAAATATAAACCAATAAGCATAGCTAAGTTTAAAGTTGACAGAATATATTTTTATCTCACTTGACCGCTCTACTGCAGAGATCAATGAAGTTATTCCCTTTTATTATTGAGAAATGGGATATTACTCGATATTGCAGGGCAATTATTTCTATATTTAAGTTGAAAAGGGTTCTCTTGCACTATGAATTTCAATCGGAGGGCATGTTAAGTAATTCCATTGATTTGTTATGAAACAACATCTGTGGCTTTTAATTAATATTTTAAAGATTATTCTGTGCATAGCAAACATTTGGAGGAGAATCTTTCTGTGGATCTTTGTTACAGTGTTTGTTAAACGGTAGAGTATACAAATTATCCCTTGGACTAATTTAGAATGCTATATTTTACAATGAAATCTATTTTTACGAAATTCAATAATAACAATAAATATCAATGGTCTTTCTTTCAACTTCGCCATGCCGCTGTAGTGAAAATCCATTTGTCCCTCAGAAATGTATCACTTATCATTTTATTGAATATACCTGAGTTTTCTACCATTTTGCTGACGGAAGAAATCTCGCCATCCTTCAGTTAAGGTGGGGACAATTATATCAACCTGGAAGAAGGAACTACCCCCCCACTCTTAATATAAGTTACCAAATATTTCTGCTACTTAATATTCTTCTGCTATGTCTGCCAAGTATTTCATGTCACCGATCTCCGTCACAGTCCTGCTGCTATCATCTTCAAATGATATTCACGAAAAAAAATATTTTCTTGAATTTTGTTTATCCAGAATTTTTTATCACACTAAGTTGAGGAGATGCCATTTTTAACATTCTACGCTTGCTTTAAGTCTACTGCTGCATACAATTCGATGGTCTCTGAGGTGTTTGAAACGCCTAGGTTTTCCCAATTACTTATGTTCGTTGGAAGTGGAATCCTGAGTAGAACATTGATCGAGCCGTTTGGGTTTACCTACCAGCAGGGATGTTATTTCAAACAAATGTTTGAATATCATATTAATCCAATCAATATATTGTTGAGATATCATATACACAAACCATGGGACCATTGATTAAGATCGTATACGCACGATCGTACATTTTTTCCAAGTTGTTGTCCATTATGTGAAGAGATAACAGTTAGAATTAATATAATTCTATGAGATTAATTGTCTGAGTAATAAGGTAATATGAATTTGTCCTTCCCTGATCGTATTTTTGGATATTTAGCTTCAGTAACCAGTGTCAGTTGACACCGGTCACTGTCAAACGACAGTTTTCTTTTTGGCTTTATCCTCAGTTCGATCATTTCTGCTTTCAAGAAACCCTTTCAGTCAGTTTAAGAAAGGAAACTAGGACAATAGAGACAAAATTTTACAAAAAGGCGACTAAACTAATCATATTATTGCTATGGAGTATGTTTTATACGCTTTTACGTCCATTTAAATGAAAATATATCAGTTGTTTAGCCTAATTAAGGGTGGACCTTTGCCACAGCAAAGCCTAAGAAAGTGTATCTTTCATTGACCATTGCGGCAGGTGAAATCTGGCGTTGAGGTTAATAGATGCCTCTTTTCTTGTGCATATATTTAGAATCCTTTGGTAGACAAGAGAGAATTGTATACATTAGATAAGTAAAACATACAATCAAATCATTTACTGAAAATATTCCAATAACATTTGTAAAATTTTTAAGTTAAATTTCAGATAGGAATTGCATATGATTTAGTTAAACGTATTCAGTCGTAAGATATGGTGAAACTTTATTTGTTCATATATTCTATTAGCTTTTATATTTATACAGCAAATTGCGGCAATTGGACCTGCCATACACTCTCTCTGAGTTACTGAATTGCTTTGAGCGTATACTCTTTTCAAACTTTGCACTTTATTTTGTCAAAGCACCACTATCTTATCCATGCCCTCTGTGTATACTACCTTGATCAAAAAGTTCCCGGAATAACCACCGTGTGGCGCTCCCATCGTTCCGATTTGAGTTCTGTTTTTTTTGTTAAATTGGTACATCTATTGTTGATATTCCCTTTAAATCTTAGTGTCATAACTTGACATTTGCAAAAGTTACGTAGCCAAGAGTACATCTATCTCTGTGTGTGTTGGCGATTTTTTACAATTTCAGAAATGGATTTAAATTTGCAACAACGAACTTGTATTAAATTTTGCGTAAAAAACGGATTTAGTGGCGCACGGACGTTGGAAATGTTGGAAAAGTGTTTCGGCAACGATTCTCTAAAAAAAACGGTCGTTTACCAGTGGCACGAGCGGTTCAGAAGTGGTCGTGAGTCAATCGAAGATGATGAACGCAGTGGCAGACCATCGACATCGAAAGTCGGTGAAAAAATTGATAAAGTAAAAGAAATGTTGGTCAATAACCGCAAATTAACCATCAGAGAAATAGCGGAGGACTTAAACATTGCCTATGGATCCGCCCAAGACATTGTGGTTAATGATTTGGGTTTCCGTCGTGTAGCAGCAAAGTTGGTTCCAAAAGACCTCAATTTCATGCAAAAAAGAGACCGTGTTGACGTCGCAAAAGACATGATTTGCGAGGCTGAATCCGATCCCACATTCATCAAAAGGATCATTACTGGAGACGAGACGTGGGTTTATGAGTACGACACGCAATCCAGACATCAGGCAAGTGAATGGCGTTCACCAAATGAGCCGAGACCAAAAAACCACGTCGTTTTCAGTCAAAAAAGAAGGCAATGCTGACGGTTTTCATGGATTACAACGGTGTAGTGCATCATGAATTTTTGCCAGAAGGCCAGACAGTAAACAAAGAGTATTATTTGGGCGTTATGAGACGTTTGCGTGAAGCAATTCGCCGAAAGAGACCAGAAATGTGGGCAGAAAACTCGTGGATTTTGCACCATGATAACGCACCGTCGCACAGTGCTATCATTATTCGTAATTTTTTGACGAAAAATGCAACAAATAGCATCCAACAGCCACCGAATTCACCTGATTTGGCTCCCTGTGACTTCTTTCTGTTCAATCGAGTTAAAAACCATTACGGGGAACGCGTTTTAGCAGCCGAGAGGAAGTAATGGAAAAATCGCAGGAAGCACTGATGGACATACCGAAAACCGAATATAAAAAATGTTTCGAGGATTGGATCAAGCGCTGGCATAAGTGTGTTGCAGTCGATGGGGATTACTTTGAAGGGGACAATATAGATTTAGATGAATAAACTTGTATTTTTCATTTTCTGAATAAATTCCGGGAAATTTTTGATCAAGGTAGTATACTTCTTTTCGCTCTCGCTCCTTACCGTCCGCCGAGGCCGTAAAGCCGAGGAGGCGGGCGCAGAGTTCTCACCTCGCGATAAAGATAGCGATAATGTGACACCGCTTTGAAATGAGGTTTGTGGTCTCGCTTTGTCCGTGAGATATCCTTGCTGGAAGCGACGGTGGGCGTCTCCCGCTTTCGCAGAGCCGCGCCCTTCCTCCCAACCTGAGACCTACCCCTTCGAAACCCCCTCTCCCTTTTCTCCCTCCCGCACCATGATTGTTCCGCGGCATTACGCGCAGACTTGGCTTCGCCGTGCCCATTCAGACGTATATCCAAGTTTCCCTTCGTGCCCTCTTGCCAGACACCTCCGCCGCCACTTCGCCCCGATAGAGGTGGTGAATTCCTCGCCGTCTGAGGCCCACCGCCTCAACCCCGCCATCACCGCCCCACAATCGTCCGACACATCACACTCGAGCAAAGATCAGGAGAGTACCGTGGGGCCCTCTCCTCCACGTGGGAGTGGCGTGGTCTATTCCTGAGTGGCGAAGGGGAAAGAGGAGATATATGGAGTGAAATGACGACGAGGACGGGAACGAGAAAGAGAAGAAGGCAGATGGGGGTGGGGGCGTAGGTTACTGCCTCGAGTTCGGTCTGCACCCGGAAGTATTCAGTAATTCAATCGGAGGTCGTAGGACTAAATTAAATGCAGACTGGGAAAGTAGGTAAATACGATGGTGTGCCCTGATCATGACCATCGTAGAATTTTGTGGAAGTATTATTTTAGCGTAATTATCGATTCCATCAACGTAGCGTGGAAGTAAATTGGAATGTCCAGTTTTGTCAAAAGTGCCGAAGTAGATGCATTCTCGTAGCTTTGGGTCGCGCTGGAGAACACTTGCAGAGGAATTGGCTTCATAAACATCTTCATGAAAAATTCTGCCTTTTTATCATTATTAACCTTGTATCTTACGTCTAGTTGCCTTTTCATATTATTAGGATTCCTCAATATGAATATATACTTATCAGTCTCTGAATGATAATAATCTTTGATAAAATTTGAAGGGATTAGGTAGAGGGTCTCAGGAGACAAAACAAGTTTGAATGTTTTAAATTTAACGGATAAAAGTCAAAAATACATACATATGACATACATATTGTCATATAAATATCAATGATAAAACACAAGAATGCGTAAATAAACAGAAACAGAACAGATGAAATAATTGCGCAGTAAAAGATGGTAGTAGCAGTACTTATTAGGTGAGACAACCGACAGCTAAGGTCATATTCGCTGCTAGGTATAGATGGGCACTCCGGTACGGGTAAGATATCCAGGGAATGGGGAAGTGTGGATAGAAACTCTGAGTCGGCATAGGCCTACTCTTTGTGACAAGCGCCAGTTTTACGTTACATCAAAAGAATGGGGACTCCCACTTAAAGTGTACTCCACATCACACCCAAATAGAGGTCGGCATATAACTGAAAACTGAGCTACACCCGGGATTAGGACCCGTACCACAGTGGTAGATAGCTTCACTCTTCACCGCACCAAGCCTCCATCATTTTAACCCTTTTGGAACCAAACCTGCGACCTCTTGGTTTTAGGGAATTGGCTTAACCATTCCGTAATTTCGACCCCAAATGTGTTCATCGATGTCTAAGAGATAAATAAGTTTCAAATAAATCGAAATACTCGTTGAATAAGCGACGAAGCTATTAGGTGGAGGGTATTTGATGACCAATAGTATCTGACTTTGGCAAATGAAATAGAAAAAAAATAACAATAGCTGCATATTTTCATTTCAACGATGAAAGTTAAGAAAATATAATTAAATTAAAAGAATGAATGCAAAAATACAGAGCACATAGAAAGATTTCCTATTTTTCTCAGAGTGAAGGGAATCACTTTCAGCAGCAAACTTCAACAACGAGGAAAGAATATCGATGCTGAAATAAAGAGTCACTGTTTTGATTTGAGAACTAACTCCTTGCAGTGAGTCTACACTTAAGGTGATATACACTAATTTATTTTACCTTAACGATGAACTCTAAGCTAATATCATCGGACGTTAAGCAGATTGAAGTCAATTTAGTGATAGCTGTGTGATTTTTTTTGGGAAGATGAACTAAGAAAATCGTTTATATAATGTTAAATAGTGGGTCGCGCGTGGTTTTTTTATGGTTTAATATTAAATAATAGATTAAGATGAAAATCGTTCAAGTTAACTTTATTAGTTGACCTAAGAAATGAACAGGTGTATAAGGAAATAAGAGAACGAAAAACAGTAGATATCCGCAAGAAACGATTGAATAGGCTGAAATTTCAGTTAACATGCGATTTTTGCATGTCTAACCATTCGTTCGAAGTACAACTCGGAAGATATTTTATGGTAAATACTTTGGGAGCACAGCAGTAATCATATCTTTTTATTTGATGAAAATTTGGCCATAAATCTCAAAAAAAAGATAAGTAATTTTTTAAAAAGTTTGTTGATACAACGCGGTAACAGAAAAGTAAAAAATAAATGAGTAAAAACTTATAAATTATTTTATGAAATTCGCATTATAAACGTGTTTCAGTCTGTTGCATTGCTGCCAAAACGTATGTAGAGAATACGTTTCTATAAACTCGGAAAATATGCCAGAGTAAGCGTATTTTTTAGAAGATTTATAGATAAATCATAATGTTATAATAAGTAAAAGATAAATAATTAAGATAAAACGAAAGACATTTGTCAATTGACGAGAAAATTGTAAAAAATATATTATGGAGGATGCCACTGTAAAAGGATAGATTGAATTGAAAAGATATAACTATGAGTAGAAACATTTCTATCGTGATGGTGAAACCCTCAGCTTTTCATTCAAGAGTGCCCCGGAGATTCTTTATCTCTCCATGCAAGAAAAAACTATATTCGTATTTTAAGACGAGAGGGAAACCTGAAGGGAGATAAAATTGAGGAGAACAAAAAAGAGGGAGAATCATAAGAAGAGCGATAAAGAGTCGTGGGAGATAGGGAAGGGGCGAGAGAGGGACTGTTGGTTGGGAGGGGGGGATGGCCGGAGGAGGGGAGTGGGGGCCGGAAAGGGGGGAGCACGGGAAGATGAAGGCCAGAGCGACTGGAGTTGGAACCTCGGCGGCCTGGAGGCGATGCAAATGCAAATCGCTGGTGAGGCGTTTGAGTTACTATATTTTTTTACTATTCTACCTCCTGAGACTCGCTTAAGTATTGGGAGGACAAAAAGCTTGGAAAAGGTAAATTAGAAGAAAAAAAGTAGCGCATTCAGAGGCTCGTAAAATTACTTTGACAGAGGTTTGGGCCTAATCGGAAGTGTAATCCCATTAGTTGTACATTTTATGGAGCCAGTATTTTAATGCTGGTTTTTGACGCCTAAAGACGCGGTTTTGGGAGTTAAAAATGAATATGTATAACCTCTTCGCGCCTGGATAATATCAAAAGAGAGCATTCATTGGCTGGAGAAAAGAAGTGAGCCTTGAACGGGAGATTATGAGATTCGAAAGCTTATTTATTTCTGTTAGTAACGGCAAATAAGTAACCGTGAAGGGTTGGTTATTGAATATTTATTTTTATTCCGTGCATTTACTTCTAATTTTCTTACTTCTTTGAAATAAGTCATCTCTTGCGTGTAAAAAGAATTTTATTTGCACATTGACAGCTTTATGATTAAGTTCAATTCTTAAGGTAACTTCGTGATTGACGGGGATAAATTTTAAGGAATAACGTAATATGCGAGCATAGATTGCGTGAGCCTGAAGTAAATTTTCCATGTCAGGGACATTAAAGTTTCTAAAGAAATATTCTCATTTCCTGGAATGATTTACAATGAAATGCATTCCTGAACTTCATTTATGAGCCGTCATTAGGTGAAAAGTGATCGTTCAAAAACAAATTTACAATCTAATGTGATTTAGTATGATTCATTAATAACTGAAAGATCCTCTATGGAACCGTAACGCTCAATATGTCTTTTTTCCGACAAAGGTTGAGGGATCGGATCAATTTTCAATTAAGGCATTAAGGAAAAATACGTTTCACTAATTTTAACTGGATTTGATCTAGTAATGAACAATAATATTTGTTAGATATTTTTCTGTCTCAGATTGGAACTTATCTCATAAAAATAATATTCAACACTGATATTAAACAAATAGGTTGTACAAGAAACTGCGAAAGATGCTACCGGAGTAACTTTAAAAGGAGTCATTCGCTAAAACGCATTAACATGCAACATTTTTAAAGTGTAAAAATCATTCATGGCATACAGGGTGAATAATGTTTTTACCTTAAAATTGTTGCATACCTTTTTGGACAATTTATGACATTATTTCATCATTTTACTGACAGTATTATCCATTATTCTTTGTTTTATATCACAAATGGAGCATGAATGCTATTTTAAGGTTCAGCGAAAGTAAAAGATAAGAAAGAGGCTCTTTAATAAGTGCTCACCTGGCACTATAAAACACAATCTTATCGTTCTTCAGGTCATTTTCC
Organism: Hetaerina americana; assembly: GCF_022747635.1. NCBI lineage: Eukaryota > Metazoa > Arthropoda > Insecta > Odonata > Calopterygidae > Hetaerina > Hetaerina americana. Next base: position 99,356,709 of record NW_027286874.1, on the reverse strand, counting down.
TTACTTAGAGAATACCTGGATTATAGGGTCTAATTTTTCGATAATCTTACGGTGTGAGGACCATAAACTATAATATAGCAATTAAAAAACGCTCAATGTCCTTCCAGTATAACAATCATGAAAACATGGATAAATCAACATCTAATATGAACATCGCTTAGTAAAGAATTCAACTAACATAATGAGATGAATTCAAATAAATATCTTGGATTGAATGTAATCGGATAATCCTAGGGTTTGAGTTTCCGTTTTAAGCACCTTATAAATGTTTGAATGATTAACTTCTATTTGTTGCTGTGTTTTATTTCATATAAAATTTCAAAGAATGAGGATTTAATTATAAAAAAGCGTAAATTGCATCCGGGCACTCGTCTCAGTTGAATCCCCAAACGAATATGTTCGTTTGCGGGTGAACCTCCTTTGGGCTCCAGACCACGTGACCTTTCCTATCCCCCTCTTCTCCCACGCTCATTTAATTTACCATCGGGGCCGTAGAATTGCACGGAGAGAGGCTTTCCCGCGAATTAAGATTCGGAGGAGGGCGTGGGCTTCGATGGCGGATGGAATGGGCCGGAATAGCGGAGTGGGATATTCCGTTCGTGGGGGAGGTAAAGTAAGGGAGGGTGAGGGGCAGGAAAGGGGTCCACATGGGCTCGTGGGGAAGGTTTAGCGGGGAGTGGGAAGGGTACTTGGAAGGTGGGGGTTAGCATCGGAGTGTTGCGGGGGAGGAAACGTCGCACTCGTGTCGTAAATCGAGATTAGGTCGCAGCGGTGCGGTGGGTAGGCCAGTACGTCCCTGCGGACCGGAGAGCGGGGGAAGTGAGGAGGAGTGGGCTGCTGATTTACGAAAGGAAGGGAATTTTATTTTAACGGATATCTCTTCTCATTGAGATTAGGTAGCTGCGGTGTTAGGTCAGACTTCTCTGTATTATATTTTTCATTGTTTCAATGTGCTTATTTTCATAGTTTGTAAAGATTTTCCTGGTACTTTTGCTTAAAAAAATTTATTTGTTGCGTGATAATTTTTCCCAAAATTAGTGGCTATTCTTTGAGCTTTATTCAGTTCCTTGAATGAAACTTTACTCAGTGTTTCCAATTATTTACATTTTTATAGAAAAAAGTATCTTTCAACCAAAATATTTATTACAAATGGCAAATATGGTCCCATAAATGCAAAATAGCTCACATAAATTACTATTTCCTTTCATTTTTTACAGTTAATCAAGTAAAGTCTAAGCCATGGAAAAGGCTATTCGGGTCTTTCACCGGCTCAGTCCTTCCATCGATGACGCCAACGTTTCGGATAAAGAGTCGTTTTCCGTATCGTTGGCGTCATCGATGGAGGAACTGACCCGGTAGAAGACCCGAACAGTCTTCTTCACAGCAATTCACCGGTAAAGTACAAGATCAGACTTAAAGCCTAAGCCCACGATGGTAGTCTAAAGTAGCTTTCCCCAACCGAATCCTACGACTCTTCTCAGGTTAGATGTAGGGGACACACTCATGTGATTGTCTTTTCCGAGTTACTTACATGTATTATGATACCGACTATTTTTTCGTGTTTTTCATATATGTGTCTCAAAATTGCTGTGATATCGTGAAAATTGAATTTTAATGATTCTCAATTGATTCATAATTTTGAAATCTCAAAGCAAATCAAAATTATGTCTTCATTATTTAATAATTTTCTTGAATTTAATATCTTTGATGACAGTTCAAAAAATAATTCCACTTCTTGCATTCTGGTACATTCAACGAAAGGCAGAAGTTACAGTGGTTTCTATGAATGCTAACCAAGGAAATGTGTGCTCTATTTAACATAGATATTATTATGAGAGAATTAATTTAAGACTAAGGTATTTTTCAGTAAATTAAGTCCATACCAGTGTTGTTGCTAGGACATTTAGCTATTTACAAAACTACTCTACAAAATCCACATGGTCTAATATTCGGAAGTTCTCGCTGAATGATCGAAAGGAGGGAAAGCATCGATTATCTGGTCTGGAAATAGGCTTTCATATCTCTGTAAGTGGTCGTTATTTGCGTTTTTGATATATTTCCAACCCCTCTTTCTTATTCCATCTTGTTCGCCTAATAAGCTCCAAGACCTTGCAGCATATGTTTCACTTGAAATTGCTTCATGAATCTTCACCGACTCGCCTTAAAAAATTCAGCCCGAGGAGTGTGCCACCCACGAAGCTCACTTACCTCTTTCCTTATTTTTTTCCTCCGCTTATTACTCCATTCTCTCCTAAGATTCATTGGACGACTACCCAACCCCAATCTTCGCTTCATTATTCTAGCGCCCATCCTCATCATTCCTTTCCCCCTTTTTTCCATACTTTCTCGTTCGTACCCTCCTCTCTCTCTTTCCTTTACACCCTCCGTCGTCTCCCTTGACGCTCCAAAATTACGTCCTCTCATCTCTACCATCCCATCCCCAGTCACATACCCCCCCGCCCACTCTCCCCCCGCGGCCGACTTGCCATTAGCCGACGCAACCCGTTTATTCGTCCTGCCTCGGCCGTTGAAGTCTCTCCCCGCGGCGGACTCTCTTGCCCACTCTCCCCCGTCCCCCACTCCGCCCCGACCCCCATTATAACTCAAGGGCTACAATCAGGTTACCGCCTCCTCCACCTCCAGCCAGCAGGATGACCCGTCCCCTCGGCTCTCCCTCACGTATCCCCAGAACCTTCCCCACCTCTGCACCTACCACTCTCTCACCGGAGAGTTGGTTCGCGGCAACAAAAACCGAGTGCATGACGGATGAGCGGTGGACGCGTCACCGGCCGGGTGAGGGGTTTGCAGGGCCATCGGAAGGGGAGAGGGGTGATTCTGGGAGAAGGGAAGGGAGTGGGAGGGTGGCTGAGGGTATGTTCGAAGTGGGTCTTTTTTCTTCCTCTTTACTTTTTCGAACCACGGCCAGCAGATGGAAGTGAGTCGGGGGCATAAAAGTAACTAGCGAGGCGAGTCGGCGGGCGGAGGAGGAACCCGTGGGTTCGTTCATCGCGAGAGCACGGTCCCTTCGGGTTGAGTGAGTTAGTGCGACGGCTGGGGTGGAACAGGGGGGATGGTGAGGACCGGCACAGGTGTATAGGCGTATGAATTCTCTCCCTCTTGTGTGGGCGCATGGCTCGCGGACGCGGCCTCGCGGAAGTTAAGAACGGTCGCTGGATAGAGGGTGTCGGGGTCGTGGCGGGCATCACATAGGCACTTGTGTGAGAGGAGGGGGACCTCGAGACGTTTAGAGGGGTGTGTGTGTGTGTGAAGGGGGAAGAGGTTGAGGGTTTAACGAAACGTGAGGGATGGGAGGGGACTTACATATTTCTCTCGCCGGGTGAACCCACCCCAAAAAGCCAGCGTGTGTATAATTTCGGATCATTTATATGCTGGAGCCCGGAGACCGTCTTCGTGCCTCATTTAACCACTCTCCCCTCCCCCGACGTCTTTTCCTCGAACCATTCTCGGATACTCATCGTCCCTGCGTCTCTTCCTCTTTCAAAAACTCTTCCCCTTCCCCTCATATTTCCAAGCCTTCAGTCGCCATCTCCGTCTCCCTGCCTCCATATTTTACGGACTTCTTCTTTTTCTCCCTTGGCTGCGAACCCGCCCCCGTGGTCCCACCTCCGCTTCTGCCGCCTTCCCTCGCAAGAGCTGCCGTTTAGTTCCCTCATTAATCCGGGCTCGCCTTTTTCGAGAGAGAGAGAGATGGAAATCGAAAGAAAGGGGCATCTGGGAATAACGAGAAGGTAATGGAAGCAAGTGGTGGCGGAGGAGATGCGTGCGTGAGGATGGAGTGCGAAGCAAAAGACGTTGGAGTTATCTTTGGTTTGCTGCGGTGTCGGCTCGATATGCTCTACTTCCCCATGCTCTTTGCGAGATTACCTGGAAATGATCACCAGACGCGAAACAACTCTATTCTACTTCAAAATATCTAATTTATTAGACTTCTCCTACTTCATCCAATAGAACTGTAGTTAGTTCACGCCTCAGACAGGTAACTTGAAGAGCATCTCAAGGTTTTATTTGAATTGAAGATGTATTTTTCCCGTAAAAGGTATTAAATAAAAGCTAAAATATTCTAGCAAAGCGTTCAGTGAATTTTTATTTCCTCTTTTCTTAGTTCTCGTAGGTGTTTACTTAATATCTCTTTGTATAATTTGCTGAGCTAATGTTGTGAAAATTATATCCTTATTACCTGATATAATTAGTTTTTCCGAAATTTTTAAATACACACATTTTTTATTCTTAAAGCGCGTCTGTAAATTGTTGGACCGTCTTCCTCCTCAATTATAATCATCTAATAATTCTGAAAGGATTGCATTTTTATTTGGCAAATACCTAAGTTCACACTGTCAGAATAATAATAACCATTTTGATAAAAACTACTTCGGTTGTGTTCAACATATTCTCCATTGTTGAGTTAAGGGCATTTTTTTTGATTTTTTCTCTTTGACAATCAGCATTGCATTTCGTTTAATTCAATGCTCTTCATATACATCTATATCTCTTTTGAGTTTATGTTCCCAGAGGGGAATAAATTAAATACCCTGCCTTCGCTTTCTTAAGTATGAGAGAAAAAGGGTGAAGGAAAGGAAAGCAGATGGTACGATGAAGAGAATTTCCTCTGGCGAAGTACAGATTGGCGAGGTTTGGAAATTTTGCGGTGAGAAAGGGGAGATAGAGATTCGTGATTGGAAGTGAGGAAAATAATGAGAGGCTGTGTTTAGGCGCCATTCGTTTCACCCTCTCCCGGTCATTGAGGGAGCACCTCCGCCTTCCTGGCCTCGGACCCTGCGGCGGGGCTCCAAACTTCGCCCGACCCCCATTTAGCGGGGTCTTCGAGTGGATTGTGATGTTACCTTCGTTTGGCGTTTCCCTAAACATCCTTTCCTCCCAGCTCTCTCCTTCTACCCTTCCCCTCTCTCTCTCACTTTCAAATCACCACTTTCTTTTTGTTTGCGTTTTTCGTCCATTTTCCAGCCTCGCCTTTACCAGACCGAACCAATCATCCTTTAACCCTTTGTCCGTGGAGGGGTTGGATCTCTCAATAGCAAATTGAAGACTGTTGACGTGCAGAAAGAGTTATGCCCCCAACGCAATTAAGGGAAATGATGTAAACCCCTCTTGGAATTAAATTTATCATGGAATGGTGGGTGACCATAATGACCAATACATACGTGTATGCATGTACTCGTATATGTATATTATATATATATATATATATATATATATATACATATATATATATAATGATCCTTGTTTTGGGAAAATTTTAATTATCATAGCAATTTGTAGTTTCACAAACAATATCCTGTGATGTGTTTGTTTGTTGTGATATGTATCCTGTAAGCATTTAATATGCAGCATTATTTTTACCAAGCAAAAACTATTTTTTTAAACGGCTGGTAAATTTTAAATCTTTACTAAATAACGCGTAAATAAGAAAATAATTAATATTCACAATCTAATAATGAACACACTTTTATTAATTTTCTAGTTAAATAGATCGAGAACACTCATTCTTATAAATAAGCCTGTTCTGATTCAGTTACTCATTTTTAACATGAGGAAGAGAAAATAAATAAAGTGACGGAATAAGTTGATTTTAACTGACATAATTTCCGCTGAGCTAAAATAGGTAAAACTTCCGTCAGTAAAACTGGTAGAATTTTAGCTTGGTTTGATTCAAATTATTATATATTATTTTTACCCTAATTAATACAAAGTAATGGTAAAAAAATAGTCATTTAATGATTAATCATAAAGAGATAATGGAAATCAGCTGATACATGGCGACATATTTTGAGATCCTCATATAAGGCTAAAATGCATAGATTTTAATGTGAAAGTGAGTGAAATTCGTAGAGGACCTCTAAGACTCCAAAAGAAACTCATGTTTAACATTAACGAACGGTCTATGCATGATTGGCCCGGCAACGGGAAGCTTCAGATTTTTGACGCTAGATGGCAAAGGCGCTGCTTCGTTCTCCGGTCGATGCATTCTTATGTATGTCGGCTTCCATTTTCCCAGCTCTGTAGTGAGGGGGTTTTCGGCTGCTGTTCCCTTCACGGAACATATGCGAGAGAGGGAGCAGGTAAATGTCTAATATTCTCTAAAAAACCGGCCCTAGTTAATCAAATTTATTATTTTTGCTTACCGTTGTATAAAAAATGTCCCGAGGACTAATTGTAGATAAAATATTCAGCGTTGAATCTATTTTGCCTTCAAGAATTTGTAGCTAATATAAGTTTTGTACATGAATTACTATTCTCAGTACTTTAAGGCAATATAAACTGTAAGTACACAGCAAATTTCACAAAAGATAAATTGCACTTTTAAAATTACTCCCTCAGTTAAGACATTTGCAACGCAAACATAGACTCAAGTTATGTATAAATATTTATTTATGCCCTAAGTCTTGAATTTTGTTGCTGCGCTCATATTTTAAACAGAGGAGTGCTAAATGATCGTTCTTACATTGATGCCAATTAATTAATCGTCAACTGGTCTCTGAAGAATATAGTATCTTGAAAGGACATTTCGCTTAAATCCACGAAGGGTGTAAATTATAGATAAAACCATAGGCTGACTCAAACACTTAAACTACCAACTAACATACACATGCACCTACAAATGTACCTAATATCTTTGCCATATTTAATTATGTTCCGTCTTGTAAATTCAATCTTTTTAATATTTCTAAACTGACTTCGGTTTCTTACTTTTATGATTTCTGATTGTTCGGGGAAAAAATGAATATTTGTAACTATCTGTACTGGAATCTATCTTACTTATTTTAACTTTGTGGTCTGATCTAGCTAAGTAGTGTGGGGCCATTATAATTCCTTTAGTGTCATCGTTACATTCGTTTGGTCTAAACCTTTTAGAGATATGAGACCACAAATAAAAAATTGACCGAGAGAGTAAGATATTTTAAACAGATAATTATGAGAGTACACCTAGAGGAACATTTATCTGAGAGATGCGTCAACAAATCTCTCGTAGAATCAAAATTGGTCTAAATTTCCTTAATACATGAATGGTATTTGGTCGCCCCCTATGCACGTGGCTTTTGGGTGGATCCCATGTGCATAAGGAAATAGAGGGAATGCATATCGAATTGATGGTAACCTACCACCTCCTGCCAAATATCCTTGCAACGGTTTGCGGGATATTGTGTAGATGTAGCTGTGTAAAATACATCAATTTCATTTAATATTTTATAAAATCTTCTAAATGTGTATTAGGAATACGAATTCAATAACATTCTTGACTCTCGGTCAAATGTGATCCCATATCTCTCATTCTAAGACCTAAGTTAATTAAACGTATTTTTAAATGAGTATAAATATCTTAATAGTATATTTATCCTGCCCCACATCTGAGCCGAGATACTCGTACATATGAACATTTCATCTTCAGTGAATCTATTCTAAACTGTAATATTTATCGGAGCTTATAATTGATGGTCGTTGCTGTTTGGTTGTAAAATTTAAGGATTTACACTGACTGTAAGCTATTCACATTGGCATTAATGAGTCAGTTTCTTAAAAAAAATGCTCTTAGGTAGGTACTAGCAGCAGTAGTGAAATTTTAAACAAAACATTAATGATCAAGTAACCATAGCAGTTAAAAACCAGTCTAATGGTGTTTAACTAAGGACATACAAGTATTTATATACCTTGCATTTACTTCGTGCGCTGTTTCCGTTTCAGTATAATCAAAATCTGCAAACTTCAGTTATTAGTGATACCGCCTACGGTTAAGCATTCTTCAGATTATGAAAAATATTTTGGGTAATAGTTATGGAAAAGTAAATTTTATGCAATATTATATCGAATTATCGTTTGCAATAGAAACAGTTTACTGCTTAATTTCTTTGAAGGGTTTTCAACCGCCAATGATTGAAGCAAATTCTTAATTCAGCAAAATTAATTGAAGTATTGTTTGGAACATGCTTTGAAATGAAAACAATAAAATGCCATAACTCATCACCAATTAACACATTTACTTGAAAATATGTTTTTCGAGTTACCTCTATCAAAAATTGACGAAGTGCAAAAGCTACTGAAAAATCCTACAAACACAAATTTTTATCCTTTTGTCTCGCTGCGTGATAACTCTCTCCCTTTTTTAACTCTCGAGTTGATTCCTTATCTCTGGAGTATCGTCTCTTTTTTCTTGCAGATTGAATGACGGATGACATTGTTTGCGTAATCTTAGTCGAATCCGTTATCTCACACGGATTCCTTAATGTAGTTTATAGAGGCAAGAGAGGAACTCGGAGGAGGAGAGATGGGAAAGAAGGTGACGGCAAGCGGTGATGGATTCGGAGCTGGAGAGAGTGAGAGTCGTAATAATGAAAACTAGCGCTAAACGGCGCAATAAAATGATTCCGACCTCCTCCCCTTTTGGCGCCCCTTCCCCGCACACTTCTTCGCGTCGTCCCCCCACTCCCAACCCGCTGCTCCCCCGGCCAGCAAACGCTTATCTTGCCCATCTCATCTGATGCCCCTGCCTTCCGATCTGGTCACCGCAGGTGTGGCTAATCGCCGAGGGGTCGAAAGGTTTAAGGACCCATCGGAAACTTTTGTGGAAAATGAGATAAGACTTGGGTAATGAAAAACGGGGCATTCTGCTGGAAAGAAAACCAACAATAAAAGTAAAATTAAGATAATGAGGTTTTAAGGGTACTGTTGCGTGCGAATATCTGGGTCCCATTAGTCCCTTGAGCCAATCCATGCTCACTAGAGCAAGGAATTAGAGTGTGGAATGCACTGTTATTGGTGGCATATGGGCATACAAATGAACAGGAATATTTCAGATGGGAAAGAAACAAACGAGCCATTTAACAATAAATGTGAATTTAACGAGATAGTGAACAATTAATGGAAACAGCCTCTACGTAGGGCCTTATGATGACAGAGCATGAAAATATTTGCATATAATTCGTGATAAATATTGACTAATTGCCAAATACCCGTAGTAGAAAACTGATAGAGCCGAAAGAACTTTGCTGTATCTAATGGTTTAAATTTGGTAAACCATTAAAGTTTTTCAGTGAACTAATAATAAATAATCTTAAATTTATCAAAGTTTAAACTTAGTATTTATTTATATTTTAAGATAGAAATTGGTGGTGCCTCAGAGGTTTATACAGGAGTGGGGTCAATACGAACACCATTGGCTAATGTGTTGGCGAGAGAAACTGTCGTTCTTCCTACTAAACATACCTTTCGCTCTCCTAACCTGTATAACTGTAATATGAAAATATTAGCTTCAGTCAGCGGATCTGGGAATAATTCAAAGGACGAGAGAAATGGAATAAAAGAGAAAGGGAAAGCAGAAAGGGCCGGGGAAAATGGTGGAGGCAGTGTGTGTGTGTGGCTGCGGAAAGGAGCAAAAGGAGAGGAAATGAAGAGCGGGAGGGAAAGAGTCCATAAAAGAATTATATTGCCCTCCGCGGCACGTGATGTCCCACACCCCAACCCTCGGCTGCGCACACGTAGGCAACACTTGGGTGTTTCGCATCCACACACGCACACAAAGACACACGCCCGCGCTTCCTCCCAGTATCAGAGCGCGCGCGCTCACAAACAAGTATGCTAACACTCGCATACTCGGAAAAGCACGCTTTCTAAGCGAGAAAGAAAAACACGAGTCCCGCCACTTCCAACGCTACCCTTCCCATCCTGCAATGCCCCTCCAACATATACATAGTCCCTCATGTGCGGCGTTCGGTTAAAACAAAATTCTCTTGTGGCTTCAAACACTTTTTCGACGGGAAGAGTTAAGGACGCTTGAAACCCTTAATAACAGCCCATATGCTGTCGAGATCATTAACGCGTGGTCTCGGTCTCCGCCATACATTCGAGTGAGGATAGTTTTCGGATTTTGGAGGGGGAGAGCCTAAAATGTGTATGCCCTCCACGGCTAACCATTCTTCCTCCGCGGGAAGTCTTCTCTTTTGATTACGCGCATGTTACCACATTTTAGTATTGGTTTCCACGGTTAGCGGCGCTCATAAATTAAGAGCTGTTTGGACGATAGTTTGTTGGGGTCTGCTGTAACCGGGAGAAAGTCTAGCTCGATGAAGAGTGTGTCGTTTTTTTTAGGATTTATCTTCTTGTTATCCCTCGCTGATAAGTTTGAAAGTCACGGAGAAATTTACGTGGAGAATAATTAGCCAAGAATCAATTTTTTTATTCCCAAGTTCCTTTTGATATTTTTAAAATGCAGATTAGAAAGGTATCTAAAAATATATCAGCTCGGGAATATATATATTTTACGAACAGCACTGACAATCACTCCAAACAATATATTATTTAATCCGTGCTGATCGGCTAAGTGCTGCACTGCTATTGGAACTGCAAACCATTTATATTAATTAAATGAAAACATATTTTATAATCAAGCCTGGCAAAATGTCATGGGCTTGTACCTCTGTATTACGTATTTAAAAATCAGCATTTAAAAATAAATATTAAAAAAGTTACATTACGGTTACAAACAGGTGATTAGAACAAAATTTCATAATGTTGGGTTCATAGCTGAGTCCTTAGTGAGGAGTAACTTAGCTAAAAATCATGGAAATCACAAGCTACCCTCGTCGGTACAAATTGTATCTGAGACAGTATTTACGGTGCAGGAAGAGGAACCGTCTCACTTACTAGGGTTCGTGACTTCACGCACCGTTGGGCTAATTATGAAGCGTAATCTACCATCGCCCATCAAACAAACCCACTCGTTGGCTTTTTATCTTTATAAGCACGTGAACACAGGTACCACTAAAGTGTGTTCTTTATTTTTTTAGGAATTCTACAGGAATTTTGGAAATACATATACTTATTAGTAGCCCAAATCACAAGTCATATTTTTAGATTTCAATGATTGTACACGTATTTGAAGAATAGTTTGGCAATCAAAAGAATTTTTTTAATTAGTTTTTATTATTTTTTCTTCGGCTGGCATTTATGTACTCACTTTCACCAAAAATTGACTCATTCTCCTGCCATGACATTTGGAGGAGAGTGATCTCATCTTCCTCTCGTCAACTTCATTTTCATGCATGGTAAAAGTTGTGCGATCTGGTATGTCTCCCATTTCGGTAAAAACCTGACTGGCACTCAATAGGTATAATAAATTTATATTACACCCATACCTCATTTTCCCCTTTTTCTCGCAGTAACGTATAACAGATCCATCGTCCCCTAGGATTAACCCTCTTCCACCCCTTCAAAAGGTTTTGACCAAACTCCCGTCTTCACGGCTGGCTGAAATTCGATATTTTTTTATTCTCAAATTTCTCCCCTTTTATTATTTATTGTTTAAGGGGGTTCCATGTAAATGTCAAGCCTCCCGTGAGAGAAGAGAATTTGGTTGCGTGTAAAAAAGTCTATTGATGGCCGCGGGGTGTGACGAAGGCGCCGACGCGTTATAGAGACGGCGAAAAACCATTTCCAACGACTCCGCCCCTCTGTATCTCGAGGCCCGGCAGGGCCGTGCTCGCACGCGCAATCATCATCCCACAACTCTTGCCTCGACGAGCATTTTCTACTCCTTCCATATTCATAACGCGGGAGGAAATTCGTCCGAAATTCGGAAAACAGCGATGCGGATCGGGGCCTTCGGGGTTGGAAACGAGGGTGAGTGGGTAGGGGAAGAGGGATATCCCGTGCGGATTTTGTAAGAGGTGAAGTGTTGGGGGTCGGGAGGATGAAGGTGGCGCTTTTTATTATAATATGAGGAGATGGATTTTTTGAGGAGGGAGCGGAAGGCTGGCTACTTGCTTTTTGGCGATGGAACACCGGAAAACGCGGTGGGGAAGCTGAGTGGGGTTGAGTGACGGCGGCGGGAGGGGAATACCTTCTGTACGGTCGGATGGGAAGGATGGGGAGGGACATGGATCGCATGCATGAAAGGGGTTGCGGAGCGAAAGAGAGCTCCCTCTTTGTCCCCCTCTCTCCCATCACCCCCCGCGCTCTTCAAGCCTCCCACCAGAGCCAAACCCTCCCCCCTACTTTGCATGCGCAGATCCGCTCTTCCCATTGGCTGGCGAGCACTTGAGCTCGCTGGAGTGCCTCCATTCCATTTTCATTCCTCCCTTCGAAAGCGCCCGGCCTCCCACCCGCCCTAACCTCCAACCCCCGCCCTTTTCTTCTCCCTGTCCCCCTTTTCCCTTCCTTCGCTTTTCTTCCTCTTCTCTTTCATCGCTTCCATTTACCTTCCATCTTCCTCGTCTCTGCTTCCAGCACATCGCCTTGGTCGACATATCTTCCTCCCGATCTACATGTCGTTTTCTTCGCCTTATCTTCTCCCCTTCCTACTTCAACGCTCGATGCCTTTCGCACGCAATACCTTTTTACAACACGCGCAGCGCGGCGTTTTCGCTGTCCGATTATTCGGAAAGATTTTTTTTTCTCTCTCTCTCCCTTGCAACACTGATTAACTCATTTCCTGGAATCGTTTTCTCTCTTTTTACGCGTCTCATTCTAAGAATTTTGGTGGGCTTTTGCGGTCTTAACCGATCCGATATCCACTGAATAATGGCTGAGGATGTCCTTAGCATTTATGAATGCTGGAGGAAACACTCTTGCAGGTTGTTTATTCTACCGAATGTTTGCAATCAGAGCCCATACTTAATGCTACATGATATCTTTTCCTTTCATTGATTGCACTGCTACTTCCCAGAAATGTGCTGTATTTTTTTTATTGTTTTTGAAATAATGTCCTTGTGTTCAGAATACATATATCTTTCCTGCGGTATAAATTGATTTTGCTCTTGAAGTTTGCGATTCCTTTTAAAAGCTTTTAATATAATTTATTAATTGATATTTCTGAAGAAAAATGAGCAAACGAAAAATAAAAAATGTTTACACACGCTAAACTATCCGTTCACATACATATCTTGATTATATTACATCCTTTCGCTTTGAGTTGTTACTAATAAATAGTGAGATTGGTATCATGTACTGGAGGTAATATTACGATATTACTTCGGTATATAATTGAATCCTGCATTTGTCGATGAAATTCTTTATAAATATCTGGTCAACCATGTAATTACTTAATTTGAAAAGGACGCTATTTTCGTTGTGTTCTTATTATTATTTTTCTGCAGTAATAAAAACCTTCAGCCATCACGTGAAGGCAATCCAGAAGTGTGTGTAACCTCTTCTTTTAATCCTGCCCAATCTTCAGTTCATCCTATGCACCCTCCCCCTGCTCCACCCGCTTGCCACACTTTTTACTGTTTCAACCCCGGAAAGTCCCCAAGTCATTCCCCGCCGTGTTTGTCGTCTGGAAGCTCTTTCGTCCCTTTTTTCTCTTCCCAGAGATTCGGAGTGCAATTCCTTGTGTAACACGCCTCACTTCCCCCGACCCGAAGACGCCCGAGTCCATCCTCCCGGACCTCCCTCCCCTTCGCTCCCCCGCCCTTAAACTCCATTGTCATATCTACGTCTTCTCCTCTCCCGTAACTCATAACCGCATTACCCTTTCCATCCCCTCTCTCTCTCTCTGTCTCTTATCCTTCCCACCCTCAACCCCGTCTCCCCCCATTGACGACTCTTTCCTCTGGGTGGAGATGGGATTTGCTCCCGGAGATGGGGTGTGCCTTTCCCGAGAGCCGAGAAACACTTCGCCTCTCGTCCTCCCTTTGTCCCCTGATATCACCATCCCCACACCCCTCCTCTCCTCCCCCGCCAACGAATTTGCTCATTAACTGCTCCCTCCCCCTTCCGCCTCCAAGTTTCCCCCTTCATTAGGCCACTTATCTCGCTCCCTGCCCCTCTTCCCCTCGCCCCCTCTCAGCAGCCGCTTCCGTTTCCTCCCAAATAATCTCCTCTCCCCTTCACTGTCCGCGAGAACCCGTCCTCGCTCACCCTCTCCACGTCTTCTCCATCTTCGTCATAATCCTTCCCCTTCTTTTTAATATCCTCTCTCCCACCGCTCTGCTTCCCTCCTCCTCCTTTTTGTTACGGTAGGGTTAATTTTTCCGAAATGAAGGGTTTCGGCCATTTTATTTTCTCTTTCTCATAATCATCTTCATCGTCATCATCATCTCTCGCGTCCTCTCCATCTCGTCTAAACATTTATGGAACTTCCTCTAGGTTTGACGACATGTTTTCGGGGTTTCGTGTTGCGTCTTTGCTTGGCTAATAATTTTCAAGGCTTATTTTCTCCAGGGGATATTAACGCCACCCCGTAGAGCATATCGGGATGATTTAATTGCACCAAATATTTATCCACTGAAACGGCTATTATGCCAAGCCTATGCAACAAGCTTTACAAGAGTGCGATTAACCGTAGAAAGGTTTTATCAAGGCGGAGAGATGACCCGCAATTTATACCGTTAACGTTCTCCCAAAGGAATTTCAACGAAATCTTTGAAATTCTCCTTTTGATGAACATTATATTTGTGTGTTTTCTGTGGACGTAAATTTTCCGTGGACCGGTTTTAAAGTGGATTGTGAAGCCGAAACTGCGTGGAATAACATTTGAAATACTTCGTGGAGAGGCTCAGGGACGAAACCGAAAACAGCCCGAAATAGAATTCACCGTCGTCTTCAGAGCACATGGAAGTCATTTCCCGTCGTCCTTATCTTTAATTAAGAGACCACCCGCCTCAATTTCCAGACTTTCTTATTTATTCGTCATCTCCTCCCCTCATCTTGCATGTATACCTACCACGAGCATTTCTGCTCACGGTGGAGCCCCTTTTCGTGACGGAATTAGTAGAGCGAGGGAATGCGAGTATACCTTCCATAGGCGGGTGAAGTCTGCCAGGGAAAGGGGATAGGGCTCGGGAGTTGGAGAAACACGATACCTCACTCCCGTCTGTCTCCCAGGCACCTCAGAGGCTCGCATTCGCCCCTCCACCCTCCCTCCGTCCCTCCCGCTCTTATCTTGCCGCGCTCCGTGAGAGCGTCGTCCTCTCACTCCCGCGCTCCTTATCTCACATCGCTCTCCCTCAACCACCCCTCACTCCCCCTCAATAATCTCACCGCCATGCCCCCCTGCTTCTCGCACCTCCTCCCCCCGCCTTTCTCTCTCTCTCTTTCTCCTTCCGTCTCCCGTTTAACGTCCTCTCGTAACTACCCTTTCGTTCGGTCACCATTATCTCTCGGCGTGCACAACCTCTCCTCATCCTCCCATTTCAGTTCCCACCAACCTCACCCCTCCCCACCCTCTTAACCCTTTCTTTTTTTCCCCTGACTTCCTTAATCTGTCCCCGAGTCGCCATTATCAGCTCCTCTCGTCCTCCTCTCCCAAACCCTTAAAATAGGGCCGCACTCTCTCTCCAACCCCCAATCTCCGGCCACCCACGGCATCCAAAACCCGCTCCTTCCCCCGTCCCGACTTCCCTCCATTATCATCCGCCCCCGCGTCCCTTCTCCGGTGCCCTCAGCCCCTCTGTCATCCACTCACCCGCCCTCCCATTCCCTCCCGGCCGACCCACGCCCGGCCCACCCCATCCTCTCTAGTTTCCTCCCGCACATTTACTCCCTCCTGGGCATATATACTTACACCGCCGCGACTCCCTGCGCCATTACTCCCCCTCGGCCCGTACACACCTTCCCCCTTCGCTCCCGCATCCCTCCCTCCACTCCACTCCACTTCTCGCTCTCGCGAGTCCCATTACCGGCCCGTCCTCCCACACCACCCATCTGCCCACCCTCTCCTCCTCTTCACCCTCGTCCTGCTTTGCCGAAAACCACCCTCTCCACTCTCTCTTTTTCTGCCTCTCCCTTCTCTCATTTACATCCTCGCTGGGTTTTAATGGGGGCCAAACTTCAGTAATTGAGGATTGGCCATCGGATTTACGGCTCCAAGCAGCTTACATAACTGCTGCCTGCAGTGCCTCCGAGCCTTTCCCCTTGCCCCTCCATCACCAACCCCTCCCCCCACCCACTTTTCCTCAGGGGAAAATCTCTCCACTCCCCTTCAAACCCTATCGTGCTCACCCCGTCTCCTACCTCGCATGTATATGAGTATATACTTCCTATCTCTTTTTCCAACCCGTCCCTCTTCAAATATTTTTTTAGGCTCCCCATATGCTCCATAACCCTTCTCTCTCTCTCGCTCTCTTTGACTCCGTGTCCACCGCACAGCACATACCCTTTTTATCCTCTGCCCCTAGTGAGCGCAATTATATGCACACACGCTCGCCCCTCGTGCAAACCACCGCTCCTCTCCCGTCCACCCATTTACCTATCTCCCTTCCCCTCACTTCCACTCTTTCCCGATTCCCATGCTTGGCATTATACACCTCCTCCCTTGGGGATTCTATGTTCCCGAATTCTACTCCCTTAACACTGCTCTGGTGTCGCACAAAAGAGAACGACCATCAGCCATCGATTTTGAACCTTTTTCTGTTCCTCTCATGATCTTTGAAAGGGGCCAAAGTTCACCCACCGATTAAGTTCTTCCTATAAATAATAGTAATCGTAATATGACTAACTAATTAATGATCATATATCTAAAGATTTATTCTTTGTTTCAAAATTCAATAATCGGTAAGGCAACCTTACTTTCCTAAAATATTATTGACTGGGTTATTTTGTTTGATGGACCACCGTTCTCTGATCTCTTCTTCCTTCAGGATGCATTAATTCAAGTGGTCATCGTTGGCATTAGGTATGTTTGACCATGATGAGCGCAGCTATGGAAATAATGCATCGTAACTATATTTATGTATCGTTCTAGGTTTATTTCAGCGTAAATCAGTCATTGATTGATAAAAATGAAGCTCCATTATAATAGAATTTATCTAAATAATAAATCGCCGTTTTTAAACCCAAACTTAATGGTTTATTCCAAATTTCAATCCCTAAGAATTAATGATTGCAAATTTTATGATTCATTACAAATTTCAATCCCTGGGAATTCATGAATGAAACTCGATCAAGTAATTTCCCATTCAAATACAAGAGAAAGCACAAAGAGGAGACAAGCTCTTATTTTCGTTCATAATGCGAACATACCTCCATTTTGTTGTTGTTTTATTCTTATATCTATTAATATACGAGTATTATGTGGTGGATTTCGTAGTAAAATGACGTTAATGTTCCCATTATACACACACACATACACTTTACATTATCTTTCCCTTCCGTTGCACCGTCGAACTCCCTTGAAGAATGGATGGCGTGTTTTTCTTCTGCACTCCCCTTCCTTTTCGTTCACCATATCTTTCATTCTCTCATCTCCCAGGAGGAAGAAAGGTTGTTTCCCATACCTTTTAAAACTACGGTGGTGTATAGGGAAGCGGATGTGGTTTGGGGCCCTCGAAGTTACCTTCCGGTTAGATGGCACGGAAAGACGCCAACCAAGCCAGTAAAACCCCTCTCTCCACACTCCCTTTTGGCCACCTCATCTCCTCCTCAAGCACCCCCCCCCCCTCACCCTCACAACCTCCGCCAGCCTCGCCCCTGAAAACCACTCCCGCCGCTTGTATACTGTGCTCCCCTTCTTTTTGTTTCGCCGCATTCCTCCTTTCAAATTCCCCCGGGCCCGTTAAATTCCCCTCGGATACCAAACCAATTTTCCCTTCCGCCCAACCCAACCCCCCCTCCTCCGCCGTGACATTCATTCGGCGTCTCCCTCCCGTCCACCTTCTCTTCCCTTTCGTCGCTTCCTCCCGCCCGCTCGCTCTTTTACTCCTTCCCCACCAACTCCTCTCAGTCATCTCGTATCACTTCTTCTCTTGAGTCATTAACTGGCATCCGTGATACTCGAATTTCCATTTCCCTATCATCTACTCTGAAATTCGATGTTTTGCAGCATAATGTGAGACCCTTACGCAACTCAGGCAATCATAGATCTTGCCTAAAAAGGCTCTTCCAAAATAATATTTACTTAATTCTACATTTTAATATTTCTCAACTAAATATATATTATATGTGTATATTTACCGCACATCTGGGGGTGATTTTCAGCAACGATATGTTTACTTTAAGCATGATAGCAAAATTGGCAACACAATGCCAACTGCAATTTATTTAAAATGGCATCACATAAGCAGCTGATCCTTAAATTAGAAGGATATATTAAATCCGTAAAGGAGATATTACAACAAGTCAATTTTACATTATTTTTTCTTAACAATACGCATAGCCGTTAAAAGTAAATATCACATCTTGTAGGTATTTTTATTTATGAAAAAATAGTAAAATGTAATATTGAAATTCGGTAAATACATTAAAAATAAAATGACAAAATATTTATTCTGGTTGAATTAGGAGTTTAGCTTATTTATTTGTGAATAAAAATATCTTTGGAATTTCAGTTGATTGGCCACATTCGGTAATGAAAATGATGCTGATCTAAGAAAAAGTCAGAAAAAGGGTTGTCTTATTTCGTCATTTACCACTCAGAAAAAATGCTGAACTTATTTTCACTTTGCGGTGTTGCAAAGAGCAACAGAAGTAATTGTATGATGCCCGGAATCTCCACCATTTCCAAGGAATTGCCTAGATGCAATATTTGGTGCCATGTTAATGATCCACCTATTTACGTGTTTATTTTCATTTCATTTTTATCATGGGGATGAATTATTAAATTGACTTTTTTAAATGAATTTATCTTTTTAGAATTGGATTTTTTTATTGGATCAAAGAGGATTTAACTGACTAGGGTCTAGGAAATGAGTTACACAATTTATTATCACTTTCAAGTTGGACATGTTATTTAACCTTTATTGAACCTCTAACATGTATCGGAGATTAAAACCACTTAAATCGAGGATATATTTTAAACCCTTGAATTTTTTCTGGATCTTCTTCTCCTCTTATTTGAGGGCCAATTTAAATTTTCTAAGTTACCGGAGAATAGTCCGTATGAAATAATACCATTTGATGAATGTGTCCCCGAAGCATTGTCTTGTCTTCTATCATGGATTATCGTCCAGCTCCAACAGTGTTTTATCGGAATTGAACATTTTAATCATAGCTTAAGAAATGGATAAAAATTCTACTTTTAAAAACCTTGGAAACCTAAGAACCAATACTATTTAATCTATGCAAAAAAATGATATCAGCTGTAGTGGCATTAAACCGGGCTACATAAACTTGAAGTACGCTCAAATACCTTCAAATAACCAAATATGTAAATGTTTTAGAGTTCATAAACGAAAATCACTTCTACATTACTAGACTTCAGATTGGATGGATTTTCTTGCATAAAACTTTAAGGCATGTTCATGATGACTATGTAATAAGGTATATGTAAGCATCTTTTTTCAGAAAGTTCATTAAAAGATGATCTAATATTTCGTACTTCATCCTCAGTGCTCGTCATAGGTTCGCTTCAACTGCTTTCCCTTTCCATGTTGTCTTTAATGCGAAGACCTTTGAATGGTATTCATTATTTGCGTGTCTATTATAAAGCTTGCTCGCTTCGTCGGAAGTGCGCTCTCTAACGGTTTGGACACATCTACTTCGTGGATTGATGGTGTCTTGTATAATCTCGGATCTGTGCCTGAATCTCTGCGCCACGAGTCCCACAGTTCATTTTCGTCCGAGACAACAACATAATCCTCATTATCGGGTTCCTCGAGCAATCAAACTATGCAATTAAAAGATACGCATTACACCAAAAGGAAAGCTATTATAAGTGCATATAAAAGAGATATTTAAAATTGATAGAAGCAGTGTGATATATCTCTTTGTTATCTGTTTCTAATATTTTGTGATTCTGCTATTAACAAGTGTATACGGAAATGCTTACTCCGGGCTTATATGCAAACCGAATGCCCTTATTATTGTTTATTTAAAAAAGAAAGATTGGCCTATCGAGCGGTCAGTTCCGAATCAAAACTACAATTTTTCAAGCTTACTTATTTCTAATGCGTTTCGTAGAAGTATCGTCCTCTCCTTTTGCTTTCTATGTCCAGCAACTCTTCGTTGGAGAGGAATCTGCTTTTTTCATTCACTCACGCCGCTGTCGAATTAATTCAGCTGAAAGCGTCCCACTTCTCTCTTCTCGTTCCGCACAACCCTCTGGCGCCGTTTTATTGTTCTCCAAAAGTTCGGAAGCTTTTGTAGGCGTTTTTTTTTACTCGAGAGGAAAAAGTGTGAATACAAATTTTGTCTCTTTTATTCCAACACCATTATGCGAGGCCTTAGTGTGAGGCAGTCATGCCGAGAGGGGAATAGCCGGGGCGGGGGAGGGGGTTATTCAACTGAGTGGAGAGACGGACGAGAGACAAAGGCGACTCGGAGAGGCTTTTCTCGAAATATCGTCGGGGCAGTAGAACGGGTCGAGGAATGAGGCGCGTAGGCCTGCAGGGTTTCCTTAGTCCTCGAGCGAACCAATGTTTTTTTTTTGGGATTGACTGAACAGAAATTTTGCTCTCTTTCATGAGCGGGAATGCGACGGAGATATTAAAAAAAATTGCTATGATCTCTCCTCCCTCCAACTTTTTACTATCACAGCCCTCTTGAAAAGCGGGGAAGTTGATAGAAGGGGAAATGTTTGAGAAGGAAGATGGGGGAATGGGTTGGGGAAGGTGAAGTTAAACCTTTTTCGATCTGCATATCATTACGAGGTTCACCGCTCCCCTGACGACCCCTCCATCGCTCTTCTCATTGGCTCAATCCCTGGTAACAGCCCTCATGGTACTTGCTAAGGGACTTCCCCTGGCTTCTCCTTAACTTCCTCCTCTGTTCGGTTTTTTTATTACACAAGAAATCCTTTTTGAATGCGCAAACCAACGTGACTACTGCCCTCCCTCTCAGAGGCTAATTTTTGCCTTCATCCTTTCCACTGCCATCCTACTTCCCTTACCCCTCTCTCACCATTCCAACTCTCACTCGTCGCCTTTGTGATCTCGGAAAACTCGAGTGCGTCTTCGTCGCAAAAGGCTGGATTGTCTGCACCACACTTTTTAAATTGTTTTACATTACACACGCGCAATTGCTCGTTTTCCGGAAATACTGGTTTAGAGACTTGTTTCAGGGAACCTTGGGGCTAACCTCCATATTACATATTTTCATTCCTCTGTGTTACAGATATTCTTAAAGGAATATTTATGCGCAAATCATATTGAATTTGTTTTTATGTTTTATTTTTTTTCCTCCAAAGTGCATTCTGTGGATTGAATTGGTATTCGTCAGCACTTTATTTATTTGGATAATGGAATGCTTAAAACTGACACTCTTATAACACACATCTTATAACATCATTATGTACCTAAGCGTTTCTCTAATATATTTTTTGTTTTATTCCATTAACTCCAATACACACTTCATTAATAATGGCACAAACACACACACACAAACATATATATATATGTATATGTTTATACATATATATATATATATGTTTATGTATATACATATATATATATATATATATATATATATATATATATATATATATATATATATATATGTGTATGTATACACACACACACACATATATATATACACGAGGGTCATCCGGAAAGTAGTACCCGTTCGTGCCGCATTAAGTGCTGACGACGCGAGTAGCCGCTGGCCGAGGTCAGATAGCTTCAGTGGCTTGTCTGCCTTCTCTGAGCCAAGTTGCGTGACGCTAGCATTGCCTGTGTTGTTTCTGTGATTGTTTACAATGTTTAAAAAAATTGAGAACGCCGCCAGTTGTGAAGTGAGGGCAGTGATTAAATTCCTCAATGCAAGAAACGTTCGCCCATGTGATATTCATCGCCAATTAAAGGAGGTGTATGGAGACAATGTAATGGACGAGTCGTCTGTTCGGCGGTGGTGTCGCAACTTCAACATGGGGAGGGGGAACACACACGACGATGAGCGTTCGGAGAGACCGTCTGTCATTACAGACCAACTGGTGAGCTCAGTTGACGAATTCGTGAGGAACGATCGGCGCGTCACAATTGATGACATCTGTGAGCATTTTCCCAACTACGTATTAACAATGTATATACAACAACGTATTAACTATCGTATATTACCTCAACCTCCTTGTATAGCCATTTTACACGACTACAAAATTTTCTGGCGCAGCTGTGGGTTGAGATTGCGAAATAAAGTGCATGCATTGGAGTCTTAAGTGCGTCAAAACGATGGGCAAGTCGTTCGATCTTTGAACCCCAATCCTTGACACCAAGTCGCAAAAGGTCGAAGTTTCGCCGAGCTGCCATTTCTCCATTTTCCTACAGCCATTATCCATCTCTTTGGCCGCAACGAATAACTTAAACTCATCACCGATGGCCATTCTGATGCATTCACCGCATTGATTTACCGTCCGGGTTCCAACACCTTTTCCACGCTTCTCATGCCTGGGAATCACATTCTTTTTGACCCTCACTTCTTTTGCACCGCCTCTGCTCAGACCCTGCCTCCTCCGCCATGATAAATTGCGCCCCAGACTTCTTGCCGTGGAAGAGTTGGAATAGATCGGGATGGCATGGTAAACCACTTGAGAATCCTCATCTTTCAAGGGCTGCTTGAAATGCAGGAGAGTATTGAGGTTTGGAGTATTTATGAAGTATGTTATACCGACATTAAAAAAACAAATTGAATGACAGTTCACTGATTGATTTGTTCGAATATATCTATTTACATTGTTTGAATTATATTTCCTGATCTTAATATTTATTAAAGTTGAAACCATTGGATTACTCTATGAATATTTAAAATATACATATATTATTCAATTCGCTCCTAAAACCCAACAATTTTTAATTGGAGAAATGCATTCTTTAACATAAGTGTTACTAGTGCTTAATGCTAATGCACATCCTGTTCCATTCCAAACTTGTTCTTCATTTCCAAACACACATGGTTTTGTATACATAATATCGGGAAAATTTTCAGAAAAGTAGATTTATTTCAGATGTTGCTACAATGCCTCAAAATTCTTCAATGTACGTATCTTGAGCAAACACTTTTTCCAGCGCCTTTTCCAAAACTCGAATCCTCCCCGGCAGGCAGACTCCTTAAGGGTACGCGTGCAAGCATCTTTGACGGCACTTAGGGTATGTGGTGGTGTCATTTGAGGGAGTATCTCACTTTTGGGGATTGGAAATAGTCTGCTGGTGCCAAGTCATGGGGACTGTAAGGGGACTGGGGATCGTCCCGATACCGCTGCAGAAGGTCTTCGCAAGCAGACACTCGACTCTGGTCTCTGTCGTCTATCCAGGCCTTCGGGATGATTTTAGCGCAGATCTTTTGAATCGATAAAGTTTCCGTGACAATGGTGGGCACAGTCATCTTATTTATTCCAATACGATCTGCGATTATTCGCACATATAACCGACGATCTAAATGAAGCACTTCGCGCGCATGTCAGGAAAACATTGTTACCGATACTTTTAATGCAAACCATAAATATATGATGAATGAATATGTATAAATATTCCAAAATGTGGAATTCATGAAACACTGCAAAGGGCCAGTAAAAAGGTTTTATAAAGAATGAGTAGTCGTCAAAAAGGGTTTGGTTCAAAGATGGAATGAAAATAGTTTTGTTTGTGCTGAGAATAAAGAATAAGGGAGAGAGAGCGTGAATGGAATCGGGGAAACCAAAACGAGGGTTTGGAAGCAGCAGTATATTCATGCAATCGGCGAGCGAGAGGAAAATTGTTTTTCGCATACACCCCGCTCGCGTTTATTACACGGCTCTGATTTATGCGGCAAGAGAAGAGGAGCAGGAGGAATAAAAAGCTCTCCCACTTCCACCACCCTCCAGAAAAAATGAAGACTCAAGAAATAGGAGAGAAGATGGGAATAAATAAAAAAGCGACGGAGATGGAGGCAGCCGAGGAGGAAATTGAGAAAGTTCGAAGCTTGGGAAACGCATATAGGCAATCCCGTGAAGGGTGTTCCTCGGTTAGTTCGTTGGGATGAGGGGATTTTAGGTCGTGGGAGGGAGGAGGAAGGGTGTCGAACGGAGAGCTAGCGAGGGAGAGAGAGAGAGAAAGGAACCCTTTCTGCCCACCCCCACTCATCGTCCCCCTTCCTCCACTGCGTCCACCCAACCTCCACCCTGCCCCCTCCCAGCCCATTTCCTCCATCTCTCTTCCATCTAAAGGCTTCATTTTATATCCCTACTCCAACACCCCGAGATTGAAGGCCCAGAACTTTGAAACCTCTAAGAGCCGCGCGAGAAATAGGGAGTGGGGCGAGCGGGTGGTTTAGGGAAGGGGTGGAAGGCGCGGAGGATGAAGGCCTTTATTGTAATGTTTTTGAAACTTGGACGAAGGAGGGATAAGAGGGCTTACGTGGATCTTAAAGCAGATGAGGCCCTTGGGGGTTATGCGGCTCGGCGCGTTAGGCCTTGGTGCCGCCGTCCACGTGGGGCAGGAGGCTGCAGGAGTGTCGGGAAGGGAACTTTGGCGGAGGGTTGGACGGTGGGGAAGAGGCGGTGGGAGGGGTGGCGAATGCGGCAAAGGGCGGAGGGTGCGTGGGCGGGTTTCTCATTTTTAAAAAAAACCTTGGGGGGAGATCCTTTTTCGAAGGATGGGGGAGTCAGGTGCCCGCGATAGAGCGTGGGAGAGGAATTTTGCCGATGCGATATGGGTTTACCTCGTTCCCAGCCCTTGCCCCAACTTTCCATCCCCTTACCATCCCTTTCTGGGTGGGTTGTTCCAAAAGATCTGAAATGAAAAATGAAATTGCGAAGCGACAGCTGATGCCAAAAGGCACGAAAAAATATTAAAGCAATGGGAGGCGGAGGGAGGAAAAGAAGAGTATAGTAAGAGGATTTCTGGGTATCAGAGATATTATTCCGTGTTATCGAAGCTCAAAGGAAGGGTGATGGGTGAATTGTGTTGCGGGAAAAATGTTTATCCATCATGTGCGATGTGATTTCGAGTGTCTAGGAGTAGACCAATATATTTTATTTTTGGAGACGAAATTGGTTCGGAATCGATTTAAATTTATGACGCCTGGAAAACCTCACCCGCAAAAATTGCATTTTATTTATTTTTTTTTATTTTAGACTTCGGTGAGTCATGTTAAAAATAGACCTATTTTGCTGTGATGACACTCATATTATTTTGGGGTTAAAAGCTTGAATATGCTGAAATAACCGCACAATTTCAGATATTATTAAGAGTTGAATTATAATTTTGATTTTTAAAGTTAGACTCATATATAAGTGACTTAAGAATAAACTATAAGAAAAATAAGAAGTAAAAAGTGCTCTCCTTGTGCATGTTTATCTAGATTATCTTTATTTGGTTGCATATCCACATTCATACAATTTATGATAGGTAATATTTGTGTTCGTCATAGTATTTATATTATGTATTCGACTCTTGAGGCATAAATCGTCGTATAAAAAAATATTGATGCAGATTGAGGTGGAATAATGATAAAGAATAAATAAGAATAAGGATCAATGTAGAGGTATGGTTACATCATTGGTGCCCATCATATAAGAGGAAGCAAATTGTAGTCTTAGGTAAATATAAATACCTGAGATTACTCATGCTTCTATTTTCGATCAGTTAGACATGGATATAATGCATCTACACAAACTTATTTTTTAATTTTATTTCTCTCTTTCCATTAATGTGATTAAAATATTTCGCATGAGTATTGTGACTCTATAATCAGTAATTTATTTTTATATTGTTTTTATCTCAATTACTGATAGTAAAACAGCATTCTTTGATGGAAATGTGAGGTAGTAATTTGATCGCACAATAATGAGATGCCGATTAGACTGCAAAGTCCTCGATTCGTCACTCCCTCAAAAATGAAAATTGTGGCTCTTAGATTACATGTAAGTGGAATGGAATACCTGTACACATTTTTAAGAGTCACCTAGTCAAGACATCTATAAGTTGCTGCATTGAAAAAATGTATAATTTATCAGCCGCAGAATTAATACTGATACTGTAATTCAATGCCTATTCAGGTGAAAGTAGTGGAGGAGAAACTCGAAAGGCATTGAAATTACCGCCGAAGATTGCGTGTTCAGGGTTATTGAGGCAAGGAGGGGGAGGAGGGGTAGTAGCGTGTGGGTGGGCAGAGAATCTGCTGACCGATGACGCAGGCCTGCGTAGCTACACTGGTGGGGCACTGTTACCACAACTCCTCCAGCTATATACTTTTTTACGTTTCATTCATATTTCTCTTTATGGCAAGCCTCCCCATTTCGCACGAAATCCTTTGGGGACCTCTTTTTATGCATACAATAATGATTTCTCTCCATATTACCCTCCCCGCTCGCATCATTTAGACTCCTCTGCCCACCTACCCGATCCCTACCCCCCCTACCCTAATGGCTGCAACCCTAGATCCCTCCCCGTTCCGAATCCCCTCACCCGTGCCGCGTCCCCCGTCTTCTGATTTACGTCCCCACTTTGGATCAACAAATAAGTCACTTTTACGAGAGACAATTTATTAAAAGTGACTTTAACGTCATAATGGAAGCTCACAAAACGCCGCATCTTCCTCTCCTCTGGAACACCCTCCGAGCGATACTCTCCGAGATGTAGCGGTGGTGCCTCCGCCACGCCCTTGCCTTCCGAGGAGTAGGAAGAAAAAAGTGAGCGTCCACCTTCCCATTCTCCCTCCAAACTTTTTATCCGTCACAATCCGACCTGAGCTCATCTGAAGACCAATGCCACTTCCCTATCTCCCGAATACCTACCGGGAGGTTCCGAAAATCAGAGCAGCGGTGACAGTATTTTGAGATGTTTATGGAGAGAGTCAATGGGGCTAATCCAAATGGCTCAAGAGGAAAGAGTGACTTCATAAAGCGGAGAATAGTGAGTGCACTGGAATTGGGTGCCATAAAATGGCGGTTTTTTCCTCTTGAGATGGGGAAAAAACCGCCATTTTTACCGCCTCCTATTTGACGAGGGGGCCTTGAGAGTGAAATAAAATAATTATTTTCCACGTTTGCTGTCAGGTACTTCACTGTAGGAAATAATTAACATTATTTCTTTGAACTATAATATTGCATTTGTGAATTTTTTCATGCAATATTATTTATTATAATACTCACTAATTCAATTTTCCAACCCTCTCGTATCTTACTTCCCTAATATCCTTAATTTGCTTGAGGACATCCCCTATTGTTTACCTCTGCCATTTTAGCTTTAGCTTTTCGGTCATTTCAGTTTTTTCATTATTGTCTGGCATTTAAAATTATCTGCTTGTCAAATTTATCCTTTAATTTCATGATTATCTATCTGCATTTATCCTTGGGAAATATTATATATTCGTATTTGAATTGAATGCGTAAGCTTATCTCGTTTCTATTCCCATCATGTACCAAGGAAATCACATTTTTCATCCCTTTTTTCAACAGTTTCGGTTACTCCGAGTAAGCCTGGTAAATATATTTTCAGATGCTTCGAAGCCGATTGAGTTAGACACTACTCTCACTAAAAAATTGATTTTTGCTACAAATGTACGTTGAAAATTTTGAACACCAGGTAAATATTGGAAATACATTTGAAATATATCAGTCACAAAATTTGCATATTTTTAATA
Source organism: Hetaerina americana (assembly GCF_022747635.1). NCBI lineage: Eukaryota > Metazoa > Arthropoda > Insecta > Odonata > Calopterygidae > Hetaerina > Hetaerina americana. The sequence goes on along the minus strand of NW_027286874.1, from coordinate 99,329,256 downwards.
CTGTTTTTTAGGTAGCCTATTTCTATTAAGCGATGAAACGCAAAAATTTGCTAGTAACTGAAAATACGGTATACATGCTTTTATATCAGCTGAACCGTTAAAAGATACGAAATCGCTGAATCATAAAAATAACCGCACCTTAGGTATATTTTCTCAGTTTATTGTAGTTTTATGATATTATTTTATTTCTACCGGACTATATTTATTGCGTATCACCTGTCACATCATTTTATTTATTTGACTTTATTTGGCGATACCTTTCCATTGCGATTCAATACTTGGTCCATCGGCCTCTTACAAAATGTTGCCCAATCTCGAAAACGATACACTGGTCGGTAGTTACCTAAAGCTCTTTATTGCTCTCCCTGGAGCGCGAGAATTTTCTTAGATTGAACCGGAAAATGATCGTAGAAACTATTGGTGGAAGAGAAATATTATTTAAAGGATGTGAATGAGGGGTTTTAGCCATTATTTTAACTAAATTTAGGGCATTTAGAGTTGTTTCTGACAAAGAATTAACCATCTGATTAAAATGTCATTCAGAAGTACTAAAATGAGGCTTCAATTGAGGTCAGTTGATCCAAAAACGTGCTTTAAAACATAGATTGCTAGTGATCCATGGAAATGATAAATGGCAGATAATAATAATATTTCGCATCAAACACTCTTCATTATTGAAGACTATTCCCAAATATAATACAAACATTAAAAGTTACGTAACTGCATTAGAATGTTAGATAAGTTTTAAAAAAATTAAACTTCAAGAGGCCTGCAAGTTTAATTACTCAAAAGTACAATTGTGAATGCAATTTTAAATGCCCTTCATAAGTATTTATGCACGATGAGGCACCTGAAATTGTAAGCTTTGTTGTACTGATAGCATCTTTTCAGCATTGATAGCATCAAATTATTTTAAGCTTTGCGTCTAAGAACGAGTGATTGAATATGTATCTGGCTCCAGCTATTCAAAAGCGACCCAAGTGTGCCAACAACGAACTATTTGGATTGAAATGTAATGAAATAATTGACTTTGTAATTCCACACACTTTATTTAAAAAACACACGACCCAGGTTTCGACGTTGAACGTCATCATCAGGTGGTCCTCATAGAAGCACGCTGGCTATATATACCTTCTGATCATAGGAGGGGGGGGTTGGTCAGAGAGGGAGGTCGGAGGGGTAAAAAAGGTTACAATGTAGCTGGGAAGAAAAGAGAATTACATTTTTGATTTAGAAGAGTGGTAGGTCTAGGAGTGGGGAGTGGGAGGGATACAAAATTTCGTTGGCAAGATCATCTTTCCAACGGACACATTTCAAAATTTCTAACTGCTCCAAAGCATCGAGCCTTTGACCTTTTTCTTCAAAATGAATAATTTTTGTCACAAAGTCACTTTTGTGATCACTTTCGATGAGGTGTTTTGCAAAGAGGGATGTTATGTTCTTATTTTTTACACATGTTTGGTGTTCTTTAATCCTTTCTTTAAATTTCCGTCCTGTTTGTCCAATATACTTTGTGCTACAATCCGAGCACTTTAACTCATACACTCCACTCCTCTCGTTTTCGGGGACTTTGTCTTTAGTGTGAGAGATCAGGTTCTTAAGGCATGAACGACTGTAAAAGGCACATTTAATTTTTTCTTTAGGTAAACTTTTAATTACTTTTTGAGAAATAGTCCCAAGATATAGTATTCTCCGCCATTTGGCAGTGGGATCTTTTACATGTTCGGGGTTGTAAATGTGGCTTAAGGCTATTTTTGTAAGTTTATTCCGGTAAAGTTTATTTATTAGATCTTCTGAATACCCATTGTTTACTGCTAACGTTTTAATTACATTAAGTTCCTTATTTACATTGAATTTTGACATAGGGATAGCGGTCAAACGGTGGATCATTGCATGAAATGCCGAAAGCTTTTGGGTGAAGCAATGCCTTGAAGAGGAATTAATTAATTGGTCTGTATACATTTCTTTCCTAAAAATGGAATACTGTAACCCATCTTTGTCTTTAGAAATGGATAGGTCGAGGAAATTCAGGGAACCTTTTTCCTCTTTTTCACACGTGAATTGTACATTAGAATTGATAGAATTTAGATGTGCTAGAAACTGATCTAGTTGCCTATCAGAACCTGTCCACACACAGAAGACATCGTCTACATATCTTAACCAACAATATACATTATTAATGAGAGGGTAGGCTGAGGAGAACAAAACTTTTTCAAAATTGTCCATATACATATCGGCCAGGAGTGGGGACAAGGGCGAGCCCATGGCTAAACCATTGGGTTGTTGGAAATAGGTACCATTAAAAATGAAATAATTTTGGGAAACACACGTCTTAAGTAATGCACAAAGTTCACTTATAACTGGAACTGGGATGGATTTCCGGATGAGGATGTCTTCGGCAAGGTTCACCGCTTCCATGGGTGGCACGTTGGTGAAAAGGTTGCGTACATCAAAGGAAACAAGCATGCACTTTTTCGGGATGACCTTTTTCATAAGTTTGTTCACAAGGTCCAAGGAATTCACTACACCATATTCCGTGGAAAATTTGGAAACCTCCCTGAAGAGTACATTTAGCCTTTTCGCTAGTATGTGGTTGGGAGCTGACATATTTGATACTACAGGCCTGATCGGAATCCCATTTTCAATTATTTCATTACATTTCAATATGTTATGCAAATTCCACAAAGTTACGCCTGAGACAACAAACTATTTGGATGTCTAATCTGAGAAATATAATTTCAAAATATTTAAGTTGACCCATCCCTCCATACTTGGACAAATTCTATGTATGAATTTTTGCTGAGAAATACGAGATGCACATGATCAAATGTTTATTGAACATATGTGGACTATTTACTACCTTTACTCAAGTATATTTACTGCTTATATTTCGAAATGTGTGTGAAGCAGTGGAAATAAATTGCGCTGTGTCTACTTAACCGTTATTCACCTCGAGGGCTTTTTCATCTAATTTAGAGCACAACTTTTGAGACTAACCCAAGAGTAAAGCACTTACGAGTTACCGTCGTAAATAACTTTAAAATTTATAGCCGTTAATGCAAAAAAATTCTATGTGTAATGAGAAAAATAACGAATACGCCTTGCCAAAGGCTAGCCTTGTCCGAAGCCAGAGAACTACTCACGCTTGAGAAAGACATCGCAACCTTTAATCTTACCTGCAATGCATTTCGGTTTGCGATGAAGAGCTTACGCATACCGATAGACCACAAATATCAACCCCTTTCATCCAAAGAATGATGGGTATAAATAATCACCGGGAATGCATTTATTTCCTCCGACAAACCTTTTTCAGGGGGCATTAAACTCGAGTGGAATCATTGAACTCGAGTAATTACCTCGTGATATTTTCTCCGGACCTTAAAAGTAGGTATCGGGCCGAAGGGATAGGGTGGAGCCGCCTGGGAAGAAGGGCATATGTTTCATCCATCCGTGGAAGGTCGGGTAATGGAAGGGGATAAAGGGAGCATGCACGTCGGTCGGTACGGAAAAAAATAAGCGAGGGAGAAATGGAGGGGCTGAGCTCGGGGTCCATCCACGGGGAAGCGTGGAGGTTAGGGGCAAGGGGCCTGCTCATGGGCTCGGTGGAGTTGGGAAGGGTTGGAGGTGGGAGGAGTTTGGTTCCCTGACAAGGTGGAAGGTTGGCTCCCCAAAGGTGAACTCCCTCCCCTTTCGGAATCCCTCCCTTCCCCCACCATCCCTCTCCTTAATCTCCCTCCCGAAAAAGCACTCTTCTCTTTCCCAACCCCAAACCCTCGTTTCTCCTCACACCCATAGTGCCTATGAAAAATTCAGCGCACGGCGGCTACGTTATGGCCTCCCTGCCTCCTTATTCACTCCCTTCCCCCCTCTCCCTTTTCCCAAACGCCCCGCCATCTCCATCCTTCCGTCTCGCCGTTGGGAGACGTTGTTCTTCTTGGAAAGTGTCCATCGGGCGACGGGCGTGGGGGACTGCAAGGGGCGGTGTGTGGGAAGGCGAGGGGGCACTGGGGAACGCACGGCGGTGAGCGGAGCATGGAAAGCTGGGAGGGGGAGGGGGGGTTGAAGATGCGAAGAGTAGGCGAAGGGAGATTGAAATAGTGAGATGGGACAAACGGAGGGTTCGCAGCTGGGAGTCGCTCGTGAGAGGTGGATGTGGTGTACGAGGAGGGGTGAAAATTATGAGATTGCTGGCCTAAAAATAAAACTCTGCGCGTTTCCTCTTCAAAACTCCTCCTATCTCCCCCCTCCATCCTTTCACCCGCTCACTTTTACGCTCCGTCTTCTTCATCGTGCCATCCGCGGTGGTGCACATCCTCCCTCCACTTTACATCTCCATGCTTGTAGGTGTCGCCTCCACGATCCTCTGTTTTTATCACGAGTGCCGTCGAAGAGTGAGCCAGGATTATTAATGGCGCTCCTCGACCGATTCCAGGGCTCTCGGCGTTGGCCCGGCTCTCTCTCACTCTCCGCGAGGCAGCGAGAGAGGGAGGGAAGGAGAAGAAATCATTACGCTACGCCGTTTAAGGATTCGAGTAAATGACGGTTGAGGAGCGGCTGAAGGAAGCCCCTCCCCGGGATTTACATACAAATGTGCGAGTTTGAAAGCGTCTTATCTGAGCGCGAAATGAATGTAACTTGGGACTGTTTTCGTTGTCTCCGGCCGCCGTGTCAGTCGCTACGCATTTTATGCGGTGAGCCGGGTCAGATACCATCTCCGATACCGCAGTGTGAAAAATCTTTCCTCTCGAAAGCCGTTGAGTAACCTGGGAGAGGAAGAAGGAAACATTCACTCTGAGAACCGTCTGGACGCTGAAATACCTCTTTTGGAATGGATTGGTATAGGTTTGGATCAACGCATTTCTTCAAGGTCGCCATGAAACAATTTCCATTCACTATGGAATTGGTTTTCGGGATAATAAAGAGACTATTTTAATACACTCACGTTACTCTGACGTTTTTATCAATTCAAGTGTATTGATTTTTGTGTCATTTTTTCACTGATTTTTATGACTCTTCTCCACTGAAGATTTTTTTTCTCTCCCAGTTTCTTTCTGGCCTTCGGAAGGCTCTCAGAGTGGTTGTGGATGATGCCGGGGTAGTTTATTGTGAGCGGTCGAGAAGGGAGGTGAATAAATCTGAGCGAGGGAGATTAGAGATGGTGATCAAAGGTGCTGGGAGCAAAGAACCCAACCGCGTTCACCGGGGGGGAAAACACTCTCTCACTATTCCCTCCCTTCAACTCTCTCCCTCCCTTTCTCCTAATACACCTTCCAAGCTCCTTCGAATCCGACTATCTAATACTCTCTCGCCTTATCCACCCCCATTCCCTCGTCTCATAACCTTCTCTGGAAGAGGTTAGCGCAGGAAGAGATATGCGAAGCGGTCCCTGCGTTAAGGAGAACTTGGGCTCAGCGCGTTGGTTGGATACACCTAAGTATATATTTCCGGCTGAGGATCGCGCTTCTTCGAGAGGGGATGAGACGCGGGGGAGGGTTTGTGATGGGAAGTTCGAATGAGGGGCGAGGGTTGTCGACGGGGAGATGGTAGTTGGTGAGGAGGGGATGAACGAGGGTTGGAAGAACGTGCTCCAGCGGTATTTATGCGCTTCGCTTCCTCCAACCCTGCTCCTCCCCCGCCTCGCAACATCTGACCTCCCTCCCTCCCATCCCACGCCCCTCGCACCCTTACGCCCTCCCGCGCATTCTGGCATGCGGCACACCACCCGGATTCTGGATTCCGAGAGGAAATACCCTCCTTCCCTCCCTCTCTTTCCCACACCCTCCCGTATCTTACTTTGGGGTCTTCTTTCACTCCTAGGTCACGCAGGGATGAAAATAAAGAGGGATAAGGAGTAAAAAAGTAAATGCCGGGAACTCACTAATTTATTATATTCCCTGTCCCTCCGATTCCAGTCCCCCTCCTAGCCCAGAGGATGCTATCGTGCAGGGCATACACATATACTATCCCCTAACGCTAAGGCTCTACTTAACCTGCTGCGAAGGGTTGGAGATAGAGCGAGATGACTTGGTGGAGGGAGGAAGATGAAGATGGAAGGGGGAGAGAGTTATTTCTTTGCAAAGCGAAGTAATATTTTCTCCCAAGATTTTTTTATGTCACGCCTTTTTCCTCCGAGGTTTTTAGTGGAAGACGGAGAAGATGTAAAGAGTACGTGACTTATTTTGCCATTCTGTGCTCTGAGAATAATTTTTTTTCCAAAACACGTCACAGGCGTTTTATCCTTCGTCGCTCGTTGTTTTCCCTTTTTCCCCTCCCGCGTCTCCCAACTGTGAGCGTGAGGCTGTTTTGCTTTCTTGATATTCCTCCCTACCAATATATTTCACTCCGACGGGATCCACTGAAATTCCTTGCATTTCTCTCTGGCGGTGGATGCTCATAGAAACACATAGTAACCGTTGTTTATTCTCTGTTTACGTCGTCCTCGGGTTCGCTTCGCTTTTTTAGATCTTGAGTAAAGCGCAGTGTGTCTTCCTCTCCTTGGTTCCTCCGGTAATCATTTACTCTTTTTTATGAATTCTGCCGGTGACGCCTCGGCTCCGCCATAGGAAAGACTCTCCCTCTGGTCACCGCACTTCTTCTTGTCCATCAGAATATTCTAGAAAACAAGGTCCGTTGCCAACCTCCGTCCCCCTCCATATCTCACTCACTCGCTACCCTCTCCGCTTCCCCTACTCCTATCTCTCTCTCTCCCTCCCTCACTTCCCCCGGCCTTCGTTCCTTCCCTTCCCTCTCCTCCCACAATTTGCTTCCCTCTGGAGCATCCATTCCCCGCGCATTCTCTCTCCTCCGTTCCTCTTCCTTCTTTCCCATCTCATCTCCCGTCCTGGAGCTGCCCATCCTCTTCCCTCCTGCACGCCATCCATCCCCCGGCCAAGTGAGCCCTTCTCTCCCATTCATCTTCCTTCTCCCTCCACTCCTCCTCTTCTTCCCCCCCCTCCACGTCGTACTTTTATCCCTTTCAGTCCCCGCACCGTTGTCGTGCATCTTCGGCTCCGAGGGGCCATCCATTCTAAATTCCCTGCCCTCCCACGTGTCGTTATACTTTCCTCCGGGTGTATGGCGCTGCCGGCGGCTCTCCACCTGCTCCCCTTCACGCGGGTCCTCCCTCCTCCCCTGCTTCCTTTCTTTTCTCTCTATCTCTCTTCTCCTCCGGAGGATCGTAACTCACGGATCGGCCACGCCTACGAGTCCAACCACTCCTCTACCCCGACCCTCCCACCGCTATCCCTCGGAGAACTTCTATGCCTTCCTTTACCGAATGAAGGATAGCCAAATCATGAAGCTCCTATCAATGGCAAATTCTACGTCACGTTGCGCTAAATGCTCGGTCAGTAAAAAAACTCGTTTGCGGGATGGCTAATGAGAGAAATCCGCGTAAGCAATGCTAATGTCTTTTTCCGGAGGTTTCGATTTTCGTATAATTATATAAAGTGACTAGTGTTCTAGTAACTTCTTAAATTTGATTATGGTCAACCTCGTGCAGACTATTTATTATTGAGATAACCCTAGCAGTTTCTCTATATCGCTTCAACGGTTAAGATAGGAAATAAATATTACTGAAATGAATTTCGGCTGACAACTCTAGTATATGATTTCTACAATGATGATGAAAAGGACCTAAGTTCATTATGTTTAGTGTTTTTTTTAGAAATACATTATCTGCTTTAATATTAATTCCTCTCTTTAAGTGATTTTTGATTTGATTAAAAATATAGAAAGTATACGATTTATGATCACCTTTTGCAATCAAGCTGTAACTTATATTTATAGTGGCAAATGTTTCATTGAGATTTTATAAATATACGTGCTTTGTAATTTAATTTTTATTTACAACCTAGAAAATTCCTCCTGTAAACTTTTGATCAAAGTTTCTTTGCTTTAAATGATATTTAATTTCTTATGTGACTAAAAATAAAAAGAAAATCACGCTTGATTTATTTAATACATCATTAAATAATTATTTACATTTTATGAGATTCTCAGTAAAGAATTAATTATATCTTTAGATTAAGTTACTTCTTCTTTGGCCAAAAACATTAGTCTATATGGCGTTTACACTGATAAATCAAGGTTGTAAGTGACAGAATGTAAATTATTATCTCTTTACTGAATTTGCGTAATTTTGTGGTCAAACATACATTAGCTTGCTCTGATTGAATGCTATCTAAGAATTTTACCGATATAGCATCTCTGGATTCAGTAAAATGGATATGAATCTCCCCAGCGTAACAAGGATATCATTTTTACTTTAGATTAAAGTATTGTAATTATGTACTTTTGAACTCGTTACACCCAAAAGAGGTTTAATTTCCAGCTTAGTTGAAAAGAAAAATATCAAAGCGCCCAGTATTTTCGAGTTGTGTAGGAAGGAAATTCACTTTTTGGAGAATTATTCATGCCCTTTGGGAAAAAGTCATTCGGAACAAACTTGACGCTGGGGATAAGTTTTCAGAAAAAAATCAGAAAGCTGAAGCAGCAGCGTTGCAGATAGGTTACCTTTTTCCATCCACGGTGTACCTATCGTGCATGTTGAAGGGGCAAAGTTTTTAGGGTCGAACTTATTGCTCAGGTCCCCTTACTTCTGAAACATTTATTCCAAAACATTTTTATGACTTGGCGCTTCCTTCAGAGTTCAACCGAGTGAAATTACTCCAAGGGAGGAGATACCTAGGGCTTCAGCGATGATAAAAATGATTTATTATGTCGAGACAAATTTTATCAAAAACTATAATTTATATTAATACACGCACACAATATGTATAATTATAATATGTGTATATATATTATATATAATCATATATATGATATATATATATTATATATAATCATATATATATATATATTATATATAATCATATATATGATATATATATATTATATATATATTTATATACATATTTTTATATATATATGTATTAATTAATTAATTTATGTGATAGTGCACAATTACCAGTGTGACCCTATTTTAAGACAAGACTTCCGACGTGCTCCGCGGTTCAATTTTCCGTTTCTTCAAGTTGTCAATATAAAATTGTCTTTTATTGATCCATCTCAAACACACTTTTGTCTGAGCAACATTTACACTTTTAAAATGATTTCAAGGAACCTAATACGTTTTGCATGATTGAGTCCCGGAAGATTGATATTTATTGTTATTTTATGGCTTAAATATATTGAGTAATTTTGTGGTTTTTATAGTTTGGAAAACTCATAAATGACATTCATATTGATGAAGTGTATGTCTTTGACTTCTACAGTATTTTTTATGCCTTATATTTTGTTGCTTTCATCACTTTTCTGCTCGTCATTGACCCCTGTGTCATGAATAAGCTACAGAGAGAGAATGTTTGACTGCTTCACCTCCATTATGAATGGGCTCAGTTAAAATGGGTTTGTCAGAATGGGTGAAGCTCTGTGATTCCTAGCATGAAGACTGACAAGGCGTATGTGATATTTCTTAATTACCTATTTTTGTTAAGACTATTGTATTTCCGACATTGTTGTCATAGGAGATTGTCGTATCATTTGATAAGTATTTGAAAGAAATATATTTTTTGCCTTTAATATTTAGGTAAAAACAGAACATGCTACGAATAAACTTTGAATATTGCAATTGTAGTAGCAATTGCATATTTTATGCACACCAGAAATCGGGTAATAATGGCAATCTGATGGAATTAGCTTGTTGCTTTTCTTAGGTAAATTTATCCTACAGTTATATGATATTACGCTTGAGAATGAGTAACTGCGTTTCAACCCTTTGGAATATTAAAATACGTTGCAAAATATCATTGGCTGACACATGAAGACCTAAGGTTTACTGCAGATCTTTGTCAAATTGTAATGAGAGTTTGTATTTTCAATCAAACAAATTGCTATGCATCATTTGTGACACGGTTTGGAGCGGTTTAGTGGCAACGGTAAATGTTTCTTGCATTCATGTTTCTGGTTTAAATCTAAAATGAAAATAATGTATTTTCCCTGAGAAAAGGGATTCCTATACTATTTTCATTGAATATTCCCATATCGATGAAAACATTTCTCATGCCTTCCCCTGAATACCGAATTAAGATAAGAATACCCGAATCATTTTGCGTGTATAAGGCTGTATGGAACATTCGTCTTTAAAATTCCTGTACATCTGAGAAGTACAGGATTAGTGGGCAGTATGTGAAATTATAACCACAAGAGTTAAATTTGAGCTTTAAAAAAATTCATACCATTTGAAAAGCCCCAATAAATCTCACAGGATTTTTATGCGATTTAGTGATAAACATATGAAATATGTGGAGTTGTGTCTTTTGCCCGTCTTAAATAATTGTTTAACGCATCCAGTAACATAACTCCGCATCTTCCAATGAAGTCGCCGCGTGTAATTTGTAGCCATCAACCCAAGAGCGTAATTGATGCGCCAGAAAATGTTTGTTTTGTTTATTCATCGGTCTAAAGAAAAAATAAGAACCCGAAATAAGTTAGGGCCATGAGTGTTTTCCTCCCAGCCAACGGAATTTCGCTGCCAGGCAGCTGCCGACCTAACCCTGATCCAGTTCATCTGGAAGAACCAATTAATTCTCTTTAGCCATCCGACAGCGAACCGGGCACCGATCTGGTGCCTGCGGTAGCAGATGCGTGGAGCCCCACCCCTCCTCTCGATCCATCCAGACTACTCCTCGCTGCTCTCCCACGCCATGTTCACCCCTCGATTACCTCCAACGTCCCCTTTACCCCCTGCCACGCACGTAACCCGCACACATTCGACCACTCCGAACCACCCCCCCACCTCTGTGCACGATACCCTATCTCTCTCTTTCTCTCCCGCCCCCCCAAATGGCGGGGAGTCCAAGCGGACCCCCTTCCCATCGGGTACGGCATGATAGGTCTCCCTTCTCCCCCCGGCGGCGGGGGCGTGAAGCGGTGCGGCAGTCGGCTGCAATCCCCGCGGTGCACCGCCCGGCTTAATTGGCTTGTTCCCCCAAGAACACGTGAGCGTATAAATCAAACGCTTGAGCTCCTCTGCGGGACCTCTTCAAACCCCACAACTCCCCCCTTCACGCGTTCTCCTCTCTTTCCCAGCTCTCTTCCCCTGAACTCTTTCCTATCTATCAAGTTCCGTCCTATTCCTCATGTATCTGTCTGGCTCCGCCTCCTCTCCTACCACAAATCACCTCTTTCAATGCCTCTGGTAGAGAATACCTTCATATTTCCTACCACCGGTGTATTTGTTTTTCAAAAAAACTTTTTTCCCTGCAAAGGCATACTGAACTAGGAAAATTGGTTCTTTAAGGGATAGGAATGCTTGAAAAAACGGGAAATTTTGATTTGAAAAATGAGTCATAAGACTTGTATCCGTGTTGCCATTAGAAAAAAAGATCCTCTCTTTTTTACGGACCCGGGTTTAGTATGTTTTGAAGTTTTTCTTACCCTATTTAATTCACTTCCAACGTTTGAAGAATTGATTAACCTGCCTGCATGTCTTCTCTCAATCCATTTATTTTACTTTTGAGCACACCTTAGTATTGTAATGGACAAAATAAAAAATTCCAATGAATACAATTCTAAATACTTATTTTCAGTTGTCAAAATCACCCGTCATAAGTACTCCATTCCTTCGTGTATTCATCCCGAAAATCAATTGGAGTCATCTTACCGTTTTTTACAAAATTTTAACATTTTTCATCAAATCATTATGCCGGACGAATATAGGAACAATGTGTACAATAATACCAACTTTCGTAATTGATATATGTAAAATATTTTGTAAAAATATTGTTTAATTTTGCCCACATTTTTACGTTCATGAGGATAGTGGACAGCTATATTTCAGTCTTTCTTACAACAGATAATTCTCAATCTTACGGTTCTTTCCTCGGAAGATGGAGTCAAAATAAGGCGACTTCATCCTAATACCATCTACCATAATATGGAAAATGAGTATAGATTTCCTCTCCTTTCAATTTTAATTTATCCGGTTCCGTATTCCCCATCTGTTTATCAAGCTGAAACCTGTATGTAACAAGAAGCATTGTTCATGGTTGACTTGTAAATTATATTGATATTAATCAGCTTGCGTACAAAACTCAGCACCAATCTTATCGTACTGTTTTTATATCCTCCTCTGGAATGGTCACAGCCACGCAAATATTTCCTCCTGTCTGGGTCCTTGAGAATCAGGCCAAAATATATGGTGATATTTACGAATTCCTGAGTGTTCGCCGTAGCAAAATACTGTGATCAGAACTTAACTATCTCGGTACTTGATTTCGTTTGTCTTAGATAAGAAATTATATAAGTGCGTGTATGTATGTATATATATATGTGTGTGTATGTATATATATATGTGTGTGTATGTATATATGTATGTATATATATATATATATATATATATTCATGTAAAATAATTAGTTTTAGTAGGCCTTGTCAATGGATAATAATGTTAATGTCTAATGTATAAATGATAAAAGTCTGACGCATGAATTACGCTAACATAAGGTTTCCATTTGTTTTCAATGATTGATATTTTTACCATTCCTTGGAGAATTATGAATTTTCAATCTCCATCTGCAGTTGTAATCCGGACGTTATATAGTACATTAAAATATATTATAATGAGTGAACATTTTTGATTTTCATTTTTTGTTGGCGACCACTTGCCGTAAAAAGTAACTTTCAAATAACTATCCCCTTTTTATTATAAAATCTGAAAAAATTCAAAACTATGAATACTTTTTCTAAAAGATCAACTTTCAGTGAGTAAACCTGTACTTCTATGTCTGATTTATTAGGCATAGTTAGGAGTATTATCTTGAGCTAGAGTGGAAAATCCTGCCTGAGAATTGCTAACATGCACAGTAATTGAAAAAGCGTTTGTAGAGGAGCAATGATGGAGGCTCGTTATTGCATTTGGGTACCTTTACAACCCACATAATTAGTAGTTATTAGCTAGTCTAGACTTTTGAAAACCTTATTTAGTACTTACGTTTAATTTTTATATCACAAAGATTGCTAGCATGGGTTTCATCCTGAATGAGTTAATTTTGTTCACGTTGTTCGCCATCATGTTCTCTTTTCTTGTTCCCCATCTTCTTATTCGTTTCCTATCCTCTTTTGTTCCTGTTCGAGCAAAAGAAGTGAAGGAGTAGCAACGTAGCGCTAATGCAGCGGGCGTGCACCCAACTTACTTTGTGCTCACATTCTGCGTTTTACGTTTCCTCTCCTGCCCTTTAATTGCCGCCTTCATCTTGTCTTGGATCCGGTCGTAAGACTAAGGCGACTGTCTCCTTGGCTACGATTGATCGCTGGAATTTTTTTTTCCAAGTGCGCTTTGCGTACTTGACTCAGTCCATGGAGCAGGATCTTGCACTGATTTATCTTCCCTCTTGTCCGTTAATTTTCGTCTATTTCTCGTGCATTCCAATTAGGGTTATAAATAATCTGGAGGGGTAGCACGAATCATTGCGCTGAAATGCCTCTAGACTCTCCTTTAAGTGTATGGGATATGCATGCTAATTTTATGCGCTGTGAAGTTGTAGCGAAGATCTTTGGTAACCACGACGCAATACACTCAGAATGAATTCATGCAGGATGTGACCATTGAGTGGGAATTCTTTAGGTACGGTAGGAATAATGTTTTGCATACGTGGACAAGAATTGCTCGACAATTTCATGAATTATTTTTCACGTCAAGGATATCCAACTCGCTGCAGGAGAGGTTTGTCAGCCTTTGCTCGAAAGACTCCATTTAAAAAAATAATAACTCAAGTTTTTTTGTTGCTAAGTTTTTTGCTGAAAATGTTTTTAATTTACCATTCAACAAAATGCCTGGTGCATTTTTGCAATTATTCATGATTTACCATTGTGTAATGTCAAAGAATTATCATGAATTTTTCAAGATTTCAAGTGAAATATTCTGCTGAGTAACACTGGCCGTTAGCTTTTAATTAATTATTTCCTTTATTTATAATACAGCTTGGAAAAAATTAAAATTGAGAAAGATTAATTGAATAGCTAAATTTTAGTAGGTGCATCCGTTGGCCTATACCTGATTGATTAAGTATTACGAATAAATATGTTTACATCAACTTACATTAGAAGAGGGATTTCCAGCTCTTGGGATGAATAGATGAAACCTGAGACTAATGACTCACGAATTTACAATATATTTAAAGGAAATACTACATAGAAGTGGAAACATCGTGCTCTCATTAGCTCTCCAGGTATCCTTTATGGATAAAGATGATTCGAAGATCTAACACATATGAAAGGTGATTGATAAATCCAAGTTCGAAACTGGTAAACTTAAAATGAATATTTTTCATGGCGAATTACCGCGCAATAATACGTTAATTTTAAATTCATACCGCCTGATTCATACAACCAACATGCTACTAGTATGTACCTGTAAATCATCTCCAATATCAAATCGTTTATGCCACGCATTAGTCCTGTAACTTTATCCTGGTGATATTTCACCTCCAAATGTTTGGGTCTTATCCAGCTTTTTTCTAAAGTCACCTTCCCGAAATACTTTAAAGCCGATATTGGAGTCACTCTATCCATCTCCCGTGCTCGTATTTATTTCCAACCTCGGGGATCTTTATAGACGTATTTCCTTTTCTTCAAATGCGCCTCTCACGCAGCAAACGGAATGAGGCGCCGGGAGAGACTTTTCAGTCGGCTGTGTATGTGTGGGGGGGAGGGAAGGGAAGGAGAGGGAGTGAGCGGCGATGGAGTAGCCTCCGATGCCAGTTCACGCGGGAGTGGCCTTCAAGGACCAACCCTTGGAGCGCGTTGCCCTCTCCCGCTCACCCCACCCCCATCGTCCCTCACACTCCTCTCCCTCCTCTGCTAGTGTCTTTCGCATCATATCCCCTTTTTCTCTCCCCCCCCCCCCCCCCGAGCCTCCTCGCTCCGCCGACCAACCCTCCGCAGTCCAACGCCAGCCCTCCGTGTTGCTTTGAGCAGTCCAAAGGAGCGCGATAGAGTCGTACATTTTACTCTCCTTGTCGGCTGTAACTCTGCCGCCTACCCACCCTCACCCGCCCCGCCCTCCTCTTATACTGCTCGCCCCCCCCCCTCATTGGAGCCCCCTCACTATTTCCCCTTTCCCAGACGACATCTCTCGCGTTTTTCTCATTTCCCGCGTGCCCATAATGCATGCGCCGCCTGACAGGTTGAATGCTACGCCCGTGACGAATCCAAGGCAAGGCAGTTTTTATAAAATATAAATGTATCCAAAAAATTTTACGTCTTTTACGGCTTCTGTTTCTTGTAGCATATTAACGAATGCATAATTTGCATGGAGAGCTGCGTCTTCTCCACCAATCAGAGTGTTGGAATGGTGGATATAGACAAGGACACTTATTGCATTTGAAAAATTGGAATATAAATCACATAATAAGAAATCATTGGAAAATATCACGTCGTGGCCGCTTTTTTGATTCATGTGCAAGGAACACTGCTAGATGGAATATTTAATGAATGTGTATAAATATTTCTGCGACTAACAATTTTTTTAATTACCTTCCCAGTCTTCTCCCTCTCATGTAAGATGTATTTTATGTTCTACTGCATCCCCTACAAGCCACCTCAGTCATGTGATTCTAGGAGTCTATTCACAATATTAATGTGATTGCGACGGGAAATGACTTTTTTATGAAATGTTCTACACGAGCAGGGAATGGCACATATCTTTTAAGGTGACATATAGAAATTATTCAAGTATAATCTAGATTTTTTAGACTATAGCTAATGGTACGGTAGGTACACCATATGCTTTCAACTATCGATAAAGTTTCCCTTACCTCTTATTTATCATCTGTTTGAGTGAATTATTGAAAACTTTAGCGGGCTTGCTTGTTTTACGCTTAATTTTAATAGCATCATTTACCCATTAGGTAAGAATGAATGCAAGGGGATATGACGGAATGGTGGAATAATATGGTTATCTTTGCATTCAGAAACCATGCTAAGCTATTTAACTAATGTGTAATCAAACTAATTAATCCTCCAGACTTTATGTAAAGAGCATCTATCAACTAGAATTGGGATGCATTTTCTCCGTGTAATTTTTAGTAATAATTATTGACCTGCAATTTTTCCGTTAGTTTCAATATTAACCTCTCCAGCTTCCTACATATTTCAGAATTTTGCAATCTCGGAAGTTTTATCTGATAAAAATTATGTATTTCATTACGGGTGCAGCTCGTTTCAGAATATTCCAGCAGGTAGAGGATGAAATGAAAAAAAATGTCGAATGGGAAGAAAAGAAATGTTGTATGGGAAAGAGAAGTGCTCACTCGGTCGTCGCAGCCAAGTGAGCCGTTCGGCGTTGCCGGTTGTGTCCAGTAGATGACGCGGCATTTGGGGGAGGTGTAGATTCCTGAGGGGGGTGCAAGAGTGATTGGGCAGGCGGGGTTGAGGGCGGCTCTGAAGGGGTGAGTCTGAAGGGATGCCTGCAATTCCTACTCCCGGGCGATGCGTAATTGCTGAGTGGACGTGCCCCATAGGTCAAACGACCAAATGTGTTCGTGGCTAGGGAGGGGAGTGTCGGCAATAGAAGGCTGTAGGGCGGACGGAGAAGTTCTCTATAGCATTCTCATTAACGTTATGCCCACTAAACCGGGAGGGTTGAATGAAATGTCAATTATCTCCAGCGGACGTCTTTCTGTTAGTGTTGTAGGAAACTAAGGTTTGGATTATATTAACAATATGATCGAAAATAAATCTGTCGTCTTCGTAAGAGAGAGCTTTTACGCTTAAGAATGTTTCGATCAAATGGCGACTGATAAGTCAGCAACTGACGGGGTTCATTATTCAATGGATCATATATTCCTAAATTTTGTTGCTTTATGATTTTAATTATAATAGATGTAAATTTTTTATATCTTTTGAATGACCTAATTTATCCTCACTAATTTGTTTGTTTTAAGCCGTAAGTGTACATAAATGTCTGAGTATTACTTTAGAATAAAGTATTGGTTACTTTTAATGAACCTACTTTTTATAAGATTTAGAAGTTGCTAAAAAAATTAAGGTCTTGATTATTATCTAATTTTATTACTCTAATCTTACTTTAAATCTAATATGACTAAAAAGATTTCATATCTCTTGATTAATATATTTCCATTACTGATTCACAGATTATCAAACTTTCCACTTCGTTAATTTGTCTTATTGTCAAAAGTAACTTTTCACGTAAATTTTGTCCTGCAAGATAAGTAGGCAATATTAAGTGCAACATTATTGGGTAAGAAGTAAATCTTTATATTTTATAATAAATACTGAAATGGTTATATCGCTTTGCTTCTATCAGTAAAGATATTAAACTATGAAATATTAGTAAAGTTTTTTCATTATTTTTTAAGAAATATGTGGCCATTTATATTATTGATTCTCTCTCCATAGCGTAGTGAGTATATTGTACCCTTGATCACACTCAATGCTTTAAATTATTAGGACTCTTCTTTTACTGGATGAGAATAGTTTTGTATTCTGCTGAGCATGTGAAAGTAATTCGATCGTTACTGAAAATAGAAGAAATGGAATACTATCGAGGGAAAGGTTTTTATGATTTATTGAGCTGAGGAATCATAAAACAAAACGGCTTTGACGTGTATATTTGGTCGTGAGGGGATTTGGCCTGACATGGGAACGGGAAGAGCATCTTAAGTGAATCTAAAGGCTGTGGGGACTGGGGAAGGAGGCCGGCGCAATGGAGTAGTTTGAGAGAGGGATCTGTTTGTTTTCGACCGAATGCCAAGCTCCCTGAGGACAAGCTGTAAGATACAACCAATGGAGAAGGAGTTGGGGAACCGGAAAGGGTGAGAACTGAAAAGGGCAAAAACAATGAAAGGGAGGTTAATCTACACGAAAACATTATGGATTGAATGGGAAAAGCCTGGAATTACCCTTATGCCATAATAATTCAGTAAATGTCTAGTTTTAAATTTAAAATAATAATTAACAACAGGCTCATGGAATAAATATTTTTCCTTTTTTCTGATGTTGGTTAATGTAAATTGTTTATGGCAAAGAAATGCAGAATATGCATCCACATAATACCCGGCCACACGCCCTTGTGGCGACTTGCGTGTAATTATGTAGAAATGAGATGGTATGAGATGTAGAAAATCATGTAACCTTACTGATGAATCTCAAATTCCATTATAAAAACTTTTATTTTTTTAAATGGATAAATTTATGAACGTAGAATATTCAACTACTGAAAATTCCGTAAAAAATTTTTGCCTTAATAATTTTTTAAATTTACCTTAAAATATTATTGCACGGCTATCAAAATTAGCCAATTTTTCTCACAGTTCGGGCTTTACTCTGGCATAAAGCGTTTCATAGGGTAGACCTATTAGAAGAATATGCGGAAAGCCTTGAAGAAAGATGCTAAATTTTAATGGACCAGTTTTTTAATAATGGAATGAAAAGATAAATTAGTAGTGTCGCTTCGATTTATTCAGGTCACATTTAAAATACATGAGAGAAAACGTTGATTCAGGAATTGGAAAAGGTTAAGAGAAAATCCACCAGACATATTAGAAATTGTAACGAAGAGAAAGTAAGCGTGACGGGTATGTTGAAGAAATTACGTCGGAAGTCTATTGATTTACGAAGAGTGGAGGCATGAGTTAGACTTTTAGAAAGACACAGAGCACTTGAGTTATCTTACAACACCGTGGAGATATATTCAATTGGTATATTGAACCACGAAGATAGATCAAAAAATAGATAGCATCCCCGACAGATTAAAGTATCTGTTCTTCCCATGCGTGGTATACAACCATTACCAAATCAAAACCAAGTATGCATACTTATACTTACATAAACACAAACATAAATATATTTATTTAATTATTATGGCCGTATATGGGCATTTATGTGTGCATATGGACGAGGTTTTTGTGTAAGAGCTAATGTGTTCAATTTCATGCATGAAACAACGTTTCTACATTAATGCCTGGTATCGTTTTCCTTACATTGCTAGTTATCAATAAAAATGTAAAATAATTTACAATATTGAGACAATAATAACTAAAGGTATAATGACTCAGGTATCTAAGTTCGAAGTGAATCTCTTCGCATTCGAAACGAGCTGCAAATAGCAACGACGATAAACTAAAGTTAAGCTATGAAAAAATAGTAGGCTGTGCATATTATTTATATTGATAGTAATACTGAAATCAAATTTGAGCTATTAAATATGTTTGAACTTAAGTCTTTGTTCCAATAAAATAAAACGATGACTAATTTTTGACAGCATTGAAAAACATATTAAATGGTCATAAAATACCCTCTGAAAATTGAATAAAATCTTCGATCAAAAAATGGAATAAAAAATGTAAATCAGCGTTAAATTATTGAATAATTATGATATAATTCAGGAGAGTCTGATTTTTTTTCTCGCTAGCATTCGTAATACTCAGCGACTGTGGATTACGCTTTTTAAAACTTGCTTACGAAACCGTCACCTTGCCCGTTGTTTTTTTGTTCCTAGAAATAAGGAACGACTGATTATTATCTACTCTTACTCCATGAGACCCATCACCCTCGAGGGCACCTTTTGATGTCTCTGACAACAATGGAGACATCAACTTGACCTCCAAACTGAACGCCTGACTTCGTCGCCATTTCATTCTCTTTCCCATGGCCGTGTCTGTCTTCCCTTTCTCTCCCTATTTCTTCACTCTCTCCCTATTTTTCCTACCCACAAAAGCACCTCTCCGATGCAAAGGGTGTCCTCCACCTTTGACTGCTGCGCATTTTATCCGATGACCTCGCACGTTTTTTCCCCTTCGACCCTTTCTGTGTTAGCGACGAAGGGACAGCGGTAGAATGCGGCCGCTCACGACTCACTTTTTTGCTCTAATCCCACTGTCCTGCTCGAAGGCACAAGGTTGCCGGGGAATCTTAGGACTTATGCCTAGGTTATGACAGACGGAAAGGGACGCCAGGAGGTTTTGGAGTTATTCAAGGAGCATGTGGAATGACGGTGTGAACTGGAAGAGTGTGGGAAGAAAGGTACCAAGAGCTCGTGGGTGGGTCTTGTTTGGGGGATTCAGACGGGTAATTGCGGCCGCCGGCATAGGCAATGACCAAACGGCCTGGCACTCAATTGCCCCCAGGGTCTAAGCTCCATCCCCTTGCCTTTCTAAACATCCCTCTCCATCTAGCCATTATTCGTCGGCAACACGTCCACTAATTTTTTGCCAACAGCCTTCGGCACTTCTTCTTCTACGTCCCTCTCCTTTGTTCTTCAATCCATTATATGCATGATACGTTTTGCGCTAACATTTTCAAATTTCAAGGCGCCTTGGTCACCTGATGATGTTTCCTAACCCCTGCATAGTTAAAGATGACTTCTTATTTACAGATTTTCTCCCTGTATGGACAATAAATTAAATATTGTCCATAGAGGGAGATAGCCCAGACGCGAAGATAGCCCAAACAAGGGCGTGCGGAAAAAAGTGCGGTTCTTGTCACATCCATTGAAGTCCCGTCTATCCTCATTATTGTCTCAATATATTGTGTTTTTGATTTGTTTTTTGGTTTATTGTAATAGGTGTTCCATCGTAAGACTGCGTGATCTTTCCTTAAACATCCAATCGTTGCACAAAGGGATGAATTTGAAAAATTTCATCTCTGAATAGCAGGCATTATTAAGAAATATCAAGTTTAATGAGTAAATTATTTAGTCATACCTCCATGAATACTCGTTTTTACCAATAAGATATTGGCGTAGTGGATATTGAAACTATTCGAGCACAGATATAGCATTTCACCTATTTGGTTGGAGTCTTTTGTCGAGGTTACAATAATTCATAAGTAAAATATTCGTTTATTAAAAAAGGGTATCTTCGATTTTTTATCATTTATTTTAAAGTTCAACAAATATTTTTGGGACAAACATGTTAATGGAGGTCACATTTTTTACACAATTTGATCTTATGACGTGCGTGCTATTTCAAGCAGGGATTTCCAAAAATATTCATTATCTAATAATTTGATCCGCTAGGCAAAGTTATTATTCCATGCATTTCCTCCCACGTTAAATTTGCAGATAGAAAATATACACTTTATGCTAAAAATGATTTATAATGTATACGCTTAAGAGGCCATTGCCAAAATGATGTTACATCGACTTTTGATTCTAGATCATATTGTCATCATTTTCAGCAGACGAGGTACAAAATATCTTATCGATCATACGTGAAAAAGGATTAATTCTTATATGTTAAGACTCTTCCAATAGCCAACTAGTTTGTGTTTTCTTCAAAAAATATTTGGAAAACTCGGCATAGACCCTCTTCGACTCTTACTGTCTTCTATTTTTTTTGGGAAAATTCCACATTATTCATCTATTATAACTTTTTCCTTAGCCTAGTCATCAATTCTCAGAGTTTTACGACATCTCGTCTCCTTTCTTATCATATGCAAGACTTCCAACTTCCCCTTTCCCTTCTTTAATCATATTTCTACCTGCCTCCTCACACGAATATTAATACTCTAAAAATCGCTTCGAGTTATTTTTTCGCCCACGTTTCGTTTGTCCTCATTAAATTCCTCGATTTTATCTCCCTACGCCTCAAAAACCTTCCCAACTGATTGTTACCGTTCCCCTCCCGTCTCCATTTCTTCTGCCCCTCGACGTCGTCCCCTTTCCTCTTCCACTCCACATCCCCTTTTCTCATCCACGCACACGCCCTGTGGACGCGAAAGCTCCTTATCCCCCCTCCTCTACTTCCTTTCACCCGCCTCTTCCCTATTCATCCAACCTCCTTTCTTCCGTTCGTCCTTCTTTCAACTCCTTAGTCATCATTTTCTCCTCCCCTCCCAACTTCCTTCGGACAGCCAATTTCCTGCATCCATCAAAATTCCGTCGTAATGTTTTCTCTTAATTTTTTCCTTTCTTTTCCTCGCGTAATTACCCTCTTCTTATCCTCAATTTATTCTCTGGCTCTCTCCGCTCCCTACGCCCACCTTCTCTGTCCCCCGACACTCATCCCCCTCGCTCAAACCTCCCTTCGACCCCATTGGCCACTCCCCATCATTTTCCGCCCGCTTCCCTCGCCTACCCCCTCCCACGTTACTCCCACCCACCCGCAGAGTCCGCCAAGGAGGATTTCTTAGCCTCTTCCACTCCGCCTCCCCTGAAATTACATACAGTCGACTGACAATAAATCATTCCAATGATGATAGGTTATGCGCCGCGGAGATCGAGAGATCTCTGTGTCTATAATAGGCTGTAAGACGGAGTGCCGGCGAAGTGGTTATATTACACACTTGCTTGTATGCGCAATGGTGTCATCATCATCATCTGCGCTTGCGATTGGGAGGACTTCATTTTGTTCAAAGCTTCAAGTCTGTACCGTTCCAAAATGAGGAAAGTACTGACCCCAGGAACTTCCTCTGTCTTTCGTTCTTTGATGGATGCAACTGTGAGTGCAACTTGACTCGTGTAGCCATAAATAGTCCCGTACACGATAGTTCGGTATTAGGACCGTCGTGAGAATAGATTTTATGACCAACGACCTGGTAAGCTTTGAGACATTAAGAATTCAAGATTGCAACGTAATTGATCCCTTTTTGCTTAATAAATAGTCATCAAAGTAAGATTGGTGTGCCGGTAAAAGGAGAAGTTTTTCATCTTGCATTAATGCACCGACAAAAATGTGAAAAAATCATAGAACTTATTTTTCACGGATTTTAAGTTAAGCTCTACATCATATCGTATCGTTTTAAGCATCAATTTATTTTTGTAGGATATTAGGGGAATTCAATTTAAATGATTTCTAAATATTTAAGCAAAGTAAACTCAGGGCCATTTGAGGCATCCCCCCATAGAGAGAGAGAGAGACGAGGAATGACGCTATATTTTAATTATTCTAATTACTGACGCGGTATTGCTTGATGCAGTTCATTCGTCGAGGAGGAGAGTGGAACTTTTGTATGAATGTATACAATTTAATGTATGAAAATTGGTATGAATTTTTGGATTCTGCATACAGTTTTGTTCCTAATTGCGGGTGGTGACCTAACACCCCCGCCGCATGTCCTCGTGGTGGCTTGCGGGCTAATATGCAAATTGAAAAAAAATGTAGGGCCTTCTGCAACGGCAAAGAAATATAGATTCATATTTTGTTTTCTGTTATATAGTATACATTCAACGCTGAAATCAAGACGCATATATTGTATCTCATATATATATATATATATATATATATATATAAATAATACTGTATCATATATATATATATATATATATATATATATATATATATATATATAAATAATACTGTTTATATATATATATATAAATAATACTGTATCATATATATATATATATATATATGATACAGTATTATTTATATATATGTATATATATATATATATATATATATATATATATATATATATTAGACGGCTTTTTTGATTCTCATAAGTTAATTTTCATTTAATTTCTTCATACATAAAACAAGGTAAAAGACTGGGCTGGCAGAGTCTTTAACCTTAAATTCTCCAGACCAATCTAATTGAAGATTGTATTTTTGAGACTTTTTCATGAAGCAATGGAAACATGCAGATACAAAGATTGTTCTAAGTTATTCCAACAGTTCTATGCACAAGCTCAGGCCGTAATCGATTTTCCACATAGTATATGGATGTGGTCTTCCATCTTTTTCAATTGAAGGAAGGAAGGAGGCCACGTAATGGGAGGCTGTTTTAATGCACCCTCGCAGTCGTAAGATTCCCCGTCTCCCCCTCTGTCGAGTTTTCGTTCCACATCCTATGAAAACTACGTTAATGACTTTTCCCAGTGTTCTTTATGAGAACAAACGTTTTAATCCCCTTGGCTCTGTAAGTCAGAAAGCAATCCGGCCGAGTCCACTTTAGTCCTTTCCCACAGAAAACCTCTCCCCACGTCAGTAATCCTTTTGCAGGAGGAAGTTGGGCGAGGGGGTTTGGGAGGGGATGAAGGGTAGGGGCGTGGGGGTTTAGGGGTGACAGACAGGGGCGGCGGTGGCGTAGGGGTCGGTCTTTTGGAAGGAACTCTGAAGTGAATGCCATGGCGTCTGTCAAGGGATTAAATCCTCCGAGAGCCAAAAGGCTTGATGAGAAGGATGAATAAGGACTGGGAGGCAGACAAGAAATTATTTCTTCATACACACTCTCACGTGTTACCTCCCTCCCCTTTAAATCCTTATGTGCCTCATCAATTTTTTTCTACTTTCTTGTAAGTGAGTTATTTATGTACTATCCAGTCTCGTTTAATAAAAATACAGTGCCTGGAAGATTATGGTATAATCGCGCATTTTTTTATAAATCAGCGTTAGCTGCAGACTTATTCTGATGAAGAATTTTCATCATAAAAATTTGTGACATTTTCTTAAATCCTATTAACCTTCACTATGTGAATTATTACTCCGTAAAAACCTTTTCTATTGTTTGCTCTTGCTAATAGTTTTTTCTACATGTCTGTAGCGATCATTAATAAATATTTAATGAACGTGCAATGGATGCCTATTTTGCCGACTAATACACCTTAAGCATAAATCCATGCATCAAATAATCGGGTTGTATTAAAATCAACTCCGGAATTGAGTCATCTAGTGGGTGGGTTTCGTGTCCACCCCCGTGATAGTCACATTTTTCACTCGAAATGATTTGGTTGCATCTATCTGCCACGAAACCTTGGCGATATAGATATTTCCACAATAAAAAGCATAAGACTGGCCCTGAGAGAGACATTTTAAGAGATGGGCGTGGGGCCTCGGCTACCTCCCCTCAATACCGCCACCCCAACTCCCCGTTCTCCTCCGTTCATCGCCGTTTACGTCTCCGGCCCCGTTCTCATTCCCTCCGAACTCCGAAAAATAAGAGCAAAAAAATAATAAAACGAAGGAAAAATACCCACGAGACGTGGAAAAAATTGCGCCCCGCTGACTTCCTCTCTCCCTTCGGCAGTCGCATGCTCTAGACTACGCCCGCCCGAGATACGGTCGGAGGCAATGGAAAATCCTTTTTTCCAGAGCGAGCAAGCGGGAAATGGAAGTGTACGGCGTAGGGCAGGCGGGGTAAAAGAGGGGATGGAGGTAGTGAGGACGGTTGTTGGTGCAGGAGGGGGAGTGGAGCGGCATGGGCGACGAGATAAGGGAAGAAAAAGGGAGTCGCAGGGGATGAAGGCCCGCGGCGCTGGCACGAAACACAAACCAGTGCGCGGAGATGGAGGTAATGGTCTTCGCTGACGTCACCATCGCCGAGGCTCCTAAGCGGGGCGGGAGAGGGAGGCGGGGTCGGAGAAAAAATAACGCAAGGAGGGGGGTGGGGGAATCCTTCCTTCATCTTTTTTCTCATCTCCATTTCCTTCTCCGCACTCCACATCCCTCCTCCTCTCCACCTTCTGTCCCCACCCCCGCAATCCTCAAAGAGAAAGAGAGAGAGAGAGAGTACGATGTGGAAGCGAAGCGAGCGATGCTTTTTGACAATATATCTCTTATTCCGAATGAGGGGCGGGAACCTTGAGTGAGGAAACTCTTTCGTACCCGACCCCGTTTTCATCCATCAGGAAGTCTCTCCTCGTCTATAACCTCCCTCGGTCCCCTGTTTCCCATCTTCTCCTCCCCCCCTCCCCCATATCTTCCCTTTCCTACACTCACAAATACCCCAACCCCGCATAGCTCGGTGGCGCTTCGCCCCACATAGCCCGCATCGGCGTAACATAACCCTCTCATCCCCTCGAACCAATCCACCTCCCCATTCCTAGCGCCCAGCCCCCCACGCAACCCTCTCTCGCCGTGAAAGGGTTTTCCGATTGAGCGCTGAGCCCGCGCCTGCAGGCGGCACCCGGGAGCAGATACGGGACGTGACTGCCGTGCCCACTGGGCGTGATGGACGATTCGAAAGGGCAAATAGGGGGGAAAGGGGTAGGAGGAGTAAGGGGGAGGACAAAGGAGCCACCACCATGCCTTCTCCGTCTGGTGATTAATCCTATCCATTTCTATTTCCTCCATAAGAAGGAAAAGCTCGGAAGAAAAACATATCTCGGAGTCTAATTTGGAATAGCTATAAAAGGGTTGAAGGATGAAGCAAAGAATCCGGGCGTTTCATTGCATTTATGGCTCTCCCACTCTAAGGTTTCAAATGCCATGTTTTGTTGTCTTGTTAACTCTGTAGCCGTTTTGATTTATTGTACTTTGTATTTATTGTTTCATTGTGTGATACTTTGGATAAAAGGTGGTTTGGAGCAATCGTGTCTATTTGAGGGGGATCTGCTGTTTTATCTCCGTTTATTAGATCAATAATTGTTTACATTATGTGAATATCATGAAAGCCACTAGAATGAGTTTTTGTCAGTGATTACACTTCGGTTTATTTTGGCTTTAATGAAATCAGTTCAAAGGCGATAATAAAGGCAATATGAACATTAAGTGCTAATATTTTTATTTATCCAATGACAATGAGAATATGGAAACTTTAAATCACCGTTTGTTAACCATTTAAAATATAATAGGCAGGTTTTAAAATAAAATTCCGGAGAGTAAGAATTATAGTTATATACCAATTTTAATAATTTTTAAAATCTACACTTTGACGACATTCCACTTTTCGAAAATATTGGTAGTTTTTCTTCCGTCTACTAATATTTGTAGATAAATATGAGTTAATTATCAATGTATTCTCTGATATGTAATGTTTTTATGTCTATATCTAGTGTACTGAAAAAATAATCGCATAATTATATTTCTATTGAGAGGATCCACAATGATCCAATTCGAAGTCCTTTTGAAAAGTCATTAAATTGTTTCTCTCACATGTCAATGTCATTTATGACCGCGTCGATGATTTAACATATGGTCCAATTGGAAACTCTGTAACTAGTGTTCACATTTATTTTTTTGGAATGATTTAATTATTTAATATTAATGCAACTATATTTAATTGATTTTATTACTTTGAAGATTCAGTAAAACTACTAAACATCAGTAAACTATTGTAATTTTGACTCGGTGACTCATCAGTAAGTCATCGTACTTAAATGACCAAGTTACTAACCAGCTCTGTATAAATACGAGGGTCATCCGGAAAGTAGTACCCGTTCGTGAAATAAAGACACAAAAGTAAATATTAACAAACATAAAAAATTTTATTTGAAAGAGGATACTTTAAACTACTTCTCAACATAATCTCCAAGCAAATTAAGGCATTTGTCATAACGTGTGACAAGTTTCTGTATTCCTGCTGCATAGTCCTTCGCCGCCAGCTCATTGAGATACGCGAGGGACCCATCTTGCACAAATTTTTGCATAATGCAGATGGTGTTTAACAATTTCATGAACAATTGTTCGAGAAACATTGGGAAAATGCTCACAGATGTCATCAATTGTGACGCGCCGATCGTTCCTCACGAATTCGTCAACTGAGCTCACCAGTTGGTCTGTAATGACAGACGGTCTCTCCGAACGCTCATCGTCGTGTGTGTTCCCCCTCCCCATGTTGAAGTTGCGACACCACCGCCGAACAGACGACTCGTCCATTACATTGTCTCCATACACCTCCTTTAATTGGCGATGAATATCACATGGGCGAACGTTTCTTGCATTGAGGAATTTAATCACTGCCCTCACATCACAACTGGCGGCGTTCTCAATTTTTTTAAACATTGTAAACAATCACAGAAACAACACAGGCAATGCTAGCGTCACGCAACTTGGCTCAGAGAAGGCAGACAAGCCACTGAAGCTATCTGACCTCGTCCAGCGGCTACTCGCGTCGTCAGCACTTCATGCGGCACGAACGGGTACTACTTTCCGGATGACCCTCGTATGATGTACAGGTACATAATGCATAATGATATTTGGTATTCCAAACAATTTTCTCGAATAGGGAAAATAAATGAAAATCACTCATCATCTGCATTTACGTCTACTTAATATCCCGCAAGCCACCGTAAGGGCAGGTGGCGGTGGGTGTTTGGGCACCACCCGTTATTAAGAAAAACTGTATGCAAAATCCACAAATGTAAACAATTTACTAAAAAACATAGTATACATTCATGCAAAAACCCTGATAGCCCACACACACATACAAAAACACAAATAATCAACTAACATACACATGCACCTATAGATACACCCGATGTCTTTACAATGTTTAATTTTGTTCCGACTTGTAAATTAAATGTTTTTAATATTTCTAAAGTGACTTCGCTTTCTTACTATATGATTCCTGATTGTTCGGGGAAGGAATGAGTATTTGTATCTATCTGTACTGGAATCTATCTCCCATATTTTATCTTTAAGGACTGATCTACCAAAGTAGTTTGGGGCAATAATAATTAAGCATTAATCGCCATAAGTCTACAGAAAGTAGCTCGTGATTTAGTTGGCCCCAATATTTTCCTATATACCACCATGTTGTCAGCAAATAAATTAAGATTGCTGCTAACGCGTGCGCTTAAGACATTATGTATATTAAGAATAGGAGCAGCCCTAATGCCCTTCCCTAGGGGACGCCCGAAGTAAAACCTTTATCTGTTGAGGGCAACCCATCGATGACTGCCATTTGTTTTCGATTTAATGAAAAGTCTCTAATCCAATTCATTATTTTCTCATTGATACCATAGGAATAAATATTTTCAAACAATTTAGTGCGTGGGATTTTATCGAGGCCTTTTTTAAAATTGTGGAATACTTCCTGGATTTGTAAGTTATTTTCGTAAGTCTAAGTAAGTCGATGTAAGTATATCAGAATGAAAAGGCCTGACTGTCTTTTGCAAGATCTTCTCTTCCTAAATCCGTGCTGGTTGTGGCTTAGTATTCTCCTTCTATAAAGAAATCTCATAATGTTACAGACAATATAGTGTTATAATATTATACAAGAGATCAATGATAAAGAAATGGGTCGGTAATTGGTTGGTTTATCCCGATCGCTACCTTCATAATGGGAGTTAAATGGGCTAGCTTCCAGGCCCGAGGTAATAAGCCTTCTTCTATAAGCAAGTAAAAGAATTTCTTAAAACGGGGCAATATCTTCAGCTAATTCCTTCAATATTTTGGTAGGTATTTCTTCCAGGCTAGTTTATTTGTTTGCTTTGATTCTACGGAGCAGATGTTCTAGTCCCTTCTTGGTCAGTGTTATATCACGTGTGTCTTCTCCGGGTAGGTTTGGAAGATTGTTGGTGCGTTTGAGTCTTTACTGTAGACGCTCTGGAAAAAATTGTTTAAAATATTTGCCATTTGCACGATGTCTGTAATAATTTCTCCGTTTTCCGTCTTCAAAGAATGTAAAGTTGGACGTTTATTCTGTATTTCCCTAACATAGGACCAAAATGACTGGAATTTCCTCATGATATTCGCTTAGCATTTTAGATTCAAAAGAGCATAGACCTGGGCGCATGATAATTTTGGTTTTACTTCGATATTCTTTTAGTTTTTGTTTGAATGCATTCACATTAACTATATCGTCCCTTTTTAAAATATTTTTTAAATCTGATTTTAGCCTTCTTTGCCTTCTTAATGCCGATCCCCGTTGTATCATCTAGGTTTCTTACTGTTGCATTTAAGTTTGAATGGGACGTACGTCTTCATTCCTTTGCGTAAAATATTTAAGAAATATACCCAAGTGTTCTCTGTATCAATTTTCAGTGTTTTTGTCTTTTATTATTGTGATCCTTTGTTATAATATTCTCGTAGTCCGTTAAAATGTGCCTTATTGATTAAGTACATTTTACGCTTTTCTTTTTTTATTTTCACGAATTTAGTTTTTAACTCTACAAATATAGCTTTATTGTCACTGGTTCCGTTTATTATTTCAATGTTTTCTACAATTTTGGGTTTAAAAGTCGCGAAGACATCAAGTATGCTGTGGCCCCGTGTTGGTGATTTAACAATTTGTTCTAAAGAGTGCTTTGCGTATATATGGAGCATGCTTGGCATGAATTTCTGTTTTTAGCTGATTTTCCTACGTAGTACGTGTCCCAATCAATTGGCGGTACTTTTGTATCATCAGCGATTATAATAACACTGTTGCCATGTTTATTACTGAGTGTAGACATTTGTCGTCGACCTTGTGTAGAATATCTGTATTAGAATCTGTGGGTCTCTAAAGTTATTTTTCTGTCGTTGCAGCCCTTTATGGTGCACCAAACGCTTCTATGTAATTTTCGTCGCAATCGTTTCGTTGGCTACTAAGATGTGACTTTACAGCAATCAATACTCCCCCACCCAATCTATTAGGCCTGTCCCTTCTGTTTATTGTGAAACCGCTCGGTAAAACGTGATTGTTTGCTCAATACCCCGTGAGCCAAATCTCCGTTCCAACTACTATGTCTGCCTTTGTACTGACAAAATAATGTTCAATATCCGATATTTTGTTTCTAATGCTCCGGTAATTTGAAGTTATAATTTTTATTTGGTCAATAACTTTTTTTACGGTTTTATGCATGCTAAAAAAACTCTCCAGAGGTTTCACAGTTAACAGAGGTATAACATTCACTCATATTACTATCTTTTATATATTTGAAGGAACCGATTATATTAATTCTGCACAGGTTATACGTGGTTTTAACGCATTTTTTTGTTCTATTATTTTTGGGATCTGAGAGGCGTAACCTAATCTTAAGTGATAAAAAGCGCTTATCTTATAAATTCATGTAATTTTGCTTAACATAAGTGGTATTGCATCCATAAGAGCATCGATTTTACAACTACTGGAATTTAAAATAAAGTTAATTTACTTAAAAGAGAATAATATATCTATTCCCTTTAATATTAACTATAGTATAATCCATGTTTATATATTCTGCAAATAATAAAATTACATAAATTAAACTAAATGTCTCTAAGCTAGTTGTTTAAATCCCTAATCCCCAATGGTTTCAACGTAAGCTGAAAATAGTTGTATTCGAAAAGTTATTATCATCCTTGAGCCATCCTAGGATAAATTTAAAAAATAAATTAAGGTTTGAACTTTACGTCTATATTTGATGCATAAAACGGGTGGTTATAAAGTTATCAGATTATTAGGTGTAATGAAAACTACTACTTGAATTGAATGAAGAATATCAATGAAAAGTGGGATTAGGCGGCCTCCAGCTTCTCAGCAGCTGCATCAACTCTGCGGTAAAGCCCAAGCTAGCGATTCTCGGCGTTCAATTCAAGTCGTTTCAATCTCGTGTTGGTGAGAATAAGAATTATTTAATGATTGAAGCGTTTTTTACAATACAATTCATTCAATATTTTACTTGCGCTTATAAAATTGGATAATTTCGCTCTGAGTGGAATAATATGCTTCGCAAACATTTGATCTAAGTAAACCGAGGTGACGTTTTTAATGTTTTGATTGACAAACTGTCATTTGAAAAAAACAAATGATTAATTCTTGCCGTTTTTTCAAGTAGGTTAAGTTGAACTTTTATTTTAATTTATATTTCTAGGGTGAGTATATATAGTTGAGGCATTTTCTCTCGGTTTATCCCAAAGCCCAATTTAAAAGAAACTTTACTAAGTCCTATCACTTGACCTACTAAAAACAGTTATCAACGAGATCATAAAATTCTTTTGTAGCTTAGAAAGCATATATTCTAGCTGTCTCTTCAACCTGTAAAAATACGACAAAACCGAAAATCTTGATGAATTTTTAAGACCGCAATCTAGGTTTATAACCAATCTAGGTTTTGTCGAACATTTTTTAATAATTAGATATGCTAATATCAGCGCTAAATATCTCAATATAAATTTAATTATGCCAAAAATCCTTTGGAACAAAAAATTGAAAAACTTAAAAAGGGGAAAAACTGGCTAAATTGAAGAAAATATAAAAAAACTGTCCGATAATTAGGTGATGATTGATTATGATTCCTACAGTAGTATAAATTATAAAATAGATTAAAATTCTAAACTTAAGGTGAAAGAAGAAGAATGAAGGTTTAATTCCTAGGTACTCAATGGCTAAGAGTAAGATACTGAATGAAATGCTTTTTTTATCCTGGCACAAAGGGGCGAACGCAACCCACCATGCGTGCCATTTCCTTGGCAACACAAATCTAGCCAGGGCTGTTAATTACAAAAGTAATTTTCAATGTAATTTATTACCATGGCACCTCATCGGCATTAATTCCTGGTTGAAACTAACCAGATAAATTTTCATTCCATATTTTTAAGATCATTTATTTAAAGGTCCGTTTTTAGTAGTTGAACGCAGAGGAAGGCTCCTTGCTTTCCAAAGTGTGGTTATTTGGCAAGCTGAAAAATACGTCAGTTTAATTTATTATAAAATATTACTTATATGGAAATACCTAATATTTTCACCTAATTTTAGGAATGGCGTTTCCTTATAAAAATACTTAATTTATTAGAGAAATGTAAGCCTTTCAATCCATCATTATTTATCTGACTTATAATAGACGAAATCACTATCTTCAAATTATGCAATATCATAAGAATAGTGTAAAAACAATAAATATATTGAGAGTTTTACTTTTAAATAAACATTGCATAATGAATATATATTAACTGCTTTGCTATAATCCACTTATATATCACTGTATGTTACTATCATTAGATATGAGAAACCAGGTATTTCCTACCTTTATTTATGAATTGTTAATCGAATGAGAAATAATTTATCAGGTTTTGACGTAAAAATCACTATAAATTGCACACAACTGCACATTTTATTTTCTTACTGCGTGTCCGACTTCCGCAGTGGAAATGCAGCGGCTCATGGGGAGACTTTTGAGGCGGAGAAAATGGCGCGCTTGGCGGGCAAGATGGAGTGAAACGCTCGATTCCTTGGTACCCAACCCAATTAACGTCCATAGGCGCACAAGCGGGTATAAGCTTAGGTTGCGCAGTGATAATTTTCCGTACTTTATCCGTTTCTAAAAAAATAACACCAAAAATTTTGTTAAAAATAGTTCATTTTCAATGAAGTTTAAAGTTTAATGTTCTATGACATAAGTTTTTTCGGAAAGGAAAATATGGTAAACTTGCAATAAGTGAATGTTGAGCTGCCTTGCATTCATAGTTTACAGCATTAATAAATTCTTTTTTGTGGTTGGAAATTTATCTGCATTTAATCGCTTTTTATTCTCGTTTTGAAAATAAATATGTTTTGTTAATTATTTGACTTGTTGATGAAATTAAAGTTCAAAATAACGTCCTATTCTGTTACAAATTACCGGGAAGAAATGTTAAGCTAAAGAAAAATGAATGACGTTCACACTTATATGGCTTACATCACCAACAATCATTAATAATTTTAGTCTCCTAGAGCAGTTTGTTAGTGGTAAAATCGCCTTAGTAATTTCTGCTTGAGAAAAAACATTTAAATAACCAGATATAGTTTCTTTCGAATGTTTGCTACTTTATCTTATCTCGGTAAACTAAAGAGTGCGTACTTGCAATTGCTAATATGAAATGTATGTGTAACTCATTCTATTTTAATGCAATTGTGAAGTAATATTTTTTAAGTTCTAAACAATATTAGTTATGATACTCATGAATTTGAGTATAAAATGACAAATAGAGTCGAATTAAAGTTAATATTCTAGTAAAAAAAGAATAAATAAAACCTCCTCGGTATGTCGTTGAAATTTAAGTGAGCCGACTTCGTAAGAATCGCAGAGGGGCTGTGTCGCTCCATCTCCTCGCGCGCTTCCCCCCTCGGAGCGTGCCGCCATCACCGAGGCCCGTCGGCCCGGCCGAAGGAAGAACATGGTCCGACGCGCGGCTGAGACGATCCACGGACGGGGCTGTATGGTCAGAGAAATCGTTGAGTAAGAGGAATTTTCGTCTCTCGCAGACGATGGCTCTAGCCATTAATGTTGACCTCGGCACTCATTCATGGAATGCTCATTTTTATAAACTTCCATTGGAGCCGCGGGGTAGGTTTGCCATTTTGATTGATGGCCGCCACGGGAGGGTGAGTGGGGACGAACGTGATCTGGACTCCCGGTGCTTCTTGAGGAATGAGGAAGATTAGCAGCTATGTTCCCCGGTAGGATTGTAGCGCGGGGGATAAAATGCCTGCCTTGGAAGTTTTTTTAGAAGGAAAGGCCTACTTTACCTCTTAAGGGGTCAATTGAAAGATCCTCTTCCTTCTCAGTACTCTGTTTTACTGCCACTGGACCACCCATGAGAGCTCTCGATCTTCATATTTCACTGTTGGTCACAACACAATTATGAGGAACTCACTGAAACCATCCTTCATCAAAAGTCAGCACTCGGCTAACTATCACACAAATTTTGCACTGGATTTTAATAGGCTATCAATTTCATCTTGGGTATATTTTTCTGGCTAGCATCCTCTCTTAGAAAAGCACACTTCAGGTCAAATCTTTCCACCGACTGGCCCATTTCAGGGGTAGACTTCGTTTTCTCTTAAAAACCGTCTCATTTATGTGTTTATACGTAAACAAACCGAAACTCGTGGTTGGGGCTGTGGAAAACTCATCCAATGAGAAAGTTTCATTTATTTCCGCTTCGAGTTTTTACGTGCCTTTGTTTACATCTCTTCCATGTCCTGCCGTATGCATCCCTTATTGAGGTAGAGGGAACATTTTTTTGCCAAATATACCTTATGGGGATGAACAAACGTGTAAAAAGTGGGTCCCATTCCTTTTTCAAACAATAGAAATTGTCTTATTTTCCTTCAAACGCCCTGTGGTTGATTTTTTACAATTTCTTCCAATTCGTCTTACCACCTTTCAGCTAGCCAAAATGAAGGGGATTTGAATTTGGGTAACCGAAGGGGTCATTGCACTTCTGTCAGAATTTCAAAAGGCTGTTCACCTTGTCACTATTTTTTGTTCAACGCCCTCAAGTCCTCAAGCGTCCCGACGCCTCTCCTGCTTAAAACCTATCTAACCTCCACCTCCTAGAATTTGAAAACAGGACGTGCCCAGTTGAAAAACCTAGTCACTACCCTAAAATAGTTGGTGCTTTATCAGAGACTGCCTGGTAACAATATATTTTACATTATCCTTAGCCTCATTTCTTAGTTATTCAATTGGGTGCTCAAAATAAGAATTGGTAATGAGAAAACATCTGAAAATTTTTCTTCTTTTGTGAGCGAGATGATGATTACAAAATATATGTTAACTTTTACGCTAAAAATTATGCATATTAAATCGATTTGGTAAAAATTATTAAATTGATAGTTTTTAATCTATTAAACAACTTAAATATTTAATCACCCCTATGAATATTTTAATTGCTTATACTCATCCTCACCCAAATATTCCTCATCAGACTTTCATTATATATATATATATACATATACATACATACATATATATATATATATATATATATATATATATATATATATATATATATATATATATATATATATATTTTTTTTTTAAGAATGATTCTCTGGGTGGTGCCTGTTAATACTTGTGCCCTCAAAGAGATTTTTACCTCTATTACTTCCATAATACTACGAAATGATTTCAATGACCATTGTAATTCATAAAAAAAATGATTTACTAGTAACCAATAGTGAAATGGAGCAGCTCTTGCCTATGTAAGTAGGATTTTTTTCTGTAAGTTGATGATTTTTCAATTTTTCAGAACGGCGGGAATGGATTATGCCATTATGGATTATGATTGGCCATTTATAAAATTATAAATTTTAAATCATGATTATTTTTTTGTTTGAAGAAAGTTTTTCATTTTTAAAGCTTCGTTTAAACAGGTGAAAATGGGTGTTTTTTTTAAAATGTATTAGTATCAGTATGATGCTTTGCTTTAGGTATGAGCTCAAAATTGATGAGAGAAAAATAATGTTCATTTTTAACTTTATTAGAATTTGATTACTTTCGCCTCGCATGATCATCATCGCGTAAAAACAATCGCGTTAACTGAAAATACCCAATGTAGGTTTCACGCTTTTTTTATTAGATCCGCAATATATATTTCCCATGGTAGACCTTAACCCCCATTGGCCTCTTCCTCCCCTTTCACCACTCGACCCCAGTCCACGCTCCACCCCCACATCCTTTCACGGTGTCGATGTCCTCTGCTGCCCTCCGAGGACGTCCAGCCCCTCCTCCTATCCAAGGCGGACACCTTCGCCTTTGGCTCCGGGGTCGTGCTCCTCACCACTTCGCCTTCTCTGTGCCCTCGTACGATTCGCTGCGACCCGCCGCTCGTGTGCAGCAAAAAGGAAGAGGAAGGACAAGTGTGAGCAAAAAAAACTCAGGCATACTCGGGAACAAAATTGACAAAAACGTTCTTGGAAATTCCATAGCATATAATTTAGGTGATGGCAGCTTGAAATGAGCCAGGCCACAACTCATGGCTAGGCATTGTGCCTTATGCAGCGCAAGAAAATCTGCCAAGCATGGCTATGGACACCAAGAAAGTCTCACAGCTTTTTACCCAACAGCCTCTTTAGATTTACATGTTTCATTCCCGATGTATATAGTATTGAACTTTCCTTGGATTTAAATGTACTCAGGGTATAAAGGTTAATATTTAACCACTTTTTCAACAAAGCAAAGCTGTTTTTTCATAAATAAAGGTTAGACTATGTATCATGCGCTGATATATATTATGGGTATATAGTATTGAACTTTCCTTGGATTTAAATGTACTCAGGGTATAAAGGTTAATTTTAACCACTTTTTCAACAAAGCAAAGCTGTTTTTTCATAAATAAAGGTTAGACTGTATCATGCGCTGATATATAATGACCAAAAAGGCTACACTACAACAGGATATAATTATAGTAAATAATTACTATAATTGTTATTTTACCCAATCAAAATATTTGATATCAATAATTACGTAGATTTTATTAAAATGAAATTGGGTTTAACTAACTTGAAAAATAACTCTGTGAGCATTAAAATCAATTAGAATGAAAAAGATAAATATTTTTGTCAATCAATTGGCAGTGATAGCCTTCATATCATTCGGTCATTCCTAATAAAATTTGGAGGGAAAGAATCATAAAACTGATATTAACATCTTTTCTTAAGCAGACTTATTTCTGCATAAGTCACTCTTGCCAATAAGAGAGTTCTCCTTGAACCCTAAGCATGCGTCATTGCTTTACCACTATTATCTGTCCATATATATCTATATCTACATAATACCCCACAAGCCGCCGCAAGGGCGTGTGGCGGGGGGTGCAAGAAAATCGGCCGCGCGCAGATATAAAGGCGCGCATATGAATAATTTTAAAGAATTAAATGATAACGTTCTAGTGGACCGGGCCATATTGGGCCGTGGGTATTTATTTGCTCTTAACTATTATTTTACGTCTACGCTTGTAATCTACTCGTAATGTACGTATTTTACGCATGTGCATTTTATACCGTATACGTAAAAGTACTGCCTCAAGGAATTTCCAGGATTGTTTTTACGACGATTTATGTGAGAAAAAAAACTTAATGAATGGAATTGATTTTTCTTAAATAAGTCTCTTGTTCACAATATAAATTTCGGTGACACTAATTTCCCGTTCCTATTCATGAAACAGATGAATTAGGGTAACGTCTTGTCATTCAGTACGCATTTACCACCAAAACACCAAAGTGAATGCATATATTTTGCGTAATTTGTGACATTGTTTCATAACCCTCGTTTTGGTTTTTGAATGCCGTTTAATGGGTTAAGTATTTATTCAAAAACTTAGTTATCTTTCAGATCCTAGACAATCCCTCATTGGAGGGTGTGAATGCAGGACCAATTAGATAATAATATTCGTTTTAACTAAGCTGTTGAATTAGTAAGCTTCTTGGGCATACTGGAAAAGTCATATTATTTACGCCGAGATTTAACAACTTTCAACAACGCGGACAGAAATGCACAACTTACTCTAAATTCTCGTAGATCAAGTGGTTGCAAGTTTAATTTGTTCAACTATTGTTTACTGGTAGAATCCGACAATGTTATTTGACAATTAATATTCATTGTTTATGGTTAGGTCATCAAATAAAAATTATCGAAAGAGATAGCGCTAAAACCAATATAAGGAGATGTAACATTTAGTAGATATTAAAAAATTGAATTTCATCTGCGAAATTCCTTTTCTTCTGCAAAGCTTAATATCATAAATGACTCAAATAGGCAAAATTTATAATATCATTCAAAACTGGATAGCATCTCCTAATATCATCCGGTGTATTACATTCCATTCCCATTATTCCAGGACCAAGGGTACGTCAGAAGAAAGAAAGGAGAAGCAGCGAAATAATGCTTAATATAATACACAATATTTAAGAATTAGCAGAAATTTTATTTAATTATGGTTAAAATGCGTAGTATGTGTTTCCTACTTACGATGATACGATGGGTCTTCTTTACGATTCCATTTCAATACCTTTCGCATAGCTTTGCCTGGCTAAAACCTCAGCCTCCGTGCCATTTGAATGAAAATTCAATTCCACCTAACCACGAGAAATTGATTTTTTATGATTTTACTTAATCTCATGACAGCAAATGTGTTCTGGTTCTAATGAATATATTTTTACAGTGACTAATTCTAAATCCAGATTAGAGACGAAGAATCCTTTGGAACTCAGCAATTTGCTTAGGGAAACATAGTTCATTGTGAAGTGAAATCATTCGTTTCCGTGGGATTCGTATATATATTAAAATAAAGTTAATACCAAATGCACGTATGAATGCTACGTACGTACGCACTCATCCTAAAATACTACTTGCTAATATTTACAGTGTGTGCCGTAGGAGGAGAGAGGAACGAAAAAGAAATGGAGACAATAGGCCGCGTGGGAGACGGGTTTAGGTGCAGGGTAATGGCATGAGTAGTCGTCCATCACGAGGTGAATTGCCTGTTTTACGTGAGCAGTTGATGATTTACGGGCATGGAGATGGTCGGCATGTTGGGGAGTAAGCTCTGAGTGAGGTAGAGGAATGGTGGAAGAGCGGAGATGGATTGATGGGTCTTCAGCATCCCTTGAGCTGACTCTAAGAATGAGACGCCAAAAAGGGTGGATGGTCGAATTGCAAGCAGGAAAGATACAAAGGATGAGTACACAATAGCAGTGGAGCCAGCAGCAGCAAAACGTATTAACCGTTAAATTCTAAATTGTGTATAATTTTTATTGTTTCAGGGCAGTTCTATTCTAAGTTACCAAAGTTCTATTTCTAATAATTTTTCAAAATACATAGTTATGGTTTTCCATTTTATTAAATTTAATCTAAAGATTATTTTCCATGTGTGAAATTCATAAAAAATATGAATTTGTCTGCCGTTTTAATAACGTTGGCAATACAAATGTGAGAACGTAAAAACAGGAGATGCGTTTTTACTAAAATGTTCCATTTTAAATTGAAAGCATACAATTCGAGTCATTCAAGCTTTCATAACATTTTATAAAATTAATCCGGAAATAACAGAGCCTGTAGTTTATACCATCGAGAATATCCATTATGTATTTTTTTTTAATTTTTCGGTTTTATTTGAGAAGACCGTAACCATGGGAATGTATTGGATGTTTTTTGATTCACAAATAATTGGCCCAATAAAAAGATTTCAACCTCGAAGGAAAATAAAAAGAAATTTCACGCTACCTCAGGGCTTGTTAAAGAGGTTGTAGACCACTGTTTTTTAATTACCAGTTAATTATGAACATTTTTACTACATGGCGATAAAGAAAAGGCTTTTGCAACCACATCTTTCACATCCCTATTTTGTAATAGGTGTTATACTTGATTAAGCTTATTTTGCTATGTAAAATTGGGAATTTAATTATTACAGAGCTACTCGTATCACATAATATCACTTTCTTCATTTGGGGGAGCCAATTTTGCGATTTAATTTGGGGTTGAGAGGATTTATCACGTGTCAGAGGCGAAGTACAGTGGCTTGACCGTTCCAAAAGTGTTAGTCCTGTTTGCTTTCTTTTTCAAGGAAACTGTAGGTGATGCTGTGGCGGTAACTTTTAACATAGTAATCCGCATTACCATGCCAAAATTTTAAAGTCTGAAAGGCATTCAACTTGACCGGGGTTCAAACTCGAATCCCGGTCCAGGCGAATATATTTTTTGTTGAAAATTGTTTTATGTTATCTTTTTGATTAAACGGAATCCAAAATTTCTCAAGAACTTTTAATGACACCTCGGTACATTATCTTATTTCCTAATTATCAATTACTTTGGTAGGTGATAATGACACAGTATATGCTATGGTTAATGTGTGACGAAAGCAATATTATGAAAAATCTCCTTTTCTCCCAAGTTTTAATTTCATCATAGACATTATACTTTGTCTCGACTCGTATATTTAGCTGGTGTTCCCCCGACAGAATCGAGTGAAGAAGCACTGAGAAGTTCCTATTTCTTCTGAGTTCCGGAATTTAATTTTGTGCATCATTAGTATCTTAGAGCTTAATGCTTCCCAACAATGTTATCAACATCAATGGAAAGATGTGAGACTGTTCACTAAGACTCCCTTCCATTGAGGTTTCTTTTAAATCGTTAAAATTTGGATGAGTCAATCAGGATTATATTTCTGCGTTAACACAATGATAGGATGCATACGAATAAGTAATTTTATTTTTCTATTAATTTACTGGATGAATTAAGTGTTAGAAAATTATGACTTTTGAACTCTCACTGACTTGAAGGAATGTGTGTATGTATGAATGTATGTATGACTTCATACATTGACTTTTGAAGGATTCTGTCTATCACACTAAAGTGGCCCTAAGGCAAATAGCGTTTTACAACGGTTTTGTAATTCCTTGCATATAGAATATAAATGAAATGTTATAACTAAAACGGTTGTCCGAATCTCACAGTAATTTTCTCTTCTCATAATGTTTTTCAGAAACCTGAGCATCGGTCAGGATTCCCATCTGGAGGAAATTGTCGCGGAGAGAGTGCTGTAAAAGAGCCGCGGGACAAGGTGAAGAGTCCAGGGTGAAGGAACGGAATAGAGGTGAGTGTGTTAGTGGACGGTCAGAATTGTACGAGTAGAGCGATGGCATCCATGGGGTAATGGTGGTCGGCCGATGAGTAACCTCGGGAGGAGGGCGGGCATCTCGCGCGTGGCCCCTTGCTCCGGGATGCGTCGGCGGGTCATCAAAGCGGTTATCGGTCATCTGAAACCCATTCGTGTATTAAGGCTCGTTACATCTGTGTATAAGGTGACAACGGGAACTGCGTTTTAAAGACCCCTTAAAATGGCCGTTAAAAAAAGGAAGTGGTGGCCAGGAAAGGAGGAATGGGAGATGTAGGAAGAGGCAAGAAGGATATTGCGGAGCGAGAAGGAGGGCCACAATGGAGACACAGAGAAAGAGAGAGTGTGTGAGAAAGAAGATTGGAAGGGGGTGTCTTTTAATGGCCCTTCTGGAAGATCGAGTGCGTTGTGGGAGTCTCGTTTAATTTTGCGGCTCCCTTTCGCTCTAGTGGAACAACACCGATTATGGTCGTCCGATTGGGGGTTTTTCTTTAGTCGAAATGTATTTTAAAAGAAGAATCCTGCTCTTAACTTAGGAAAGGACCATCATATACTGGGACTAGTCAATTTTCATACTTTATGGTTGTTTTTGCAATCGATCTCCTTAACCGATAGTTTAAAAAAAATTGCTTTCATGCTGAGGTTCAATATTCTACTCCTCGCGGTTTTATATTGGAAAATATATTGATGCAAAGATATAATAAGTTTCTTAGAGTATATCAGTTAATTTTGGATGCAAAATGTGGCTCTCAAAGAATTGGTTACACAATTTTAAGAAATGCTCACAAATAGCAGCTTAATTAGTATGTGCTTCAGTTTGGTTTATTTTATATATATATATATATATATATATATATATATATATATATATATATATATATATATATATATATATAGATATATATATGATTTCGTCGACGTAACACGGAAGTGCCGAATAGTACATTACACAGTAACAAACAATACAGAAACACAAAAAAAGATCACTCACACGTTATTTCTTGATAATTTCGAAATTATCAAGAAATAACGTGTGAGTGGTGATCTATTTTTGTGTTTCTATATTGTTTGTTACTGTTTAATGTACTATATATATATGTGTGTGTGTGTATATATATACGTGTGTATGTATGTATATGTATATATATATATATATATGTATGTATATATATATATATATATATATATATATATATATATATGTGTGTGTATATATATGTGTGTGTATATATATGTGTGTGTATATATATGTGTATGTATATATATGTGTATGTATATATGTGTGTGTGTATATATATATATATATATATATATATATATATATATATATATATATATATATATATCTAACACGAAATCCCGCCAAGCGGCGAACAAATGCTCATTAACATAGATATAAGGAAAAGGGATAGGAGCACATATAAACGAAGAACACAGTAGAGGTGGGGACGGTGGAATCAGGCAAATCACGAGTGTAAAAATATTTCCTAGACCAGGACTTGAACTCCGGATCTTTCCGCTTACCGGGCGGATGCTCTTGAGCTATCCAGGAAACGTAATTTACACTGATACCTGCGATGAGTGAAACGACGTACTAACACCTATGTCCTCACGATTAAGCCTGATTTCGAAGTAATTATAGGTCGTGCAAAGAAATAACGAGTAAGTAGATCTAAAGTGCTGGTGTCTATTTCTTTCTCTTCTTTTACTCTGATGGTTAAATACGACGGTGGATACCAAAATATTATAATCTTCCATTGCCTATCTAATAGTCTTATTCTTGCCCATTCTCAATGCGATTCACAGATATTTTCTGATAACTATTTAAATATTCCCTTCATTTTACTCTTTTCCCTTAAAAAAGTTCTTAAAAATGTATAGGATTTTTCCCGACAATTTTCCATTTCCTCAATATACATTATCTCACATATATGAGAAATATTTGCACGATTTCCAAATGGGGACCAACAAAAGAAAAGCAAGTCTTTATTTACTTCTTCTGTACCTTCCACTTCAACGCATATAATAAAATCAAGTTTTATAAGGGTTGATTCACATATTTTCTTTAACAAATATACATGACATATATGGTCATACTCTTTAAAACTAGTTACTAGATGAGAAGAAAGTAAACTTGAAACGCTTAATACCGTCAGTTTTCCCAAGAAAGGCTGGATAATCTTACTGATTGAAATAATCGTTTATTGACAAATATAACCTCTGTAGACAGACATTTGCTCTTTGATTTCCAGAGAAAAAAGTAAGTTTTAAAAACAACAAATCTTACTAATGAGTTTATCATTGTTTGGCCGATTCGGAATGAGACTTCTATACCTATTTTTTTCTGAATCATTAAATATGTAATTATGAAACCTAATTTTGGAATAAAGCATTTTTCGAAAGAGTTTATTCCTTCTGTTTTAGTTTCTTTGTGGCAATAGTACGATAAATGTAGAATTAAGGGCTAAAAAATGAGAATAAACATTCTCGGTTGAAGCAAGGCTTAAGATGAGAAATTAATATTTTTTGT
Organism: Hetaerina americana; assembly: GCF_022747635.1. Taxonomy (NCBI): domain Eukaryota; kingdom Metazoa; phylum Arthropoda; class Insecta; order Odonata; family Calopterygidae; genus Hetaerina; species Hetaerina americana. Next base: position 99,285,765 of record NW_027286874.1, on the reverse strand, counting down.
CCATGAGAGTAGTTTTATGTGTAGGAACCATGTTGAACGTAAAATCTTAAAATCTGACCACAAAGAATTCTTTATGATACTGCGACCAATAACTGGTATTTATAATTTTCCAGATGTTGGAATAAGACTACTTTCGCTCCCATTTAGTAACAATCAGACCTATTGGCTTAAAAATGGACCGTAAACGAAGCACGTGTTTTCTATTTTCCAGCGAATAAAGCAAGCCCTTATACTACCTAGTCCAAAAGGAGAGAGGTAAATAAATTACTGGCGTAAACTTATGATAGGGTGCTGATACATAGGCCATGGGAACTTGGTCGTTTAAGGCAAGATGTTAATCATAAATTAAAAGCTTTTTTGGTGTGTGGGTGTCATGAAGAGTGTAAAAAATAAAATCGACAGAAAGGAAATTAATGAAGTTCTACGCTTACCAAGGAAAGATGCTGTTAGGAAAAATTATAAAACCGCATGATATGTGAAGGGAAGAGATACGGAGAAGCAATGGAGTAGTAGTAGTTTTGAGGGGAGGCGACCGACAGCTGAGGTCATTTGCGCCATAGGGGATGGACAGGAAAGGATGAAGGGTGGAGAGAAACCCGGCGTCGGCATTAGCCTGCTCTTTACGAAAGGCGCCAAGGGGTCCGCAGTTTAACGTCCCATCCGACGGACGGCGTACTCACTCAAAGTGCCCTCCACAAAGCACCTCAAGTAGGGATCGAGATACCTCTGAAAAATATCCAACACCGCCGGGATTTGAACCCGCGCCCTCAGGGTGGGAAGCCAGTACGTTAGCCCCCGCACCATCTCGATCCCCAGAAGCAATGGAGTACTGAAGATGGTAATAGAGGGGACTATGTTGTGAAATCGAGGTGGAATAAGGGAACGAATATATTTTTTGAATGGAATTAGTTAAGTTCGAATTTTGGTAGAAATAAAGAATAAGTGATTGTAGAATAAAGTATGAGGGCTAAAGGCATCTTCGCCGTTTTCGCCAGGGCTTACATTAGTGTGTGGTGCCTAGATCCATCAAAACGTATTGTAACCCGGTAGACAATGGCTATTAATAATTACCTACATTATATCTATTTTATATGATGATAATAAGCATTGTTAAGTAAATGTTATTGATCATGCTAATAGATCTGATTATTCCAGTGAATGAGTACTTAGAAAAATGCATGGGAAGCAATTATAATAAAATGTAAAAATTGATCCGGCTCAATCAATTACATTGATTGAGACATTGCCGTTCGTAAACAATTTACCTAATTTTACATATCTTATTTATAATGCACTGGTGAGAGTGTGTAATTTGTCTGGAGCTTCGGCATTTGTAGTCAAGTGTTTTCGAGAAATGCATTGCGATACCTTCTCTATTCATCTTTCGTATATTAAACGATTGGTTTTATTATTTTATTATCGAGTTTGCATTAGATGAATTTCTCTTAATATGAGCATTTCTGTAATTTTTAATTTTTTTGAGTATTGTGAGTAAAGAATTTGTTGCTTTCACAATTAAATGGTTTTATATTATCGTGTATACACTCACATATACGGATATATATGTACATTTTATTTACAACCTAACACACTATATATATATATATATATATATATATATATATATATATAAATAAATATATATATATATATATATATATATATATATATATATATATATATATACAACTTAACTGAATCAACTTTTAAGACCACTCCCGTGTGTGTGTGTGTATATATATATATATATATATATATATATATTATATATATAGTGTGTTAGGTTGTAAATAAAATGTACATATATATCCATACAGTATATATATATATATACACACACACACACGGGAGTGGTCTCAAAAGTTGATTAAGTTAAGTTGTATATATATATATATCATCTTTTATTCGTTTCAATTTAAAACCTAACACTATACATAATGGGTGGTCTGAAAAGTTTCCGACCTAACAAAGATACGATACATTTTTCCGAAATTTTTGAGGTCGGAAACTTTTAAGAACACCCTCATGTGTGTATGTATATATATATATATATATATATATATATATACATACACACATGAGGGTGTTCTTAAAAGTTTCCGACCTCAAAAATTTCAGAAAAATGTATCGTATCTTTGTTAGGTCGGAAACTTTTCAGACCACCCATTATGTATAGTGTTAGGTTTTAAATTGAAACGAATAAAAGATGAATCGATCATTACCATCCTTGGTACACAAAAATGTTTACGCTACCTCCTCCACGCAAATTTAAATCTGCATAAGAGGAAATAAATATTTTTTATTTTATACAATAATATTATATTGATACTTGTGATTATATTATATTGAAAGTTTCCAATACTCGAATGGCAAAGTTTATTTATGATATATAAATTGGAGAGAAAATAGTCCCAAGAAATAGTGCGAATAATCCCCGAGTTGTTCTGTATAAGCTTTCCTGGAATTTTAATTTATAATCTGGTTTTAGTTTCCATTACACATATTTTAATATTAATTTACTAATTCAGATATAGTTAAGAATATCTGAGAGTGAATCGTGCATAATGGTGCTCAAAGATAAGGGTTAAATCCATTCTTATACTTTTATCGCGTAATGATTGCATACATACCGTGGTCACGCTTCTATATGCATTCATGAACATACGAAATGTCTGAATTATTCATACCTACTACCTGTTCGCCTCTAATCGTTCTTTTAAGCATGCGCCTCTCTGTCTTATTTTATTCCTTGAACAAGTTGGCTGGAATATTCAAGAAAAGTCGGAATCTGACCTTGAAATTGCACAATTATTGTCGGTTCCCTTTTGAAATTAAGTATCATTAGCACTGTAATTAATATCCAACTTATGGAGTTGGCGCAAATTCTCCCGGAGGAATGCACTATGCTTCACAAAGGTCATCGACGGTTGGTCGTGCATCAGCGATCTCTGATTTTCCCCTTCTCACTGACCTGGAAAATTGCAGGAGAGGGAGATAGCGGAAATCTACACTTTTATTGCGCACGTCTCGCCTTGTAATCAGCTCCCCATGCATCGCAACTGGAGTTCCTTCCTGCCTCGAAAGCACGTGCGCCGTCGAACATCACGTCGGAGCGTGAACTCACTGAGAGCAGGGAAATATTTATATGCACCTACGCCGCCTTCATTTCCACTCTTTCGACTCTGTAGCAAACATAATATATGCCTGAGACCGAGCTTGGACCGAGCGGGGAATGATTCCCGTCGCACCGAACGGCGGCCATTTTGCCGAGCTCCGCGTCGTCCAATCAGATGAAGGTTTACAGCGGGTCGATTCTGCCTGCTCACCCCCGCCTTACCCTTCCCCCTCAGAAGCATCCCTTTATTCTTCCCCATCGACCCATTCCAGTCACGTCCGCCGCCACCCCTTGGCCTCTTCCTCCCCCTCCCAGTTCCGCAGCGTCGGCCCCGGCGAACCCTGGGAACCTCACAGGCCTGGTCGATCGAGAAGCCCCCCGGTTCCCGAAGATGGCTAAAAAAGAGAAGACACCCCTGCCCTTTTCCACATCTTTGGAGCAAGGTATGACGGAGTATGGTAAACTCCGGAACGAGTTTGGCAGGGGATCGGAGAGGGGGGTGGAGGTAGTTGGTGGAGACAAAAAGATGGTGGACGCGAGAAAATCTCCCGTCCGATGCTTTCGTCCTCGTCTACCGCTTCCCTTTGTCATTGCCTACCCCCCTTTTTTTGGTGGGAAGGGTGAACCGGTTTTCGTGGTGAGTTGCCCTTGGCCATTCCCGACCATCTCTCGTCCACCTACCCCATGCTCCGCCATTCCCACTTGCCCGCCGCTCACCGGCCAACTATGCGGTAGCTCGTCAGCAGGTATCAAAAGTACACCCGCCTCCCCCTCCTCCGCTAGGTAAAGCACTGGATCACCTCATCTGATCTCGCTGGCGATTAAGCCCCCTTATCTCCCGCTCGTTTTGATTCTGGCTGCGGTTTTTCGCGCGGACGAGCTTTCGGGTATGAAGGTGGATGCCATACGATACTATCTCCATCTCAATCTCTCTCTCTCCCTCTCACCGGGGATGGATTTTTTCTGTCGTCCCCAACATCCTCACCCCTCTTTTGCGAGTTGTCTGAGGAGGGCGGGTCAGGGAGGAGGGAGAGGGTAGCCTAAATTTCGGAGTCTGGAACCTAGAGCCGTCGCCAAGCCTCCTTCGCGCCGTCGCGCGCCCGTTCGTCGTTGGCCCAATGTGAGGCTTCGGATGCGGGGCGTTGGGCGGCGCCCGGTCCCGGCGGCGGCGTGAGTTCGTTGTCGCTGGCGAATCGGCCGCCGCGCAGCGCAGTTGCCCCGGCGGCCATCGCTGAGGACGCCGCGCACGGAGCAGGCGCGAGGACGGCGTCTGGCGGGAGGGAGGGAACAAGGAAGCGGCGGACAAGATGGAGTCGGACTCTGTCCGAAGCTTTAGGAAAATACCTGCTGGAATATGAGTGATTAGAACTTTCTGCAGTAGCTAATGCTGGTCTAACTAATAAAAAGAATTGGCTTAGTCGTCTAGCCTCACCGTTCGCAAGAAGAGTACAATAAATACCTAAATCGAAGGGCGTCCACTATCGTTCCCATTCAAGTATTTAATTCAGATGCATAATTATCCCAATATATGCGTGTAATTCTGCTTTAAACTTTAATGTAAGCTCCAATATTACTTCCGCTTGGTTATTGTTATATTTTATTTATACCTGCAACACCATTATTTTTATCAGTCTGGTAATACAGTAAAATCCATTACTAAGAGATAAATGGGCATATTAATTAACAATTTGCAATTTCTATCCATTTTCAAAAGAGCTGAATCTCATATTTTTGCCAAAATATTTGAATCTCTCTTTCATGAAATTAAACATCTCCTTCTTGGTGATTACTCTTTACCTTTTTTTAATTAATAATATTTCAATCATGATGGTTAAATATTTGTTAATGGGGTGATAGAAGTAACTTTATTAATTTTAACCTTTCAATTTTCTCTGCTATTAAAGATTAAATATCAAAGCTAAGTGCCTCGGGGATTCACTTTGTAGATTTGTAAATATTTTAATGTTATTTTAAGATGGCATTCCATTTTCTTCTTCTTTTATCTCGTCCTCAGGTTTTATTGAAAAAGTGAGAACCTTTCTAAAATATTTTAATTTAGAATTTGATTAAACGATTTAACTAACCATTGCCAGATAGTTTAGTTTGTATTGGTATTCCATTTTGAACTCCTTTGATATCTAAGGTCATTTTTTACCTCAGATTAGGTCATGAAATCCGTTTTATGATTATAAATGGCTTTTATTCATGAGGCTAGTTTTAAAGATTTTTAGGTCACTTAGTGGGTCAGTAACATCTGGGGATAGCGCGTATAATATTATTAATAAAAATATAAAAGTCACCGACAACACTGACATTGATTTAGAAAGACATGTGACATGCACTTCCCCACAAAGGCGTCCTAAAATACAGTCAGGCACAAATAAGGACGTTATTCAACATCAAAATAATTTAACTATACTTGTTATAAATTGCAGAAGCCTCAAGAACAAATCAGCGGATCTAGAACACATAATCCAAACTCATTCCGCTGATATAGTATTAGGCACAGAGAGTTGGCTGTGCAATGACATAAACGACCAAGAAATTTTCCCAATAGATTTCAAAGTTTACCGACACGATAGAGATACAAGACCCGGAGGAGGGGTTTTCGTGGCAGTTAAAAGTCATTTTGAAAGCAGGCAATTTTCATTTGAAAATAATAACATAGAAAGTGTTTGGTGCACCTTAATACGGACCAATCAACCCAACATAAATTTATGCTCTTTCTACAGACCTCCAGACTCAGATTTGAAAACACTTCACACCCTCAACGATCAAATTTACAATTTTACACGTAAATATAATAACAGCATAAACATAATTGGTGGCGACTTTAATCTCCCTGGTATAGATTGGGACAACAATATCGTTAACTCTGGGACCTGGGAATTCCTGCTACCTGCAACGTTGGGTCCCATTCCCTGCCATTTAGAGACTCTTTGGGGGTAGAGTGTTTCGTGGTGCATTTTCATGTGGTAGTGATGTTTCAATTTCTTGCTTGTTGTGTCCTGGCTTCCGTGTTGTAGGATGTCTTTCGTGCTGCATCATGGGGTGCAGTTTTTTAGTTGTTTTGCGGTTTATGTGTTTGCATGAGTATTGGATGAAGGGTTTTTTGCATGAGTGTGTGCGCTGCTGTGGGTGTAATTTTTCGTGTTGTTTTTTTTTGCATGTGGTATTTTTCTTTTTTACGGTTGGTGACCTAACACCCCCCGCCACACGCCCTTGCGGCGGCTTGCGGGGTATTATGTAGATGTAGATGTAGATGTAAAGATACTGCGAATGTTTAACCCATGAGAGACCTGCATTTAGCCAATCAAAATAATATAGTTGTTACCCCTAGTAGTTGGTGCATACGTCTACAAGAAGATAATTTAGAACAAATGTATGTTATCTATATCTATGTTATTTAATAGCTTTGTCGATTGCTTTCTTTTTCAAAGTCTTTGGGAAAAAGTCAGTTTTATACATCTACTTAATATCCCGCAAGCCGCCGCAAGGGTATGTGGCGGGGGATGTTAGGGCACCATCCTTAATTAAGAAAAAAAACCGTATGCAAAAGCAACAAATTTATACAATCCCCAAACAAAACATGGTGTACATTCATGCAAAAACCCTTAAACCTCACATACATGCAAACACACAAACTACCAACCAACATACACATGCAGCTACAAACATACCTGATGTCTTTGCAATGCTTAATTTTGTTCCGACTTGTAAATTAAATGTTTAATATTTCTAAAGTGACTTTGGTTTCTTACTACATGGTTCTTGATTGTTCGGGAAAAGAATGTGGTATTGTTCCTATGTGGTATTGTTCCTTTTTACGGGTGGTGACCTAACATCCCCCGCCACACGCCCTTGCGGGGTATTATGTAGATGTAGATGAATGAGTATTTGTATCTATCTCTACTGGAATCTTTCTCCCTTATTTTATCTTTGTGGACTGATGGCTTTCTCCGAATCAATAATTAGTGTGGGGCCATAATAATTCTTTGAATGTAATTTTTAAACTCGTTTGTTCTGAACCTTTCTAAAAGTCTAAGTCTCACTTGTTCCCTTCGTATCTCCAGTAGATCCGAGCCTATTTCCTCTTAGAAACCTGCCACACTTGTGTTCTAATTGTAACAGTTTTTAACGAATTTGGCGGATTTTCTCTGGACTTCATCCAATTCTTGTTGCCAAATGCTCCCAAATACTTGCCACATATTCCAAACGAGTTACAACTAGAGTAAAAGAGTACCTCTCTTTAACTTTCTCATTACATTTCCCCAACAACCGTTTAATAATGCCGAGGTTCTTTAAAGCGGATCAGCATATTTTCCTGATATGTGCTCCCCTTGTAAGGCGTGGTGTTAGAACTACCCCCAAATATTTAACTTGATTGGCCGTAATTAGAACTGAACCCTCTATTTCATAGTTTATGTCCTGTTCGCCACTTCCTTTGTTCCAATATTTAAAAACTGCGCATATTTCTTTATTAAGCATTAATCCCCATTCCTTGCACCTATCCGAGATTTTGTCTAAATCTATAGAGAGAAGCTCGCGATCTAGTTGACCCCTAATTTCCCCTCCATAAGTAATTATCTTTCTCCAGACGCTGAACAGCAATGTTAAGAAGATGATCTTTCTTCAACTAGCTCATATAAGTTAACCAGACACCTAGCGCCTGGAGATAGCGTAGGTTACCAAAACCGCGGTCCCTTTTCAAAACATTTATAGCCGAAATACCAAGTTATGATTTTTAGTTCTAAAATGAAACGAATCCTTCAGCCATGTATCCAACTTTTTCTCACATACAATGTGCACATTATACTAAATTTTTTAAAATATGCAATACCTTATTACTACCTGTTATTTAATAATAAATTACTATGGTTACATCGGAAATACTCATACCAAAATAAAATTACTTCCTGTTTAAAGATTTGTTGTCTAGTATATTCTATTACGGACCCAATTGATAAAACATAAAAACAACCTAATGCTTGAAGATCAATAAGAAGGGGAAATAGAAATTTCAAAGGAAGAGAATCTGTGTAACGTGCTTTTGCTAAATGTAAGAAAAAATCAAATTAAAATTGAAAATAATTATAAATATTAAACAAGAAGAGACCAAAAGACGGGAAATGAGCATACAAAGAAAACATCTTTGGCCAAAGACTGGTTTTAGTTGTTGGTTTACTTTTGCGTTGATGATAGCATTATTTCCTTTATTTTCAACTTGACTACTTAAAATATTTTCTCTTTTTCCAACAATAAATCGCTCTTATAATAAGCGAATTTTTGTTTTTCCAATCCACCAGTAAATTTTCCGATTTTATGAGCTTGAAATTTGAATATGTTACTAATCATAATATTGCCCGGTTATTCTTTAGTTTGCATTAGCGCATCAATTTGCCAGGATACTGTATGAAACCATTGATGGTTGGAATAGATTTTACCAACATAAAGTTTTAGATTTTCATAAAGTTTTGGGAAAATAAAAAAGAGAAAAGTTAATTTTGTTATTATTACGGCTAATAAACTTTTTTTCTGTAAATTATCACATCCTGAAATCACAATCATGGCGTAGGTATAATATTTTCCAACTTACAGACATGAGTCATGGTATTTCGACTTCTTTGTTCTATTTCTTAGAGTAATATCATAATCTTGGTATATATTGTTATTTCTCTGATGTAGATTGTACATTGAGTAATGATGCTCGATTTATTAGTTCTTTCAAAAATTCAAGGATGTGGTATAACATTAAATGAATGTACTGTGCAGAAATCGCTTTCCATTTCAAAACACATAGGAATCACAAGAATTTCACTTTAAACTCTGTTGCTTTTGCTGTCATTAAATAGTTGAACATGCAATATGTATCTCTAGAGGACAATGAAATTACGCGAATGACGGGGACCTGTACGACTGACCAGTATTTATTTCAAAAACACACTCATGTTATGACTTCATCCAGTGAAATTGACAAAAAAGCTCAACAAAAGTCGGAAGAATTTAAAACTTATACCTGGCATAATTTTGATCGAATAAAAACGGATTAAATACGTTATTAATACTATAAAACGAATAATTTATTGCTATATTGGTGCTTTTGAGTAACTAGGGCAAAATGGATGTCAATCCAAAACCAATAATTTTTTTCCAGTCGGAATGAACGTATGCCAGGTAATAAATATACAATTTCGTACTCATTTGCATTATTTGAAATTGAAATGATTAATTACCATTGAAATTAAAATTTTGAAGTCTTTGGAATATTCTCTCTATAAGGCTTTTTTAAAATGATATGCATGAAATAATAGCTGAGAAATTATTATAATAGCTTGTTTCTCATTATCTTTTTAAATATTTTCACGGTAACTTACTTGTTAAGTAAGAATCACGTTGAATCATAAATATTTTTTTGTTGAATAAATGTAAATTTGCATGTTTTTAGTAATCAGTCTACCGGAAACAAATATTCAGATTTTTTTGAGCATCATGCCCTAAGTGGTATTATATACAATGCAATACTAAGTTGAAGTAATTAAAATAAAAAGTTACTCCACACCTCGGAGCGGTAACCTGCTTAACGTTCCCCTCCCTCTATGAAAATGTTGACTGCAATATAAATTACTCACCAACATACGCATAATGGGTAATCCGGCCAAAAATTCTACCGACGGAAGTATTTTGGATTTTCCTATTTAAGGTGATGTCATTCTGCACCGCTCTGGATTATTATCGGGATTGTGAAATACCCCTGTTCTGTCAAAAAAAAAAGAAAAATTTCCATTCATCGTCCGCGCTGTTTCCTCTTATGACGCAACCATAAATTTAACTCGATAGCCCTTCCCACCCCCGCACTGTAATCACAAGCTCACGGGAATGAGAATTCTCCCCCCCCCTCTCTCTCTCCGTACGTACAGCTACCAAAAAAACGCACGCGCTCCCCGTGCAACCCTCTCGCAATCCCCAAATCGGTCGTTTGATCGCCAAACACTTCGGCGTCGTGAGCCCCCGGATTATAACGAGAGGACTCTCGGTCGGGGGAGCACGTAAAAACCCACCCGCGCCCCCTCCCGCCACCCCTCGGTCCTCATCGGCGGCGCGCCGTGATCGCGGACGGGTGCGGGCCGGGCTCCGGGCGCCGCCTCATCCCGACCTCGCCTCCCCCGCCCTCCCCGTTTGCCAGGATGCCTCGGGTCCTGATTAGCCTCGCGGCGCAGAGAAGGAGAGAGAGAATTATACTACATAGTGCCATTGGATGTGGGGAGGAGGGAGGGAGGAGTTTTAGAAGCAGGAGAAACTGTTTCCTGCTGTACATGGGTATATGTGAGTATTCGAAGGGTGGAAGCAGGAAATGATGGTTTCGAGGGGTGGAATTAAGCTCGGCAGCTGGAATGGGGAAAGGATGTGGGGAGTCTGGTCGGTAGATAGGTATGCGAGAATGTGTTTTGTGGAGATGTTCGCGTATATCCCGTGGCAACGAAAATAACGCCACCCCCCCCCCCCCCCCCCGATTCCCTCCATCGCCCCCCTTGCAACCCACGCAACCCTCCCGGATTAAAGGGACGGTCGCATCTGCTTTCGCATTCATTCTCCGACGCCTACTTCCCTTCCGTCTCTTTCCATATCGACGCAGTAACACGCCTCTCTCACCGCCACCGCCTCCCCGCCACTCTTTTCCTGACTCTTTCCCAGCCCACCCGTGCTCCACGCTCACACACCCACCACTTTTTATGCAGATTGTGCCCTCGTAAGTGCATGTCCCGCAATTTTGGAGCAGAACCCTCTTACACACCCCTTCTTCCTCTTTCCTCCTCCTTGCACTCTCTCTCTCTTCTCGAGCGGTCCCCCAGAGCATAGCTTATCAACCGCGGCAGGAGAGGGTTTTTTCTCCGGAGCGAAATTGCCTTTCACCCCTTTCTCCCGCCTCCGCCGACCAAGCGCTAGGGTGTGAATTACTTATTTTAACACTCACCCTCCTCCTTTCTTCTCTTCCGCCTCTCTCGACCATCCACCCTCCTCTTTCTTTCTCTCTCACTATGCTAATGCCCTCTTCCCTTCTCCCTCTTAATTTCCCGTGAGTGTGCGGGTGGGCGAAGGGTGTAAGAGACGGAGAGTGGCCTTGTTTTATATTCCGCCGTTGTTTTAAAGCCCCGTGGGTTTTCGCTAGAAGGGGGTTTAACGTTAACGTTAAGGGGAGGTGGACGGATAAAAGGGATGAAGGAAGAGGGGTGGTATGCTGAAGAGGGGAATGATATAGGTGTGTCGAGGAGAGAGAAAGAGAGAGGGTTTTTGTGTCGGATAATGGAAGGCACACATGTAGTGGGGGGTGAGGGGTTCGAGGGATAGTGGGAGGTAGGCACCAATAGGAAAGTGGGGAGAGACGCGGGGTCTCTGTAAGTTATGGAGATGGAAGGGGCCGGGCCGGTGGGCAGGTAATTGTTATCGAGCGCCACCCGAGGGGGTTGGAAGGTGGACGCGAACATGCATCCCCCACACATACACGCGGGAGCATATTTGCGCTACGTGCTTTTTTTGGGGACTGAAGGGATAAGGGAACACAGTTGCGCCTGCTGCATGCGCCGTTGGTGAGTCGGTGCATGAGTGAGGGGGTGGAGGTCCGAATACCTCCCTTTTTCGTCCCACTCGCCATTGGTCGCCCTTGTTGTAACCGTCAAACCCGTGCACCCCAACTCACTCACCCCCTCCACCCGTGAAAATTGTGAGGCGGAGGGGTTGGGACGTAGGAGGCCGGCAGGAGGGAATGGAGCGAGTAGGAATACGGTAGAGCAATTTTTCAAAACCGCTCGAGTCATAAGTTTACTGCAGTAAAGTGGTGGGAAATTGGCATGTGTGGGAGCTGCAAGGGAGTTTTTGCGGAGTTCACTGAAAAAATTATCATCGAAGTTTCGTGTCGACTATTACCAGGGATATCCACGATAACCTCGAATAAGGGCGTGTTTGCAATTCAAAATGTCTTTCTTTGTCACTTTAACAACATTTTATGGGTTAGGTAATGAAGCCGGTTCTTACCCTAGATCTTGATGAGTGAGGTACTGAAGGAAATGAGTGAAGTACACTTTTGGATGGAAAAATCATTCAAAATTGTACCTGACTTAAACTTGACAAATATGATTTCTCTGACTCGTTAACAATCTTACATGAGCGATTAGGAATCTCAGTCATTGATGTATACTTATCTCATGCTTCTAAATTATTTCAAAATTGCATTTCCTTCCAGTATATGTTGCACCTTAACTAATGTTTCTTGATGTCCTTAGCTTTTATGGATATTTTGAATACAATTAAAATGTTGAATGAAATATTAGGTTTATTCATTAACTTATTAAGTAACTTAGAGAAATACATAAAATTCATCGTTAAAAAAATATGTTCGGCAAGTTTACGACGTCGCTTCGGTGTTTTCATTCGGTACTTATACCTATTCCCTCAAAAATATCTCCGATTGTAGTATTCAGAGGTATCAAACTGCCTGCCACATTGAAATTGAACAAGAAAAAATTTAAAGCGCCTCTTGTGTTAGCCTTGAAACAATGTCACCATCCCTACCCCAAAACTTATGTGTGTTATATTTGATAGGAGACTGATTCTTTTGTTAACGTAGGTGGATTTGAACCCTGGGAAAGCCAGTGACAAGAAATAAAAAGATAATCAACATTACGTTGAGGACATTAAACTATAAAAGAGCACGATAGACTGAGTAAAAAAAGAAAGCAATGTTTAAATTTTTTACTGAAAGGAATAACTGAAAAATAAGGTTGTTATTGTAAGAAAAGAGTATATTTGGTTAATGAATACGCTCTTCAGAATGTCTTTATAGGAACAGGCAGAGAAATAGTTGCCTCTTTCAGTTAAGAATCATAATATAATTCGTGCCGACTGTTGTGAAATACTTGTGCTGAAAACCGTTGGATGATCTTGAACGAATCGGTTTTATTGAAAGGGATTCGATTGCCTGGGTAGGATTTAGGGCGTAAATTTACATTTTACTAACTTATCGAAGTAGGTGTATAAACTGCTCACTTAGATTTTTAATGGAAGGAAATTGAAGTGTTTATACATTATCATTGTTGCTGATATAACGGAACCGGCCACAATGACCTCGGCAATTTTATGAGAGTGGATTGAATTCTCATATTATGTCTCCAAGGCGAATTTATAGATTGATGAATTGGCCTGAATACTTTTCTTTTTTTCAATCATTCTGGAACATAAAGATGCCGCTTGAAACATCTCCTGCATTAAACATAAGACTCTTTATTCAGCTCAATACATGACACAGACCTGTTAAGTGCACGACCTCGTATTGAAGGACCTTTTGATGCAAAAAAGGCACGACTGTGAAAGAGCTAAACTTAACAATGCTGTGATTGTATTGACATCATCGGTTTTTCTGAAGACATTGCCGCAATAATCGCAATCACGTTGAAATGAAAAAAAACGCCAGCGAAGTGTGGTCCAAACGGCTTGCGCTCATTACAAACTGGCATTCAATGATTGCAACCTGGGTCGGCATATGATCCTAGATCCACGTGCTGCCGGGGGGAGGATGAAGAGGAAAGGGGAAATGTAAATGATCGATCCGGGGGGATGAACAAGGGCGCTAGAGACGAGTGGGAGGCGGAGATAAAAAGGTTCTCAAAGGAGTGTTTGAAGAAGAACACGGCGCTAGAGGGAGCCGAAATACGGGCGAGAGACTGACGGGCGCCACCCGTGGATGGCGCCGTCTCAAGACGTACCTTTTTGGATATAGATCCGAGTGTAGGGGGTGGAGAGACGAAAGAGCGGGTGGGCACCCCATCGTCGGCTCCCTTTGGAAGGCCTACCGGATCATGAAACGGCTTCGTGGGCTCTCCTGCCTCCTTGGAGAAGCCGGCTAAGCTCGAACCACCGCACGCACTCGCTTCTGAGGCACCGATTGACACCAACTGCTCCTCTCCTTCTCCGTCCATCTCACGCGCGCGTGTTTGCGTGTGCTTATGTGTCGGCGCGTGTCGTGACTACCCCTTTCGTCTCCGTTCCATCACCCTCCCCCATCCGACCCCGATGTCCTTGGTCCAAGGATACGAACCCTTTTCTCCAAACGCAGTCCTCTCTCTCTCCGACTAACCCATGCCCAGTCTAAGGCGTCTCGAGGTCACCCTTGAATCGAAATCGACGGTGCGTCGACCACCGCCTAAGTATAGCCCCTACCCTCAGGTCAACCCTGACCTGTTTAGGTGACTTTGCATTCACGACAAAGAGAGGTGACAAAAATAATGGTTTTCAGAAAAAAAGGATTTCACTTGGTCATCTTCGGCAGGAAAAACCATAATTTGGACCAAACCCTTTCCCTATATATCGCATATCCACGTTTAAAACTGAAACTTTCTCTCGCTTTCAGTGACATATAAAATGAATGCTATGTATGGTTCAAAATTTTGGAGATTCCAATTAACACGCAAAGTGCCTTGTCCTGTTACTTTAATATTTTAGGACTCCCTCATCATCCTAGACTTTCCATTAGAGTTTACTCTTTGGAGGAATATTTTATTTATTTTCTGCAAAATTATATCCATATTGTTAATGAATAAGCAAATAAATCTCAAATCAGGTATTGATACTTTCACTTTGCCTTTTAAAATCGATTACAAACTCTTTTACTATTTATATTAAAATATTGAAAATATTTTGCTGCCAATTCACCGTAATATATCAATAGGAAATTTCCTAGTGGCATTAGTGCAAATGTCAATTGTCACGTATTATGCGTATAACTTTCCCTTAAGTAAGTTTGGGAACCCCGTTTTTACCTAACTGTATACGGATATCGGTAGTTCCACCCTTATTCTTCCTTCCTTCCCCAACTCTCCCTTTTACAACTCTTGACTGCCGACCATCCTCCCGCCTTCCCAAACGGGGCAAAGGATCAACAGCAAGGACGAAAACGCCTAGCCCTTCCATTTACTGAAAGTGAGACTGCAGCAAAAAATTTAGAGCAAAAAAATTTGAAATAGGAAAACGACCATGACTTCAAGGCTTCTCTATTTCCAGAATTCAAAAGTTATTGTTATTTGTTGGAAAATTAAATAACATTCTTTAATTATTGGCCGATCATACTCCCAAAAACTCGTGGAAGAAATTACTACCCATGTGTTCATCTGAACTATGTTAACATTGAAATACCATCATATAATATTGGAGCTATAACTTAATAGTTATTCGAGGTACGCAGGGCTCTTCTAAACCTTAACTCTCTCCACCTTAGCTGGAGCATTAAACGATGACTATCTTCAATTTTAAATAGTATATTGACAATCAAACTTAATTCCCCTGAATTGAATTAATTTATAAACATCGTAGATCATATTCATGAATTTTCTTTTGATAATTTTTCCCATTCATTAGTGCTTTAAGCTCAGTAATTGCTTATGAGAGGAGGCCACTGTGGATTCTTTGATTTCCATGCTAATTTTTTATCAATGACTTTAAATTTCCTTATTTGGGCTCTTGGAATTGAAATATCAATATTTAAACAAGTGCACGCAATTGTTTTGCCTATTCAATAAACATATTCAGCTTGTTGTGACTACTTGATTTTCCATCAAGCATTAATACATTTCTTTGTGTTAAGTTTCCTATCTGTTTGATATACAAACTTGTTTTATGTGAATGAGATATATCATCTTATTGGGCAGGGGTCGGGAAATAACTGTGGAAGGAGATAATTGAATACATGATTTTTTTCAAGAGGAATGTGATAAGTCTGAGTGTTTTTATCTTAGAAAATTTCATTTTTCATGTTACATGAATTCGCATGAAGATTTTACACTTAAATACATCAATCATCTTAGTTAAGCGATTTCTTATTAATATAATGGTTTTTATAAAGCATATTTCGACAGCACTACTTGATATGATAGGTGTTTTTAATTTATTGTCCGTTTTTCACGCTCCAAGCTTAGGAGTAGGTTTTCGGGCTTGTGTTTACTTCAAGTCCCTAAGGTCACACAGTAAATGGAAAGTGTCGGACAAATGCAACCTAAAGAAATATTTCTTCCGAAGGCGCGATACAAGGCGATAGGAGAAAAAAACGGGGAGTTCGCGCTATAGGAAACAGCCGTTGCTTCGTAAACACATTTTTTTGGCGTCAAGCAGTAAAATGTGTTGCCGTGACGTTGATATTCTCGGCTTGCTTTCCTCCGATGCTTCCTTTCCTACGCCCTTTCCGCCCCGTTCATTCATTCTGCGTCTCCTCGGACCACCTTTTGTCCTAAAACGGTTTTTGGTTTCACTCTCGAATGGGGTAAATCCCAAATGTTTCCAAACATCAGGACTGGGGGCTACTTTCACCGAAAAGAACGCTGCACTCTGAACCTAGAGGCATTATATTTGAGAAAGTTAAATTTGTTTTTTTTTGGTAATTACTTTCCATTTTTAATCCAAAAGAAACATACTTATTAAAATTACTGAGGATTTATAAATTTTCTTATAAAGGTTTTTTGAAGGAAGTACGTAAAAATTTGTAAACAAAAAATTATTTAAAAGCTTTAATTAATAAGCATTCTGATGTATTTTCAAAATGGCATTCCTAATTAATTACCCTTCATTCTTTGGAGTTATACGTTGCAAATCAAAGAGCGATATTGTGCTGTTTACAGACTTCCCTACAACTATGCTCACGTTGAAAAATTAAAGTTCCGAGAAATTTAATAGGTTTCCTTATTGGACCAATTAATTTTTAACTATCATAAATTAAATTTTGATTAAATTCCACTGTACGGTACAACTGCAACCCTTTTGAAAATGATGTAGTACTACTGGCTTAAATGAAATATATTTGTCTAAGGTATGGGCCTCCGTGCATGCGGTTACGATCGAAAATCGAGGAACTATGCTCTTAAATTTAGCTTATATTACATACCTTATGCTAGTGATACAGATATCTATTTTCTTGAATTCATTTCGATGATCTCGTCAGTCTCGAATCTTTCACAACTAAACCTTCTGATCCCTCGTGATGCAGAGTGAACGAAAAACTGAATATTTCAAATGAGGAACCCCTTTCAAAATTCTTTCATGCTCAGAAACGGTGTGCTAAAAATTTAAAACCTGCGCCACTACATTGTCTAACGTGTTATAAGGATACCTAACTTCGTGTTACGGAAGGTTTCCCTGAAATATAAACCTTAAACTCATTAGTTCATTCAGATGTTAAGAAAAAGGCATAACGTATTTCAAATGTCAACATTGGCGCAGTAGGTTCGTGAAATATATTTTTTAAGTCTTATAACTTCTTTATTAGACTATCAATATGAAGAGAGCTAAACAAATGAAGCATACAATTAATGTATCCTTCAAGTTGACGTTTACCCATGAAATGAAGCCAAGGCGATTTTTCCTTTCAAATGGTCGGAACCACTCTACTTGCGGCGATTTTACGTTCATTTTTTCATTGGCTGTAATTTAATGGATAAAACCACGACTCTAGCCCCTAAATTTCATCTTGTTAGGCATTAGCTTTCGCGTTAATAGAACCAGGTGAATGAAAAAAAGGCCATCGATCCGGTGCCGATAAATAAAAGGTACCCCACTGAGAAACACATAAAAGAAAACCTGGTTGGATCACACGCTCCCAACTCTCCCTTTCCTCTCTTCCGTCCTCTCAGTCTGCCCTTCCCCATCCTTGCATTCCTATCCCTAAGTCCTCTCTACTATTTCAATCCTCTCTGCATTACTAACTCCCTCTCGTTTCCGTTTCCACGGAATCTTCCCAAGATTCCAAAAGGTCAGTAAATACTCAAGTTTTCAAAGCTAAAATTAATATTACAGCTTATCTTTACAATTATCATGAGATGTACTTAAAAAATCCCAGAAAGGAATATAATTAATAGGAGTTCTGAGAAAAAGCATTGCTATATTAAGTTGTATATTTACTAGACCCTAGGACATTTTAGCTTTAAGGCTCAAGTTATATACTCTAAAATATTAATAAAAATTCCTCAGCATACTTTTATTTATAAGAAAAATTTTAGTTATATTCAATAATTACAAGTAGAATTGACTTCCCATTACCACCATTTCACTAACGCTCAGAAGTTTATACACGAAGTGCTTCCCTCATACTTCCCTGAAATTTTTCATGCATATTTTTTCAGTTTCTTCAAATCAAAAGATAGAAATTGAATACGCAAAGTTTATCATAATTTGAATTACTTGTTTTCTCTATTGATTTAAAATTAGACACATTTTTAAAACTAGATATTTAAAATTTTAAATTTCAACGGTTTAATTCATGTAATCTTTAGAGAAATCTTATCCCGAATGAGCAGCTCATTTTTAGCCCCTATGAAGTGTTTAAGGTTTCTCAATTTTTAAACTGAATTAGTTTTACTGTGGATTCTCTCAATGACATATAATTATAATGAATTCATATTTTTTGAATATACATTTCATTAAGTCCTCTACGGCTAGCTTCGACAATTTAAATTGAATCGAAACAGCCGAAGGATATTATGGCTTATGACAATTAGATAATTCGCTACTAATATTTACCTTTCCTTTACAAACTGTCCCTTTTGTGGTTTTCGTTAGTCTTCGACGCCTTATTCTGTTTTTACCTCATTCTGTAGTATTTTTTCGCTGAACTTCTCATCTTTTCTCTATGAAAAAAAGTTGCATTTTCGATGTCCCAGGCTATAATAGCCCGAGGGTGCTTCATTTTCATTCATCACGTAGTGATCCTATATCAGCTCTTCCTCCTGTCTCCCTCTTTCTTCGTGTGCCCTCCTCGCTGCAAGTAATACCCCTCGTGTTCGACTTTGGGGGAATACGAGCTGGAGAGGGTGATAGGGTGGAAATATTTGCTCTTTCCTCTCCATGCTCTCCACTTATTTCTTCCACTCTTGAGTATGTACATACATATACTGTCTCTCTTCTTCCAAAGGAGCCCGTCTTCGGGAACTTCCCCCACTAATTTGTGCGGGGGAGCGTTAGGAAAATAAATTGAAGTCCTCGAATGACAGTGTGGTATTCTTCCTGTAACCCACGTCCACGGCCCCGCCCCATCCCCTCTGCGAATGAGTCCCTACTGGGGTTATCCTGCCAAGGGACATCTTCGTCCCTCGGAGAGGTCATAAGCACGCATGCTCCTTCTTTATTTGGCGAACCCAAGAGCTCTTCGTCCCTTCGCTTTTATTTTTCCCTCTTATTTAATTCACCTCCTCCTCCAAGATAGGTCTTTATCTCCCCTCACTTCCCCACCGCCCCGTCGTGTTCTCCCGTTCTCCCATTCAACCGGTCTCTTTTCCACATTTTACGAATGATTTTTAATTCTGCGCGCTCCCAGGAAAACTGGAATCGTTAACGGAATGGCCTTCTGGGAAATTGACGATAAAGAGTTTCTCTCACTCGGCACCATCTATTTTGGCCTCCGATTCCTATCTCGCAGGTGTCATTTGAAACGGGCGCTCATCAGTGCACATCATCTCATTCTCTTGACGGGAATATATATGGTTTTCTTAATGCTTCTACTCGAGAGACTCTAAAGCACTCGACTAAGGTGCTCTCGTTAGCATAATGCACCCGTTCCCCTGGTTTCCTTTTTTACTGAGTGACGAGGCAGCCATTTTAGGAACTCACATGTCCCTTTTAGGCTCGAAAATCAAACGAAGGTAATCTAGGTGCAATGAAGTGAACATATACCGAAGCACAAGGCAGAAAAATATCCTTTTACACGGAATCAGCCTCAAGTAAAACATGGAATGTTTTTTTCAATGTGAAACAAGCAAAACTTTGGCCATTTCTACCATGAAAAAATTTTACATCTATGGTTATGCAAACTGATGACCATTAGCCATCGAAAAATGCGATACATATAATTCTTACTATATAAGCGTATCACCGTCTTTCGGTTTAAGGAAAGTGATTCGAATTTCTAAAATGAAGATATATATAATAATGTTACAAACTTATTTCTTTGTTTAATCGTGTTCCCAAGGTGAATACACTTTGCTTGGGTATAAAAAGGAGTAGTAGAAGAGAAAATACGAAAACCGAAAAAATAGGACAGATTATGTGAGAATCTCGGTAAAAGACCGTAAAAAATGGATTACTCCACTTTATTTACAAACAAGACTCGAGAAGCTTTTATAAAATCCGACCAAGTTTTTATTCCAATTAAATGAGAGCATCGTAAACGATCCGCATACGAGTGGCAATAATATTCCGCGATTGGGTGTTGTCCTTGCATTCCAGCCTCAGATGAAAACGTCGGTAGGGAGATGGAGTGAGAGAAATGGGGTGGGAGGGTGTTTTAGAGGGCGGAACTGGCGGGAAAGAGGGTAGTTATGGAGAAGGAAGGGGCGTATAAAGAATGAAAAGGGATGGAGACTTAGAAAGACCAAGGAGTTGGATGAAATTGAACGATTTCATTAAACTATTCAAGAAATTAACGGTAAGAGAAGAAAAGTTAATTTTAGGTCAAAGCATTATGGGTTTTATTACATTTCTATTATGATTGAAAACAAGCCTAGTGAACAATCCTAAAAAAATACCATTCTTTGCCTATCTGTGATTTTATATTTTATTTATTCGTTCAGCGATTGGTAGACCAAACTCATGTTCTGTTTTTACTGAAGGGATGTCAGAAAATTTTCAAAATTCTAAAGCCATAGTTTATTCGCTTTTGTGATTATTTCTGGACTGTAATATTTGTCATATATGTCATATAACTGACGCAAGCTGAGCAGTCACTTGTTTAACGAGGATTTTTAATCTTTGCATCATTTTAATTATCCTAAATTAGCAAAACGTTTAACGCGCGACATTTCCCTCCAAGTAAGAGAAGAAACTGCTACAGATATTACAAATGGTCTCTTTAAATATTATAATACATCGCCACTCGTAGTCTTTTCCCATTATTTTAATGGCTAATTCCATCGTTCTCCAGGGAACACCATCACATTTGCTGTATTAGAGGTGATTAAAATAAGAGATCAGCTATATTATTACAAGTGTATCAAAGCATACATATAATTGTAAAGTGGAGAAGAATTTAGGATTAAGGGTAGAGAGAAGAAATGCACGACCCCACATTCCTGCCATTCTACCTTGCCCTTACCAAACAAGACCATCTACCTCCTCATAAGCTCATCTTTTGATTTTGCCAAAATTTTATTTTTCCTTTCTTCTTCGGAGACGCGAAGAAGAAAGGAAAAATCCACCTTCAAACCCGTCTACGGATCCCCCTGGATGCATCGGCGCGACCTGGACCCAGCCCCACTCCCCGCCTTCCCTCTCTTCCTCCCTCAGTCTTTCTCTCCTTCCCCACCTCCCTTCCCACCCTCTTCACCCCCGCAGTCGCTCGCTGCAATATATACGGATATGGCAGCGAAAAACCGATTTACGACCAAATCTTCGTCTTCTTCTATTTTTCCTTTTTTAATCTTCTTTTATCCCTCTCCTGCTTCCCTTACCACTCCGACACCACCCGGCGAACTTTTCCCTATTCCGCTCGCGTCGTCCCTTCACTCCCAGTGCTCACCCCTGCCCTCCTCGCTTCTCCCTCCTCCCTCAAACACGGAAAAATAAACTATCCAGAAGCTCCCTCCATCCGTTCGATCCCCCATGCGAACCCTCTCATCCCTTCCCCTCCCTAACCCTCTCCATCACCCCCGTTCAACTTCCGCTACTCCCACCGTACCAAACCAACCCTTCCCATGCTCCATCCCTTTTCTCAACCGACAGGCCTTCCCTGCAGCCCACCGACCGCCGCAAAGCCCTCTTTCTAACCCTCCCGCACCACGTTTCCGCTTCACCTTACCCTCTCACGCCGTCCGCCTCCCTCAACTTAAGTCCCCCTCCCACCCACGAGCCCCTCTTCCTCCTCCACTCCCCGCCCCAACCCTCCCGCCGTCGTCTGTCCGCGAGGTCCTGGCGTCGTCGTCGGCGGCGGCGTCGAGGTTCCCCGGCGTCGGTTTATGGGCACCGTAGAGAGCAGTCTCTCGCCGACCAACCGGGGAAAAATCGGGTTTTTTGCGAAAGAAAAAGGTTTCGGGGTGGGAGGAAGTGGGATATTGGTGGGATGAGAGAGAGGGAGAATTCGTGGGGATTGAACAAAAAATGGTCACCGAACCCTTCCGGAAATCGTGCCCCTCCCTCGCGTTCCCTCATCCCTTGCGCTCCCGCCGCCACCCGCGACCCCTCTTTCCGATTTCCGCATTTTCGATCCGCCAAAACCTAAACCTCCTCTCCGCATCCCATCCTCCCTCTCGCTTGTGCTCTCCCACTCGGTTTCCTTGCCAAACGCTCCCCTACCGGAGCCCGTCCCCCCCCCCAACTCCCGTCAGCTCAGAGCCCGCAAGCACGGGCAGATCGGATCCCGTAGTCTGCGGAGGAGGCGGGTGGAGCGCGGGGCGGGCGACGACGGCTCTTGGGCAACTTCCGCTGTTTCAGTTTGCCGAGCTTTATTGGATTTCTATGGTCCAAAAGAGATTACAAAGTCACCGCGGTGACCTCGATATGTGACTCAACATTTTTTGTCAGAAAGGGGGGATCCATAAAGGTTTCCCAACCCCCAGATTGCGGGGGTTGCACTTTGTTAGGATTTATTTACAGCTTGCATCTCTTCGCTTGCATTTGCATTTTTGATGGGGCATGGAAATGTTAATCCAGCTCCAAAGTCAGGAAATGCTCTTTTTATAAACAATCTACCTGATTAGAAATGATGGAAATGATTGATTAGTTTTATGAATATTTGTCCGTAACTACTGGTGAATGAAGTATCATCGTTTTATTAATGGCGTTCACCTTTATCTGTTTACCCGATTCCTCTTCTTTAGACAATAATGAAGAGAAATAATGTGAATTTAATGAAACCGGCGAGTCAGCAATCTGCATGTGATTAATTCTTTACCCACAGATTTTGCTTTATTTTACCCGTTAAATCTTAAATAATAATTCGGTCTGATAACTTAGGCTATATTAAGTCATATCTAACTATCATGGCCGCGGTTCTTTTGCTTAATTCCCAAATAGTCCAAAAGTATTAATGTCTTGATTATAAACTTGGTCAATTCAAATTAAAGGCCACCTCTAATTCCACTCCCAGTAGTAGAATTCACAACTCTTGTATAATTTCTTTCTGTTTGAGAGTTTTCTCATAGTGAAGCGTGTGACAGTTTCACGAATGCCTTAAATCTCTTGAGTAAACAAGTTAAAAACGATCATAACTCCTTGTATTACGCTTGTATCGCAAATGAAGGCCGTAAACATTTTGAAAAGTCGGCACTGATGTTTGAATAATATCTTTAATTTCAGTGAGCGTGTTTTTACAAGTAAGATACTACAATACTTATTGTAAATTTTGTATTTTAAGGAATTCGTTGTTATCTTTAGTAACATTGTGTTCAAGCCTATTTTTGAGATGTTATTTTTTAGAAATAATTTTCTTTTTTCAAATGTTAACGACCATTTATAACGTTTTACTACTCTCTCAACTTATGTGAAACTATAACAAATACCTGCTTACAGAGTTAACAAAATACAATTTTGAAACTGTGAGTAGGCCCGTCGTTGGTGTGGCAACGCTTCCAGCCTATATATCTCACTAGAAAATCCAATTATTCTTCCCTCCCCGGGAAATAAACCTCCGTGTTTGCATTCCATATAGTCCCTCGCTCCAAGTACCAAAGGGGAAAATGAGAATTTATGGTCTCCGAGGGCGGAAGAGACGTGGCTGGCAGAGAGAGAGAGAGGATCACAGGGACGACGGGATGAGAGAGATAGAGAGAGATGGAGCGAGGGGATAGGGGGCGGTAAAAATGGTGAGTTGGCGGGTACGGTGGGGGATGGTGACGGGTGGGCGGAGCGAGGGTGGACGGAGAGAGGCATGGTGGTGCAAGTGGGGGGGGGGAGGAGGGACGAGATGGAGAAGGGAAGGTCTTGAGATCAACCGTGAGCTTTAGCGAAGCGCGACGTGCATTCGCTCTCCCGCTGCGGCGAGATTGGGGCACCGCGGGACAACGACGGCGTGGATTCGGGGGCAAAAGGGTTGATGGCTCAAGAGCGACCAACGTCCCTCCTTTCCGCCTTTCCACGCCCCTCCTCCACCAATTCCACGCTTACTCCTCGTTGTGCCTTGAAATGGTCCATTGTTTGATCACTACCCTACCACTCAATATGCAAAGAGCGGAGAGGGGTTTGAACGAGGATGGTTCCTTGAATCGCATGACATCCTCCAACTAATACCCCTTCGCCCCCTGATCCAGGAGGTCGTCCATTGCTCCTTACTGCCCTCTTTCACGCCGTCCCATGTTCCAACCAATCCGGATCCTCCATGCTGGCGCGTTCATATATTATCTTACCCCCAGAAAGATTTCCTCCCTCCTATTTGGGGGCAAATGCAGATAGCCAAACGGGGGACAGGGGTGGGTCAGTAGCCGCATACTGGTTGGTTAAGGAGGGATTTAGTAAGGGTTTGCTTGGTGGACTCGACGTGAAGCAGGTTTTGAGAATGACAATGAAAACCATCTGCCTTCATAACTGTTAAGTGAGCGCAAACTCTCCATTTTGGTGAGACCTATTTCGCACGCGGTTGTTTTAAGAATATGTCTACTCAAGTATGAGAATCGTTTTCTAGGTTACTGCAACGGATCTGGTCATTTTTGGTCGTAAAAATTCGAAGTCCTAGATAGTTAAATTCAAACAACACACTCGTGTCCTACTTCATCCATCCCATGCCCTTTGGGCTCTAACCTTACATCGGGTTTGCCTTCAGAATAATTTCCTGATAAATTCATTTCTGACGCACGTTACTGTTGTTTTAATCTTGTGTGATAAGATAGTAAAGTTGCTAAAATACTTTGAGACTTTGTATTTACTTTGTTCCGGAAAAGGAAATTATGAACTTTTCTGTAATTTCCTGTCATCATTTCAGTATTCATGAGCCAACCAAGGATAAAAAATTACACGCTGTGAATTGTGACTTTATTGCAGAATTTTTTGTTAAATTTTATTTTGTGAGGATTAATGATCCACCTTCTCATAGAGGTTCTAATAGGAATTCTCATATATTTTTATATCGTAATCGCCCGGTCCGAATCTTTAAATGCCTATAAAATATGAAGTTAAATTGAAGTTAGTGGGATATCGCAATTGAAGAACCATTTGGAACAGTCCTGATGGCGAAGAATACAATATTTTTTAATTTTAATTATGTTTGACATGTGTGTTTACTTATGCTACGACGGTTCGTCCATTTGAGTGGGCACAAAGACAGAGACCACCAGAATTTGCTGTAGTACCTACTTTCCATTCCTAATATTCATTGAAAAACATCCTCCAATTCCCAATTCGACTTCATTATATTTGTCGAAAGACGTCAAATAGAAAGATAAATAAGTTAATTGGAAGATCAGGGTGCCGGCACTAGGTATAAATTGAAATATATTAAAAAAACCTTCCATAGTCGAAGCCCTCAACCAAATGGAACATGCGGGTTTGCATACGGAGCACGCTCCATAAAATCCATTACGGTGATGTATCGTAATATTACTCTTTGGTACTTCATTTTAACAACTCATAATGTTTTTTTATATTAATTCTGTTTATTTTAAAATACGCTAGCAATACAAACTCAAAATACCGATGCGAATTTCTATGCCTAAAACTAGAACTGTGTATACTTTTTATTCAAAATACCTACTAGAGATGCGTTCCTATATCTGTGAACTTTGCTCGGTTGCTAAAGAGAAAACATTACCTTATTTTGCTTATTTACTGCATCATCGTGTAAAGTAAAATCCTGCATAGGTGTGCCCTTTTAACACCCTCCGATGCCCTTATGAGCTACACTCCTTCTCATCCTCCCTCATCCACCCGCCACCCCCCCCACTCACGGTACCCTCCCTCTTCAAATCCCACACCCCTTCAACCCCGGAACTGAACTTGGTTTGTTTGTTGCACGTGTATATGTGCGTGTTAGGTCTTCGGAGGGTCCAGACTCAGCACATGGCCCCGTCCTCATCCCTTCCTTCCACCCCCACTGCAATCTTCTCAACCCCTTCCCCCTTTCCCCCGCATCACACTCCACTACAACGGGGGTGGTGTGCTGCTGCCACCCTCTCCTCTCCGTATCTGTGTCCGCCGAAGGATAACAACCCCACCCTCAACAATGGGGCCCCAAGATTACGCGCATGGGCGCCGCGTTGGTGCGGTAGGGGCGGGGTTTGGATGGGCAGTGTTCTCGCCCCCGCCGTCTTGGTCGAGAGGAGGCGCCTGCTTATTTTGGTGGAGGGCGGGAAGTCTTTGGGAGAGTTTTCGTTGGGTATCGAGGTGATATCTGACGTCATTCTCGTCCATCACCACCTTGTTTATGAAAGGATGCAAATACACAATCTGCTCTCTAAATTTTTGATGGATAAGTTGCCGGTAAACATCACCCGCTCTTGTTAAGCGCTCACGAGCATATAGATTGGCAAATTTTCTTGGTGCTAATACATTGATGTTAATTTTTGGTTGTTAAGTACCAAACCTTGCGTTTCACATAAAAGAATACTTAACGATGGTATTGCACATATGTAAAATGATTGTTTGGCCATTTTATTTAGCCTATAAAATTTTACGGTTTTTAATTTTTCCTGGATGAAAGTTTGTGCGATTTATATGTACAACATTTGTGCTAGGACAGCATATAGATACTCAAATTTTTTTATTTTACAGATTAAAATTCCACTTTTTATGTAAAAAATGCACCATAAGAGTAAATGTTTATGCATAATAACTTTCGGGAGAAAAAATTTAGAACGTGCAAGAAAAAAAGAGAAAAAAATGTAAAAATAAAAACGGAAATTTTTGGAAAAGTTCTTTCCAAAAACATTTCCGAATATCGTAGTTCAATCTTGACGTACGCAGATTATATAAAGGTTGACGCATGCAGCGGTACGTTGTTTCTTTTTGGCTTAGCCTTAACTAATGTTTATAGCAAAGGTTACCCGCGAATTGAATTTCAGAAAGAATATTAAATTAAAAAGTTAACAAAACCATCTCAATCACGATTATATCTTTTCCAGCTTCCACAAACTCCAATGCTAAGTACTTACCAAATTTGAAGGAGAAAGTGTTAATGGAATTTTTGTGATAAACCTCCAACGAGATATCTGAGGATGGAATCCATTGCTCATGATTGCAAATTTATTAACATTCTACGGATGTGAAGGTACATTAAAATCAAAGAAATAAATTAATTCTATAAACTATTGCTCTGTCTTATGAATAGTTAATATATTCAACAGCCTCCCTCACGAGAGACTGACAGCGTCGGCGTTATCTCGCCCTTTATCGAGTGACTGTGGTTTTAGGGAAGGAATAGGCATTATGGGAGATACATATTCAACACGTCTCTCCCTTTTCCCTTTTTGGAACCCTCTCTCAAACTCCCCTGGGGCAGCCACGAGGAAAATCCTTCCCGGACGATTGGGAGCGTTAGCGGCGCAAAGGAAATCCACTCTTTATGATGGAGTTGTCGTCGATGTCTCCGCGGGCCTCGTAAGAAAGCTCCAGCAAGGCCCATCTCCCCGTTTTATGAATTCCTAAACTCCATCCCCTCAGATTCCGCCCGGTGCGTTCCACCTTCCTTCGGCCTCTGGGCCCTCGCTTCCTTCTCCCGATATGGATGCATGTATTCCGCCACCTCTCCCGCCGTCCGGTGGCCACCCTCATCCTGAACATCCTTTTAACGCATTCCTCCCTCTCTTCCTCTCCATTGTTCGGCGTAGAGGTGAGGAATTCACCTGCCTCGCCCTTCTCCCAGCTCACCATTTAATCCCCTTCCCTTTTTCACTTCTTCGATCCTCTCCCGCTATACCTTTTCCTTCTTCAACCATGTCTCCTCCCTTCCTTCCTCACCTATACAAAACATGGAATAAATCGCTCTAGGACTACGTGTTTCTTCCCAATAAACCCAAACAAGCCTTCTCCTCCTACCCAACGTATTATGATTTTGGTTTACTCGATAGAAACAACGTTTTTAAATTTTGGTTTTGAGTAGTTTATCAAGCAATGGCTGTAAAATCAGACCAATTACATTAATTTTCCATTAATATCATGGCAAAGGGAAAAAACATTTTTTCAAATAATTTCAGAAAAAGGACATCCATTGATTTCAACAGGAGTAGTTTAAAGTCACTTCGGATCTAAAATGCTATTGCATTTGTGTGGTTGGAGAGTATTATGAATAATACATTAAACTTTCATTATCGTTATTATTCATGTTGGGTCACTATAATCAAGTGAAATTATTTCATTGCTCCGGCCGATACCTTTCAAAAAGCTATACCTCAGTGTCTTCAATGTCACAGGTGGAGGTATCCCCACTTAAAAATTTGTTCCTCCCCGAGGAAATCTGTGTTTAAGAATAAATCATGGAAGGAAAATAAATTAAGTCCTTTACACTTTTTCTGAGTGTTTGCTCTCTCTTAAGCGCCCACGCAGATATCACTAACTCATACCATCCGTCCAGGGCCACATCACGCTCATACAGTGAGTGCACTGCTTGCGCTTCTCTCTCCCTACCCAATCTGCCTGCCCCTCCGTCCATTCTCATCCTTCCGGCGCAGCCCCTTGGAACCTCCGACGTTTCCATTCCTAGACCGGGGGAATGGAGCATTGGAATCGGTTGAGTCGGCGTTCGCACTCGAGGCTTGCTTCTGCGGTGCTGGGGGCAGGGGGGCCGAGGGGAGAGGGAGTCATGGGGAAAGAGGGTGGCTGAATAGGAAGTGGTCCAAGAGGGAGGGCATTCTAAGAAGGGGCTCCCAGACTCCGAGAGAAAAAAGGAGAGGGAATGGGATTAGAAGCGTCTTCCGCATAAACATGCGTTTGAGGTTCCAAGCTTCCAAATCCAAAAAAAAATTTCTTTCTTTTTCTCCATCTCTCTCTTCTGTGGCCTCATTCTCTTTCGTGCCCTTTTTTCTATCTATGAGTATTTCCGTTCCCTTATTTATTTCTATCATCCGCTCTATCCTTCCTTTCAGCTTTCCTTCTTATTTCCTTCTCGCCATAACTAATTTCACGGGAAAAGCTTCTTAAATCCTTGTCTGCTGTATTTTAGTTTACAATTTATATTTTCAAAGTTCTTTAATTACGCGACATTGTCATGGACGTGACGATATTTGGATTATAGGTAAAAATAATAATAATATGAAGAATTTATATCTATATCATACCAACCTCAATACCCACAATTAAGCAATACCAATCAAAATTAATTAAACCACGAGATGTAATTTTTGGATTTAAATTTATCTAAACTGATTCGTAATGTTATAATCCTCATTTGTTAAACACCCATTCATTGAAACTATCTCTGTAAGTAACTAACCTTTTTTTTTAAATATTCACGTAAACTTGAAGTGGGAGTTTTGAGAACACAGTCGCCCAGTTCTGGTAGCATCATCTCCTCCGACTGTGTAACATCCTTAACCGTTTATTTCATCTCGTACCCGCATTTCACTCAATTTCTTATCCCTCCTTCCCTTGCTTATTTCCTCTCCCTCCACCGTAACCCCACCGGCGACTTTCATCTCATATTCCCTTAAATCTCTCTTGGTTTCTTTATTGTCCTGCGGGTTATTATGCATTTTCTTCCTCCGGTCATATCCCTTCTTCTCCAGTACTCCCGGAGATCTCTTGTTTTTCCCTCAAAGACCTTAACTCGGTGATGCGTGCGAGCAGACCGGCCTCCCCAAACCACTCCATCCAGTTAGGCCCCCCCTCCATAACTCACTCCCTCGCACTACCCCATCACTCTTCCCTCATCTTCCCCTCCTTCAATTTCTTTTCTTTGCCCCTGTTGTTTTTTGGAGCCTCTCTCTCTCCAACTCTTTTTCCTTTCCAACAAGTCTTTTCCCAAACCTCCTCTTTCCCCGAGAATCTCCCTCACTCCTCCACTTCTTTCTTTCCCGTCTCCCCTCCCACCAATCTATCCATCCCTTCTTCCCATTCCCCGCATGTTCCCCTTCCTCCTTTCATTCGACTGCCACTCTGCTGTCGACTCATAATCAGCTTATCATCCTCCTTCGAAAGTCCCTCCTCCCTCAGCCCTCCTCCGCACCCCGACCGCCTCCATTCCCTTTCCTCACCCTCCCCCGTCCTCCATCTTATTTTCTCCTACTCCACACTCCTATTTCCTCGCCTTCTCCCCCCTTCCCCCAAACTTCTTCACCCAAACTGTTTCCATCTCAAAAGCCTTTCTCTCTCGCGTCTTCGTCTAGATGTTGGAAACGTGACCATTCCTTTCATGAACATTTCCGTTGATAGCCTTCTCAGCTCCGTTCTTTGAGCTATCCTTCACATCATTTCACTCTTGGTTTTTAGCTCTCTCTCCCTCATCCTGTTTCTCCGTCTCTTCTCATTCGCTCTCTTAATAAGGCTGAGCGTGTTCAAAAATCTCCTCTTCCCTCTCTCTCATATCCCTTTCCCGCCAACTCCCTCTCACCCTCGCCTGCGTGCCCAGTCTCTTTTCTCTCTCTCTCCTTCACTGCTTCTCTTCATCGCCGTTCCTCGACTCGGGTGGCTCACGCCTCGCTCTTCCTCCATCCCCCTTCCTCACTCCAACCGCTCAATTTAGTCCATCTCTCTTCCCCAGCCCTTCACCCTCACCACCCATCCCTCCCTCCACCTCCATTTTCTTTGCTATTCTGTCCATCTGCGTCCCTCCCCATTCCCCCCTTGCTAGTTCAGAAATCTTTGCGGCCCCAATCCTTTCCCGCCGTCTTGTTTCTATTTCTCAACTCCCTCCATCGTACGTACTTTTGGCTTCGCCGACGCCGCCCAGTCCCTCCGCGACTCCGTTCGGAAAAGAAACCAGTTGTTACGAGGCGATCGCGGCCATCGGGGCCAATTGTCTGTCCCTCGAGGATCGGGGGAAATGTCTTTGGGAAAAGAGATAGTGAGCGGTGGGAGTGGTGACAAGGAGGAGGGGGGAGGGAGCATTTAAGTGTGCATATATAAGTTCGTTGGGCGAGGGGAGTAGGATGGAAGGGGGGAGGGTGGCCAGTGGTTTGAGGGTCCAAGTGGAAATAGGTAGAATGGATGGGCGGGGAGGCAAGTAGAATAACGGAGAGAGAATAGGAACTACTCCCCTCCCCTATTATTCAAACTCCCCCACTCCCTGTCCATCATATTCCGTCCCATTCTTTTGATTCTCCTCCCCCCTCCCACCTCTCCCCCATTTCTCTTATAAAACCCCATCCCCACGCCTCTTCTCAACCTCTTTTGAATCCCTCCCTCCCGTTAACGGAGAGGAAACCATCCTGTTCTCTCTATCCTTCCCCTTTCCTCCCTTCCCAAATCCAACCCCCTCCCTTTCCGCTCACCGTCATCTTTTGCCCCTTCATTTTATTCTTCCGACGTGGATCCTTTCGCTGGCTGGCTGGCTTGCTGTCCAGGGGGGTGGTGCTCTAGTCGGGAGTGAGGATAAACCCGGACGATGTCGGCGGCGGGCCCCTTAAGAGAGTGAGGTCTCCGCCTGCATGCCGTAGATATAGAAAGACTCTCCAGTGCTGGCCGTGTCTGCGGACGCCGGCTGCTTTCCCTCGGCCTTCCTCTATCGCTCACTCGCCCGCGATCGCGCCTACTCGCTCCTTTCCTTCCCAGACCTCTCCTCTCTTTCTGGGTTTCCCCCTTTCGACGGCCATTAGCCAAGCGGCGCCTTCGAGAGAGCAGGAGGGAAAAAGAGCGCTTAGCACTTTTGTTACTCGCGCTGTGCTCCCGTGGTGCGTTTCCATCTCACGTTCCATCTCCCCCCCACTCTCCCCCACCAGAGGCAACCTCCAGCTACCATCTTGCCACACTCTCCTCGTGCATTCCACCAGCTGTCCTACCAGCTATTCCTTTCCGAACGTCTTTCCTCTCACGGGGAAAACTATTTCGCGTCTCATTCCCGGCCACGGCGATCGGCCCGTGCCTGTCGCCTCGTGTCCATTATCTCTGTTGCCATTGCCGATTTTTTCGTGCTCGATTCTCCCCCGCCCCCCGGACCCACCGTCGCTCCCTTTCAGACGGTGACAACGTCACCACACCTCCGTATTTCTCGCTGAATCTGCACGTCACGATCCGTCCCCCCCTTTCATTCCATTCCTCTGCTGCCCTCAGCCCCCCCCCCGCTCTGAAGAACCGTATCTTCCTCTTCCAATCTCTCCGTTCCATCCGACCGTCTCTCCTCCCTTCGGCCATCCAACCCCCTCTACTCTCCGCCTTCCTTCCGACCCTCTTGTCTTTAGTTCCCCCGCCCCAACACAATAGTGCCCCCCTCCCACCTCTCTTATTCCCATCCAGCACGCCTTCTCCTCCTCCACCCCTACCACCACCACGCCTCCCCCGTCCCCCGTCGTCCTCCGCCGCCCGTGCCTTTCCGTGTCGTGTTTCACTTCTCCGCGCGTGAGTGCGAGTGCCTTTTTGCCGTGCGTCGGCGAGAAGTGTTTTTTGGGCCGTCTCCTCGACACAAAATGGAGGAGGCCGCGAGGAGTGGTCGCTCGGGGCCGAGGGAGCGTCGTCGTCGCGACGCTACCATCGACGCCCGCTCCTCTCCCCTCCTCCTCCTCCAGCATCGCCACGAGGAATCAGCTGGGACGCTGTGAGGAGGCGAAGCCCGCGAGACGCCTTTTAATGGTCTCCTCTCCCGTCGTCAATGCCTCTTCTCCTATCGAGAGCAAATTATACTCGTGAGTATTATATTAAACGGCTGTCCCAAAAGTGCATGGCGCGTACTTGCGTTTGTGTGTGTGTGTGTGTTTACGAATGTGTGTGTGTGTGTGTGTTTACGTATATGTGTGTGTGTGTGTGCGCGCGCGCGTGGGTAACCTCCGTGCGTCGTCTTGCCGGTGTGTATGTGTGTGAGTGTGTGGCCAGGAGAGAAATGGGATGCCCTGCGTCTCACACCGCAGTCGTCTTCTTTTGTTTTACGAGCATTGGATCAGAATTAACGAGCCCGTGAGGAAACTAAAGACGTTTTCACGGAATATTCAGCGTTTATATCGGCTAGATTAATTGCAACGATTCTTTAATAATGGCCGCCTCAAGATAACTCTCGGATATTTGTATATTTTCTTATGCTGAGGAATGTTGGTTGAATAAAAATTTTGGTTTGACTGCAGTTTTGTGCTTCGGAATAGAAAACTTTACTATCGCTGATACAATAAGATAATGGATATTTAGGCCTTCACTTAGTTATCGGGTGGTATCCCTATGAAGTGAGCTTATTAATGCCTTGAAATGCATAAAGAATACCAAGAAAGAATACATAGATTAGGCGAATGAGTTGTACCGAATGGCATTTAGATTAATGCAGTATTTGTATATTTAAGCGATAACCTTTTGGACTACCTTCAAGGGATTGTTTTTCCGGGGGTAATGATCCACCTGATTCAAAAACCACTTTTAAAAATAAAAAATAATCTTCTGCAGGCAATTCATGCCGTAATTTACTTTACAATACCGAATTTTGAGTTTATTTTGTAGTATGAATTGCAAACTAAACTTAAGTATATTCTATGGTACAGAATCATTATTGTCTTTTCTTGCAAAGAAAGAGTTTCACAAAATGCCATATAAAATTGAATCTCTCAGTTCTAAAAATTGTTTGGTTTGCCTAAATTCATCAATAAATTGCATTATCTAATAGTGTTAAATGTTATCCAGCACCATTTGTATAAATTTTCCCACTTTGACTGAACTCTAACAAGCCTTATAAAGAGTATTCTAGTCTTAAGCTTCATTTATCATCATTTATGATAGCATTCCATGAATATTTAGTTATGAAACATAAGTAGCCTGTAAATGGATAATATCCAAGACAGCGTTAGTTGTTATATTCCTAATGTATTTTGCAAAATACATGGGTGGCCTGAAAAGCTTCCGACCTAAGAAAGATACAAGACATTTTTTCTGAAATTGATTTTTTTTCGGAAACCTTTCAGAACGCCCTCGGATACACGAATGGTATTTACATTGCTAAAAATTTATTGATTGATTTTGATTGACTAATCTATTTATGATACTCTCATAGTTTAGTCGTTATATAATCATTGAGGGGTTTTTATGCTTAGATAATCATAGTGCTATACTGAAAATAAATTGCTTCAATTATATTTTTCGGAAAATTAAAAACAATTAGCTTTCCTAAAAGATCATCAAATCTAAATTAAACATAGACTTTATAGAATAAAGTAATTTTACATTTATATTTGTTACTGAAGTCGAATCTTAAATACTGCGATCTCTCAAAGCCATAAGCTGACTTATAGGTGCCGCTATAATTGATTAAATCCCTTACATTAACTCTCTATAGGCTTACGTTTCAAGATTTCAGACTACGTTTCAGCAGCTGTAAACAAAAACACTATAAAAAATGCGATAATGTAAGATAAATCTAATACATTACAATATTTATCTCATGAAGTAATTAATATTGATTTTGCTTATATGAAATAATGCCACGGCGTTGTAGTTGCCGTATTTATCTCACAATAAGCAATTTTTTTTTCTAATCCGATTGTGATTTAGCAGCTTCCAGGGGATAGAAGCAATTTATAAAATATTTATCAAACCATTGTATCTTCGGATATAGTTATGCATATAGTTACCTTCCTTTCCCAATCTCTGTTGCTATCTTCCTTTCCCGGTTCAGTGGCATAATCAAGGAGCATAATTATTTTAATATTTGATAGGTTTTCGTTGCTATCTTTTGATCCTGTGATTTCATAGGCGTGATAAAAAAAATTAACTATTGCTAGTATGCCTAGTATCTAGTTTACCATGAAACTACATATAAAGTTTGAAAATGAAAGTACTAAATATTCAGTTATAAAAATGTATTCTTTGTAATAAATAGTATAAATATTTACTTGCATAAAATATGGTAGGAATATACATCTTGTTCTTAATAAGTTTTGGGAAGAGGTCATCCCTGTGTCCTTTATTAACGTTAATACTAAAATCGTACATAAATTTTTTAAACGATAAATATAAATGCCGCCGCCTTAATTGTATGTATACAAATTAGTGTAAATGATGAGTTATATATGTTGCAAAGCTAATAATGAAAATTGATAATAATTGATTAATCGGGGGTCAACTAAAAACGTTCGAAATATACCTATTCAACGAGATAATATTTCAGAAATTGCCTTTCGTTAAATCTATGTTTCTTCAAACAAAAACGAATAAAGAAAGTACATCAAAATCTGGGTTCCAAAACAATAATTTGACGCATGAAAACGGACTTATTGTTTTTAATTTTAATCCTTCAGTCTGAAGTATTATTAACCTCAGGATTTCTGCATAAACTGTTCATCGTGACAGAAGTCTTACATTCTTCTTCCAAGCCACAGATAAATAGGGCTAAGGCCCTAAAACTGGCCCCTTGACACTCATCTCTGGCATTTTGGCCACTTATTTGCCTCCTTTTCATGTAAATCAGGGATCTTAACGACGGAGTGAAAATTATTACGTTCGCACCCACGCAGTTTCGATTTATCTTGAGATCCTTGGCTTCTCCATCTTCAGTGTGGGGAGGAAGACTTTCATTGCTACGATCGTCCCTTCAAGCGGGGGTAGGAAGTTCTGCCTCAAAGGAAAGTACATGTTCTGTGCTCAAAGTTTGTTGCAAAATGTTCAGGCATCTTCAGAGGTAGTTCCTTGGCAGGGTTGTAAATTCCTGGCTTCGTGGAACACGCCTGACGCAACTCATGTGTACACTTTGGGACTACACCCAACACACACACACACACGCCCGCTGGCACCTCTACCTCCTCACTCCCGCCCTCCCCAGACTCCCGTCAACCATCAAAATCAACACCTCCGCACACCCACCCCTTGCCTGCGCAGACGTGCATTTCTGAGTCGAGTGCTAACTGGAGGAATAAAACTTTATACCCCCAGAGAGGTAATTCTGTTACAACTTTTTTCCTTCTCGTCCTTTCTCACTCTCTATCGAGGTCTCCATAGCCGCTATTTCTTCCCTCTTGTCTCCCCTGCAGACAATACTCCTTCTTTTTCCTCAACTGGACTCTTCTGGGTCATCCCGTGACGTCCTCCCTCTCGCCACCCCCTCAATTGAGGTAGGTTGTGAATGTCTGCTAGAGGGAGAGATAAGGGAATGAGGGCCGAGAGCGAAAGGAAGAGGGAGGAAAGGGTTTGGAGGTGGTGAAGGAGGGAGGGAGAGACAAAGGGAGAGTGGACATTATTGCTGGCCGTCTGCCTCGACGCACGGCGTGAGATGTCAGAGGGGACGGACGTACAAGAGCGGTCGCAATGCGATAGGATGCGAGGACTCGCCGGGAAAATATTCGCACTGGAGAACGGGGAAACAAGTAAAGAATCTCAGTGGCTTGAGGTATGGAGGTGTTGTTGAGCGAGTCGTACTTCGATCCTCTTTCTATGGCCCCTTGCAGAAGTGATACTTTATTGCGTCAAGCGGCTCTTAAAACCATTTTCATGGACCGTTCGTGGTGCTTCAGTCATCTACTCCTGCTCTCTCCCCGGGCGTCGTTTTTACTCCCTCCATCTTATACACGCATCCTCTCTAGAATTCTAAGTCTTCTTCTCTTTTCAAAAGAGTGCAGCGTTCATTGTCCTATGATGGAGGACAGATAATTGTCTACTTTCTTGGGTGACCTCAATCGAGGTTATTTCAGGGCAAGGTTTATTATTACGTTTCCAGTCGGCGTTGGTGGTGTTCTCGACTTCTACCGAGGAAGGTGCCTGACTTAAAGATAATTGAATGAAAAGTCATGGGATCCATATTTGCACTGAATTCATATAAAAATAATAATATACAGGGCTGTAATATTCAGTTCATATTATTATTAATGCCCAGTAATTCATTATTTATCATAACTATTAGTGAAGAGGAATATTGAGTGAAAATGTAAATATTGTCTTACTCCTGATGTAAAACTTTAAAAAATCACCAGTTTAAATATACTACCGTGAAGTAGAGCGACATGAATTTTTAGAGACAAAATTTGAGCTTTTTCATATTATTTTGAACTGTGATGTTATTCTAGAGGATCCTCTTAGCCATATTGAATTATCAAAAAATAAATATGGTTCTTAGTAGGGCAAATATTATTGGATGGACGCCATACAGTGTTTCTGAAATGACTTGAAGGAAGACCGTACCAAAATATTGTTACCGTTTTCCAATACATACGTAGATATTCCCAAGTATATGTATAGCACTCAAGGAACCCAAATACGCTGTGCTCTTGGACCTCCTAATGTTTCCGTGAAATGTACTCAAGTTTACAATTATCTGTAAAAATATTTTCAATGGAATTTATATATATTAACTATGTGGCCGACGGGTAGGTGGGCTATACATGGGATGAGAAAGAATTATAATTACTTTAAAAGGCGTAATCTGTAATTTTATATGGAACCAAGTTTATCAAAATATAACTATATTTGATCCATTGATAGAAAAATGAGTTATTCATAAAGTTTTAAGCTGACAAAAGTCATTGTATATGCTTCGAATTCAATTAAATTTTATGGATATTTGAGCATTTTCTGTCACCCGTTGAAATTACATGCCATTACAATTCATTGGAAAATGCTTTATAAGCCTGTTATAGGAATGTACGGTTAATTATGAATACCAGTGCTTACATGAAATTAAACGGTAATAAATAATGCGAATAGCTGAAATATTATTGAACTGAGAGTAAACAATGGTAATGCTGGTAAACTATTTTATTAAATCAGAAAAGAATAGTGAATGAATAGGTACTAACTGAATAGGATATATCCATTTGCTAAAAATTTAGTTTTACTTTTTTTAATCATTAATTTAGATCCGGAAGTTAGGCATTTAAACTTTTTTTTAAAGTTATGAAAAGTGTTTTATATCAACATTACTTTTTCACAGCTAATCCTTTTTAAAATTTTGACATTTTTAATAAAATATAATTTACAAAATATTTTACCAAACATAATAACCAAAACTTAAAACGGATAAACTTCTATTTAATATTTGATTTATATTACGAGCTGATTCGACAAAATGTCAGCAGTGACTGAAAAATTTATTTGCCACATTCTCAAAAATGATACATATTACCAAATGTCATTGGGTGCATACGACTTAAAATTACCATTGGCAGAGGCATTTCGTATTATTTTTTTCTTCCTGAGTGAGCATTATAAATAATTTCTCTTCAAATATTTAATAATTTTAAAATTTGTAATCAGGTTATCAAAACAAAAACGGAAAGAGTTTTTTTTATTATTCGAAATGTTCAAAAGTTTCATTTGAAAAAATGTATTTTTATAATTAAAACATCACAATAGCCTTTAATATCGAAATGGTCTGTAACTGGGACCAAGGGACTACAAAGAGTTGAACTGGAAATGTTGACATCGAATATTAAGTCAGTAATTAAGAAATGTAGTGGACGATTTAAACGTATGCATTGTATAGTTCCTTAAAGTCTCGTCAGTTACGATATTTTTTTGTTTAATTCAAAAACGTTTTCGTGGAGTCTATATTCAATCCATTTGACTTCGAAATTTTGTGAATTTTTTATTAAAACGAAAAATGGAAACGGTAACCGTATGTGCTAACTTCAATAATTTACAGGTACATAAGGATATGGTAAAACGGCTTGTTCTTAATCCACATGCTTGCTGTTTTGGCTCGTTTAAGATAAAAATAATATTAGAGCGGCACAACAACTTTATTAAATACGGACCATGTTTGGGTAATTGGCTTTATATTTATTGTAAGCGCTAGATTGTCTGCAAAGAGAAAGAACTAGCATTAATTTCGCAAAATATGTTCATTTCTAATTTAAAACTAGTCAAGGGACTCAGTTTCAGATAATCTGTTCAAATGGTAGAATTATTTTGATATTTTTTATTAAAATATTGACCAAAATTCGTTATCAACATCTGGAAATACAAATAAATGTTTTAATTTAATTAGTAATAAAATTACCTTAATGGGTAGTGCCTCATTTTGATAAAAGCTTGAATAGCCTTTGATTTAGTGAGTTTTCACCTACTTCACAAAATATTTATTTTTATATTTATAAACCACCTTAGTAATTTGAAATTTTATAATAGTCCCGTGTTTGAGTTCCGGAGCTCCTTTAAATTTGTGGAAATATCGAAATACGCTTGTGTTTTCGTTAGTTGTGTTTATTCGTCTATTAAAACAGTTTAGCAATAATATAAGACAAAATGGCAGCGAACTCAAGCGGCTAAAAGACGCAGGGTGTCTGCAAAACCAATTGAGTACAACATGCCAATAAAAGACGTGAAGATTGAAGCAGGGTTAAGAATCGTCACTTGTTACTCTCAATGAAAAATTCTTGAACGTGAGAGTGCTCTTTAGGGTACTCCCAGTTATTGACTGTTTCCTGAATTTACTCGTTTAACGGTGGTTGTTTAAGCCGTTTTCAATCCTTTTTTTATTAAAGGTTTATGACACGTAAAAAGGCGAGTGATCGCTATCACATGACCACACGGCCACTTTAAGTACGAGTGTTAATGTAAGCATTAATTGTCCATTTCTTCGGAAGCACACGCATCCTGTGCGGTAAACTGTCTCGTTTTGTCGTGCATTATGAAATGTGTACTCTATCAATTTTATGAGCGACGTAACTGCGCTTTGAAGTGCTACTAAAATGGCACATTAGCTTTTTCACGTAGAGAAACAACCTCTTGGCATTGATAATTGGATAATCCTTATTCTTCATGACAACTACAGCTCACGCAATCCTCTCAATCGAACACATTTTTCCATTCAAATTTTGAAGGAATTTCCGGTCCGCTACTTAATGTTAGCGAAATTTACACCGACAATAATTTATTCATGCATCAAATACTTGAATATCAATGCGTGAAACAGTACTCTTTGGCTTTTTTACCAAGGCGTTTTCACGTGATTTCATCTTATCGTTTTTTATAATTACTATTATGTTAATGAAACATGGGAACACGTTTCCAAAAAACGTGTTTACACACTTATATACTCGTACAATTTATGGGCTTAAGTTTTCTCCCAGATATATAAGGTGATCTTTCTAGTGGATCTTAATCTCATCATTATTTAAATTTGTAGTAAGAGTGAATTATAAAACATTTATCTCCATATTTCACAAAAAATCGTCAAATGGATGTAAACGTGCCTTTATGCGTTTTAAAAAAAACAGGAACAGATACCTTAATAGAGACAAATGTAAATATATTATGTTTAATTAAAATGATCTATATCATCAGCTATGAATTGCAATGAAATTTTTCCTGAGAGTATCCTTTTTGGTGCTTCGTAGTCGTTGAAGATCCGTGAATGAATGACAAAAACACAAGCCGAGGTGGAGAATAAACTATTTTTTTCCAGGTGCCAATTGTGAATGAGTTAGTTACATATTATATCATCATGTGGTTTTATTTAAAAAGATAGTAAGCAAAATACCTATATATAATTGAACGG
This sequence comes from Hetaerina americana, assembly GCF_022747635.1. Taxonomy (NCBI): domain Eukaryota; kingdom Metazoa; phylum Arthropoda; class Insecta; order Odonata; family Calopterygidae; genus Hetaerina; species Hetaerina americana. The sequence continues at coordinate 99,245,158 of NW_027286874.1, read as the reverse complement.
CTAGTTTTGATGGGAATTTTAACTAATGCAAGGTTTTCTCTTAGCTTCCCAAGGTCGGGTGCTTAGTCCAAGCGGTTACTAGTGAGTAGCTTGGCCGCCAAGCGTCTCTTCAGAGTTCCGGGACCTCAGATCGAGTTGGAGAAAGTATAGCGATTTAGGTTAGTGCAGTACTTGTAGATGATAACGAAATATGTTATTAAATAACACCCAATTCTTCTTAATGAGACCGTACAAAGAAATTTATTCTTCCAAGGATTTCTGTATTTATTCCCGGACCGATAATGCTTTTTCAACGAACATGAAATATGTACATATCTATTGCATGTAAGTTTTCTTTCCGGTAATAGTCATAATTTTATTTGTATTTATTGCAGGTAAAAATGATACTCTTACTTTATTGTATCTCTTTTAAAATATCCCTTGCACGAGAATCGAGAACTAATTGAAATCCTTGAAGTGCCAAAAATTTTTCGATTTTAAGTTTCATTAATGTATTTGGAAATTCTTTGTAAAATGTAAACATAAGGTAACCTGAAGTAATCCAGTGAGAATTTAATTTATCGCATTTCTAGACGAGAATAAATGTGTAAGGCCTACCGATCAATTTCAATTTTCGTTTGTAAATTTTTTTAATCGGACGATTATTAAAAATATTATTTTGTTTTATACATTATATTTAGCTTTATATATTATATTGCTTTTATTCTTTATACTATTAGTTATTATTTAAGGTATTCATAGTCATAAGATATCTTGTCATAGAATGAAATTTCTTTCAGGATCGAGATAATATTTCGTTATTATTGGTGTTCAATGATAAATGAAGACACTTTGCTTTTCAGCATGGAATTGCTTTTTTATTACGACCTAAGTACCGCTACAGGGTAACATCTTCAGCTCCTTTCAGGTCTTATTTGGTTATGTAAGATTTCCACCATTTTATGTCTGAAACTGTGTCATTTAATGGCGTTAAATGACATTGGAAATGCTCTCTTTTTTTATGGGTGGTATGACAGCATCCCAAGTTGGTATATTAATCCGTCATTGTAATACTTCATAGCGAAAGATATTCTGTGTTATACTTTTGTGGTATACACTCATATTGATGCTAAATAATGCCTATGGAATAACATCCTCACGGATATGCGGAGACGTTACTCTCTGCGAGAGTAACGCTCCCGAGCAGAGGCAAATCAAGCAATGAAGACGGACCTTAATGCGAAAGCAATCGATCCTTCCTGCCAAACTGCCATTGCTTCATCTATAAAACGAAGCCTCCTCCGCACACCAGATGACGTACCGGAGTCTGCAAGAGAGCAGCGAAATGCGAAATCATTGGCCATTAAATGACCGTGTTAGGAGGTGTATCAAATCTTAATGTCACTGTACTACGCCTCCCACAGGCCGCATGCTTTTCATTTATAGACGATTCCGAAAAGAAAGAGGAATAACCGAGAACCGGAATGACCGAGAGGGAAAGAGGACACTAGACCACAAAAAAATAATGCTCGAGGTTGATGTTGAAAGGTGGGCAGCGGTAATCTCCTTGGTTCCATGGTGTTAATGGGTTTTGGATCTCAGTTTCTCACTCTCTTCCCTAATTTCTGCCTTCCGTTTTTATGCATGCTTTTGCTAAACGGGTTTTATTCCCGTGTGAAGCGTTGGTTGGTTGCGTTAGCCCTTCCAACTTCTCGAACCCTCCCCATACAATTTGACTCAATCCCAAAAATATAAGTTTTGTAGCCACAGCAAAATATTACACTATGTTTTCATTCTAATTAGTCAATAAACCAAGTGAATTTCAATTTTCTGTTCTTATTTTTTCAGCTTGAGTAATCGGTGTTTAACTTACTTTCTTTGATAAATACTCTTCCAAAATGTAAAATAGCAGTATTATCGTGTGTAGTTGTAATATAGTATAACGAGGATCGCAAGGGAACAAAATGCAAAGATAAAAATTCTTTAATTGTATAGGTTTGATCATATGCTGGAAACCAGTATGATGCTTAAAACTTAGTGTAGGCTACTTTCCTTCACTCTTCCTACAGAATTTATTTTAAATTTGGGAGAAAAAGTGGTCGGTTTACTAGTGTTTTAGATAGTTTTAAATATTAAAAGTGGTATAATTTGTGCGCGGTGAATTGAAAATTATAATTTGTTACATAATACTAAAGCGACCAACATGACATCAAGATTTAATTAAAACATAAAAATAGATAGTTTTTGATAAACTTGTATTACTGTTCTGTATTCATTTCTGATCAAAATAACTGGATGCCTAGGACTATTTAGTACTTTACGTGGTAGGATACCGTTTTTCAATTTTTTTCATTGGTTAATAATGAGCAAGTAATAGCAATTTTCCAACTCGTATATTGAAACAAAGACCGGTTTTGTTGTACTACATCATCTTCGGTTGTCAGCTGTAGATGATATGGTACGTCGAAATCCGATGTGGTTTACATAAATATCTAGTGGAAAAGTAATGCTATTCGTAAGTTATGTTCGAATCCCAGTTCATCAGCCTAAAACTAAGAACTTTGTTTCCTTGGGTATTTCATCCTTTTTGTTATGAACGACATATTTGGTTACTACCAAATAATACCCGAATATTAATTGAAACAAATAAGAGTTTTTTGCGGCGTTACTTGCTTGATAATTTTTACATTCACGTTTTTCTATAAAATAAATCGTAATGAATTGTAGAATATTAATTCATAAAATCCATGGGTGTACGGTAGTACTCACTTAAACATATATTTATTTACTGAAAATAATATAATTTAAATGTATTCTCTGCAGTATGCAGGGTAAATAAAAAATCTCAATTTTTGGGCAGATGTGAATGATGATATCCGAAAACATAAAGAAAGTAAAAGGACTTTACATTTTTAGAAAGTATGTAACTACTATTAAACTAAGCCTTGGGATCAGTTTCCTTTGTGGACCTCTGCTTAAGGATTAAAGGAAACTGAAAGCAAAATGCGATAAAAGTACAGGTCAGGGTACGTTCTGATTGAATAAATATACTTCACATAATTCATCGCATAGGTTGTTATAAATGTATGTATTAACCTCTGATTTTTAGCTTTCTTTTGCAAGTCATCTTTGATTCTCATAAATTAAGAAAAGGTGCACTAAACCTTGAACAAACGAAAGTTTGAAGCCAGAAAATTTACTCGAATGAAATAAAATAAATGTTTGACACTCACGGAATTCCTAGCCTGGATACTCGCTTAACATTTGGTACGTTGAACACATTCGTTACGATATCTGGTGAATTCTAACTCGAGCGCAAGGCTTTACAGCTTTGACCGAGGGCGTAAATTTTCTTATGCTTTTTTTATTGTCTGATAATTAGTTCTAATTTGATTTTATGACAATTTAGAGGGAATGAACTATGGCCTCTTCATTATTCAAGAAAAATTAATCTAAACATTTTATAATTTGTCGTTCTTCGGAATTATGATAATTTAATTTATTGTTTGCCATGTGTGAATAATATTAAGGGAAACTTGTATAATCTTTTATCCTTACTTTAAATCTTTGCCGATGTTGTAGTTTAGTCAAATAATTCAACGTATTCTTCTTAGGTGAGTTAGTGTAGACAAAATTTTTTTTCGGATTTCGAAAGATACGTTTGCTACTAGAGAGAAGATTAAGGTTCACTTTTCATATAGTACTTTATGATACCACAAATATGTATTTTGTATTGTATTCTCTTAATTATTTTTTCAAAGTATTCAAGGTACAGAAATTTGCCACTCACAATGATAGATAGATAGATAGATAGTGGTCTTTATTTTCCACAATGTGGAAACTTCAAAATGACAAATGCATATTATCCAACTATATGGCTAAATTAAATGCATTTCCGACCAATAAATTTCGTGATTGCTTAATTACGGCCCGAATTCAAGGGGAAATGATATAGTAAAACATTCAAACCGCCGTAATTGACAGTAATACATTCAAGCAGCCGTAAATGACATAGTATCACATATGATGTTTCATATATAATTTCATAAATAACTAACTTCTTGAATGATGCACTGGAATTATTGCATTTATACTGGAGAATAATGAAAAATTACAATTACTTCTAAATATTTCATGTTAAATGGTCGTTTTGGAATTGAAAATAGAAATGAATTACTAATGGACTGTTTTGGTACACAATGTGCGACATTCGTAATTATTTTCTGTTTCTTTCACTCCCTTCCGTATTGGTATCAGAAGTCTTATGAATCCTTCCAGTATGAATCTATTTGCTTGTAATGTTTCACTGATTTTATTGCTATTATCAACGACAAATGGTTATTTTAATTTGAGAAAAATGAAATTAGACAGTAATATTTTGGTAACATTATCTCATTTTATAAGAAGACATATTATTTAAATTAGTTTAAACCTGCAAAATTAGGATATACTTTCATTTAGAAAACCATTATTAAATAAAAGTCTGCACGTTTTTATAGGTATTATATGACAGAAAGCATGCACGAGGAAAGTATATTTTTCATTTGGAAATAAATCATTTGAAAATGCCATTGCAAAGAGGTAAAAATCACTGCTACAAATATATATTATCGGCTTAATATATTTTCACTTCCAATTTATTACCTGCCTTAATTTGAATGAATCGGTGAAGTGTCCAGATAACAAAGTCAATAATAGCTGGAGAGAATCTAATTTGTGCAAAGATAAAAAAATACGAACTTAATTAAATTTGCCATCAGATGACAATTGATGACATTTTACTTAACTGGAGACGCTTAATTTAAATACAACTTTCCCTTGTTTCGCTCCAATGAACGTTGTTTAAATGTTTTTTGTCGAAATAAGACGTTAAACTTTATTTAGAAAGGAGTTATTTATTGTATTGAAGTATTCTTTGTTCACTATGGCTTCTCACAGAAAAGGCTGGAGCAATAGTTGGAAGTGATATCCTCGGAAATGCTTTTCCCAAAAACTTAAGTATTTCCTGAAACTTACCTTTGGTAAGGGATTCAGAAGAGTATACTCCCACCGGCATCCAAGCTGCTGAAACCCTTTCCATTTCAGTCGTCAGCCACGAGCCAAAAAAATAAACTTATTTTTTGTCGCGGCAGGAGGGAGACCATTCTTAGGGTCTCCCCGCAATAAACCCAATTTCTGACGCTCAAGGTCTCCCGTCTCCTTCGAAAGGGTTCCCTTCGAAGATGGCAAAAAAGTGAGCTCTCGAGGGTGTGAGAGCGAGAGGAAAGCATGGAAGGCAGGGTAGGGAGGAGTGGGCAGGTGGGGGTGGCGGCATAGGCCGCCAAGACAGTTGGCCCAGGGAAGGGAGCGGTGTTGGGTAAAGGGGTCCAAAAGGGAGGGAGGTAGGGTGAGGAGTTAGGAAGACTGTGGGATATGTGGGGGGGGGAGTGGAGGTCGAGGGGAGAAGGACCCCGCGGCTGGGCATCAAATACATCCCCGAGGAAGAATTCCGAAGCCGCGGAGGGTTGATCTTTTTGGGGCCGGAAGGGGTGAGGGTGGTTGGGGAGCCCTCCCTCCATACCAAGAGAAATTGTGTGGAGCTCTTGAGGAGGCGAGCTCGGGAAGGGAGCCCCGGCAGTTTTTACTCTTCGACCCTGCACGCATTTTACAAACATCCAAACAAATAATAAGGGGAGTGGGGGAGGGGAGAATGGTCGGGGGTGAGGCAAAAGGATGAGACTTCGCTAGCGGAGAATATTTCGTCTTAGTTGCGGAATGTGTATGGCTATGACCTTGCCGACTACAGTGCGGCCAAACCCATTGCATTCGGTGGTGCACATGGCTTGAATGCATTTTTTCCTAAGTCTTTACCTCAGGGGAAAGCCTCTATTTCCCTCGCCGTTTCATCCCTTTCCTTTAAGTCCATTCTTTCTGCGGAGATCCTAGCCTCTTTTTTCACCAACCGTCAATTTAACCAAATCCCAGAAAAAGACCCTTCCCAAGATTCTGCATTATGAATTTTCATTTGCACTCAATTCCTTACAATTACATTATTTTCATTTCATGAGTACCAAAGAAGATTAATCTAACATGCCAAGGAATTCTTCATAAGAAAGCATTTCTCTGGAGAGTTATCGAGATTAGATTTCTGTATCAGGGTCGTAAATTTTCTAATCGTACGCCAATCACATTTTTTCAGACCTAGTGATCCGTGCCCTAAAAGGAAACATCAAAAAGCTATTGGAATAACCGCAACGTGAAACAACCCGAGCAAATTTCAGGACGTTCTAATTTATTTCAACTGAAGTTTTTGATATTCAGATGTTTTCAAGTTTACTAAAATCTGGTGGACTCGAATAGAAGATCATTATTTTGGTGGTGGGGCTGTGACAAAAAGCAATGCCATTACTTATGATTACTTAAAGTAGCAAATTTCCATAAAAGGTTCCATGCTCTGTTTTACCAAACCCTTGTCAGTTTCGCCTCCGTCAGCAAATCATGAAAGTACTCATTTGGCTACCTGGAGTCATAAAGCAGACGTCAGTCAATCGCACTAAAAGAAAGCTTGTATAAAAGGGGCCTGATCGTCAGTAGGAGACTGTTAGCATGCTTGTGGAAAGTTGCCATCTAAGCTAGAAAGATAAATAGAGTGTAAAAGTTACGCGAAGGCGATTAATGCGCGCTCAATTGCCTTTTCATGGGCGTGTGAATTGAGAGGTAAACTAATTAAAGTTTATGGAAGAAATAAATTACGGCCTTTTTTTAAGGACTCGGGTGTTTACCGAAGAAATTTCAAAGGTGCGGATGAGATGAGCAAATGGCGTCAAAATGGGTCGTTTTAGTTTTACAACAGTTTGAGGTTACGGTCGAGAAAGTGGTGATAACGCTTATTGGGTCGACAGTTAGCAGTGCAACTCATTGGTTCTTGCAAAATTTTAACGTATAGGTATAGCTAAATTAAGGTGAATTTTGGAATTATGCGAGATCAAGTGGTTTTTTTATACCCGTTCAATTTGAATGATTTTGTAATAAGTTATAAATGATCTTCGCTGCCATTAAAGGTGATAAAACGGTCGTCTGAGATTTCATAGTCAAAGCGTTTAGGTACATCACAATATTCTCTTGTCGATTAAGTGACGACGAAATGAGAGACTTCTCCGAGATGAGAAGTCAGTCTAAGGCTAAACAGCATACAGCTGTACGCCCTCATACAGACAGCTGTATGAGGGCGTGTGGGTATATATATA